>NC_056625.2:201345043-201673793 GCF_002870075.4 Lactuca sativa
TCCTGATCTGATCCATACATCCAGATCTAAAACAAGTTTATCTCTTAATCCTTTTATCTTATGGTCCAACCCATCTATTATCACCTACCAACAACCTCATCTACCCATGTTCTACCCAACATATTTGTAGATACAAAATACATATACAGTTTAACTCATTAAAACTTATATAATTCGTCCATTCCACAATCATCTCAAATAAACAATAATATATTATACACATAGCACGTATTTCATAGCAAATACTAAATATTTATGTGTTAGAAGAAAGTGACCACACACTCACTTGATCAGAAGATGATCGGGCAGCACCTCGTCTCTTAAAATAATCTTTTGCGACGAAACAAGGATGTTTTCCTCCAAAACCGGGCTTCACGCAGGCAGAGCTTCGGCTCGGGAATCTTTATTCTCGGGATCTTCAGGTCTCGGGATGATACCGGGGCTTTGGTGGGTTAAAATCGGGCTTAGAGAGAGTATCGGGAGTGGGAGAGTAAGAGATGAGCAACCAAACTCGGCTGCCCCCTGAGTTCTATTTATAGGGTGAATTTTCTGGGTTCACCTCGTGAATTTCTAATATTCACCTCGTGAGCTAGCTCACCTCGTGAGTTTCTAATATTCACCTCGTGAGCTCAATACTTCATTGCGTTCGTCATGGCCACTTGACCTAGTAGACTTCCATCATCTGTTCACCTCATGAGTCACTAATGCTCACCTCGTGAGTTCTGACAGTTTTGGGGTTTCGCGCCCCGAACTTCAGAAATTCATAACTTCCGCATACGAACTCCGTTTTCGACGTTTTTTATATCCACGCGTAGGTAAAAACAAGATCAACAAGTTTCATTTAGACTTACTCGGCTAATTTTGATTTACTTTTAATATATTATTATTAGTAGGCCGGGACAGGAAAACTCCGTTCAAAATTCATAACTCCTTCATCTGAACTCCATTTTCGTCTGTATTTTTGTCGTTGCGCTACTATTAACGAGATCTTCGATTCTCGTTTAGGTTGTGTCGGCTAAAAACCGTTCGATCTAATATTCGGATTTCGGGTTGCATACTGCTAATGCTGAAACTTCGAAAAATCATAACTTCCTCATACGAAGTCAGATTTGGGCATTCTTTTTATGCACGCTCTCGGTTTAATGAATTCTATGACTTTTGTTTATATCACTAAGGCCAAATATCACTCTAATGTAAATTCACTATTTACGTCGCGATGTTTCGTGTCGGTTCTGTCATGAAACATCGACAGGTCATAACTTCTTCGTTATATCTCGGATTTCGGCGTTCTTTATGTGTACAGAATCCTTGTAACATATACTACAACTTAGTTAAGATTATTCATCCTAAATAATATTTTATCAAAAATTCATTTTTAACGTTTATCGTCTCTAAATTGAGTAGCCCTGATCTACGGGCGTTACATATCACGAAGACTATTATCTCTACTATAACTCTTACTAGTAGGTCGGCCTTGGTAACTTAGACCCACTTCTATTGGAAGCTAACTCACCTCAGTGCCGTGAGGTGTCTGAACTGTCCGCGTTGTCGGGATCAACTCCTCTCGATTCCTCAAATGAGCTAGAAGTGTGCCAAAACCTCTGGATCTACTTCCTTTCTCTTGATCTCCCAAGCCTCCTCTTCCTTCTCAAGCTTCAAAGACACACAAATGGCACACAAAGTTCAAAAACATATAATAATCGATTAGAGTTTTGTGAAGAGAGTCTGAGGGTGATGGGGGCGGGAGTGGAGGCCCTATAAGTTGCTTAAATAGGGTGCAAACCCTCATATTTAGGGTTTCATCCATACAGATCTACTCATCGAGTCGAGGCTTCTAACTCGGCGAGTAGATTCTTCCACTCGCGTCCAAATTCAGCCTCCACTCGACGAGTTGGGGCATCCAACTCGTCGAGTCCCAGAGTAAAAGTGCAAAAATTCTTATTTGAAATACGTATTAGGAACTGGACATTACAAATGGAAGTAAAGATATTCTTTTAATATTGAAATTTAGTTTATATATGATTACACTTTAGGTTTGTGTAGCACCCGGTTCCCGATACATATTTAAATTTAATTAATTGTATGTTTTAACACCGGGACTCGACGAGTTGGAGGCCCAACTCGTCGAGTAGACTAGACTCTAGGACGCGGGTTTTAAGTAACCTACTCGATGAGTCGGAGAGCCTGACTCGACGAGTAGGACTGTCTGGATGAAACTCTAATATTTAGGATTTGCACCCTATTTAAATACCTTATCTTGTCCCAACCCATCCTCCATTGTCCCTACTAATCCAGAAAAGCCCTAACTCAAAACTCTAATCAATTATTGAGTGTTCTTGAGCTTTTTGGTGCCATTTGTGTGTATTTGAAGTTTGAGAAGAAGAAGGAAGCTTGAGAGGTCAAGAGGAAGCAAGAAGATCTAGAGGTTTTGGCACATTTCCAGCTCATTTGAGCTATAAAGTTGGTACCTTGATTATTCATTTCTTAGATCTCCATTTAGGGGTATGTTCTACCTTTTCTAAGCCTTAGAAGTGCCATATTTAGGATTTTGTGGTTACTAAGGGGTATAGCTTCAGATCTGGAACCATTAAGGGTTCCCATGGCATAAAGGTGTCAACTTTATTTCCAAAAGAACCCCATGCATCTTGTAGACTTCATTTTAGGGCTATTTGAGCCAAATACCCCCATGCATGAACTTCAACTTTGTAAATTTACGTGTATTATGGACCCTAGGAGGCTAGATCTATGTTTTAGATGTGTTAAACCCGACTGAATCCAACTGTATGGACATAGAATTTGGGGGACTCGACGAATCATCCATGAAACTCAACGAGTCGGGGTATGGTTCCCCAACCCTTTTCTGTTTTGATCGAACTGGTTGAGTCTAGAAGAGGACTCAACAAGATAGATGTGAATTTGGACCTTGAAATCATGGAACTCGGCGAGTTTAAGGCAAGTCCCAACTGCATGAAGGCGTACTCGATGAGTTCATGAGGAACTCGGTGAGTCCAGGGCTAAATGAGTCTTCTTACATGAAGAAGGACTCGACGAGTTCAAGGATGAATTCGTCGAGTCAGTTGCTGAAGGTCCCGACTTTGTATGAAGTAGAACTCGATGAGTGCGTGCAAGACTTGGCGAGTAGGATCGAGGTCTTAGTGTTAGGATTTGGGGACTCGGCTAGTTGTTGGTTCAAATCAGCGAGTCGAGTCAACCAGACATTGACTTTAACCAAGGTGCTGACCTTGACTTTGGATTTGACCTGAGTAACCCTTGTAGGGGTTAAGAGTATTTAATGGTAAATTAAGGAAGGTTAATACGTGTAGGAATTAAGAGGAGTTGGTCCCAGCAATGAGGACAGTTCACCCACTTCACGACATTGAGGTGAGTTACCTTCCAGTAGAGGTGGGTCTAAGGTCACAATGTTGGCCCACTAGTAGGAGTGATTATGGATGATTATCTTCGTGATAATTGACTGGTTTGCCACTATCTGATATGTTTATGTGATTGCCCGATATGATGTTATGTGATAGTGGTAGTAAGGGGAATAGTCCCCATATCTGGTTGATAGGGCGGAGGAGTAGGTCAGACACCCCGGTATGTCTGATTGGGGTAGGTTAGGCACCCCAGTATGCCTAGCATGGGTAGGTTGAGCACCCCGATATGCTCAACAGGGTAGGTCGGGCACCCAGATATGCCCGACAGTATGTATGATGTATGATATTTGGTATGATGGGGGAACTCACTAAGCTTTGTGCTTAACGTTTTCAGTTTTGGATTCAGGTACCTCTTCGTTGAAGGGGAAGGAGCTGGCATAGTAGCAACGCATCACATACACATGATTTCCGCATTTGAGATTCATGGGATTGTACTCTGATATTATTATTATTGATGATATGACTTTTGAGACATGTGATTATGGTTTTATGGATTTATCTAATATTGATGATGTTTTTCAGTAAACGGTTTTAGTTAAGTAACATAATTAAAAACAAAATTTTTTGTCTTGAAAATTGGGATATTACAGTTTGATATCTATTTAACCTTATTAACCAACTTATAATCATTATTAGAAAGAAATTAAAAAGTCATGGGAGTTTCAAATGAATGTGGTGAAAGAAAAATGCATGGGAGTTTCAAATTAATGTGGTGAAAGGAAAAATGTTTCATTTATAAGTATACTAGACGAATTACCGCGCGTTGCGCAGCGCAGGTTAAAAATATATTTTTAAAATATTGTAAAATATAAGTTTAAAATGGTTATGTTATTAACATTAACTTTAAGATAATATTTTTACACTAATATATATATATATATATATATATATATATATATATATATTGTCACACCCCGAAAACCGAAGGCGGAAACGTTTTCGGGGTTGACTCCATGTTGAGTATCAAATCCGATGCACATAGTAAAACAGTAAACACAAAACATTACATTACATAATATTGTTTACATCAGTTTGAAAGAAAAGTTATACAAGTGTTTTACATATGTAATATAAACAAAAGTAAAGACGAGTCTTCAGGACGCTCCGTCTTCTCCAAATGGTTGCGGTGTACCTGTCTAACGCTGACCTGAGAATACAAGCGGTTTGAAAATCAGCATAAAGCTAGTGAGTTCATAAGCGGTTTAGTTTTGAAAAGAATGAGTTCCTTTACTTTCTGGAAAAGTTGTTGATCAAGAAAATCCCATATTTTCATATGAAAACGGTTTGGTTATCCTTTGTTACAATTTCGAAAACAGTTGGTTATGTCGTTCCAGGAAAATCCCATATTTTCCTTTTAATTTTAGTTATTCGTTTGTTACGTTATCCCTTTATGTGCTGTTATGCTACCCAGGAAAATCCCATATTTTCCTATGTGTGGTGTTTAGTTCTTAAGTCTGATTTCGATGTACTAGTAATTACCATGTGAGTAGTTTTAGTTATGTGTTCTAAACCCTTAGTTATTCTTCATTCGGATGACTATAATCTACTAACTTAGTTGTATTTTCGAATATTTGGAATCACACAGAAGCGTACATTACAGTATTTTCGAAGTTCTGCTGATTTTCAAATGAGTATATTAGTTGTGTATTCGAAGCTCTGTCGACATTCTGAGGCGGATATATTTGAAACTCAGTAGAGGTCCAGAGGCGTATTTTCGTATCAGATTCGAAACTCTGGTGACACTCAAGGAGTACACTAACTGTATTTTCGAAGTCTTAGTGTCAACCAAAGGCGTCATTTCGCATTCGTAGTCGTATTCGTGTTCGTATTCGTATTCGTATTCGTATTCGTTTTCGTACTCGTATTCGTTTTCGTATTCGTATTTGTATTCGTATTCATATTCGTATTCGTATTCTTATTCGTATTCGTATTCGTATTCGTTTTCGTATTCGTATTCGTATTCGTATTCGTATTCGTATTCGTATTCGTTTTCGTATTTGTATTCGTATTCGTATTCGTATTCGTATTCGTATTCATATTTTTTGATCTTAAATATGATTAGTATGATTTCTTATTCAAAAAGAATGTAATTATAACTCTTTTTAAAATAATTCTATGTTTAACCTGGAATTCAAAACGTCAGTTACCACAATTCTTTGGAAATCAAGACATTTAGTAAGTAAAACCATTGAGTTGAAAATCAGTTTAAGTAAAAAATACACTTGTACTTTTTGCTTGTATTCCCCCCCTGAAAACATTGAAACCCCATTGAAAACACGGAAAAAGGGTAGGGGTATGAACTCACCGAACGAGAAATATGACGATTTTGGATGCTAAACGTTGGTCCGGGGCTTGCAAATGCACGGGGTTCCTAAGTATAATGTAAAGATACACATTTGTATCTAATTAGGACTTGTATTGATTATTTGTTAGGGACAAACACTTGTAGTCGCGGAAACACCCCATTACGAGTGTTTGGAGGGACCCGGGTGGCGTTTAAGGACGTATAATGGCACAAGGGACTTGGAACTTGAGTTTACTCCCCATGAATAAACTCATACAAGAGTTTTTGGTCTAAAACACCCATTCCCCATGAGTTTACGGCCGTAAACTCATGGTGGGTAGTTTATGGTGCAAAATGGCTTCAAACACTTAGGGAATAATTTCTAGGTTTGGTTTAAGGGCTTGGAATAATTTTTAAACACTAAATGAACATATTTAAGGGAGTTTATGGCCTAGCATAGGACTCATGGTCGTAAACTCCTATAAACCCATGAAAAATTGTGTTTTTGATTCCCAAACAAATCACATGTGATTGCTAAAACTATTTCAAGGCCTTACATGAATTTTTATGGGACATTTGGGGTGTTTTTGGATTTTACGGTCTATGAGACCCCCTCATGGCCGTAAACTCTCCTAGAGAGGGATTCATTATGTTTTAGGGCCAAAAACTTGTTTGTAAACACTTCTAAAAATTATTTTAAGGCTTTAGGGGTGTTAAAGTGGCTTTCTAACACCTTAAATTGAGTTTACACCCAAGGTTGAGGAGTTTACGGCCCAACCACATGCCTTGGCCGTAAACTCATATAAATCCCCCAAAATTTATGTTTAAAGTGTTCCAAGGCTAAAGCAATTATTCTAGAAGTCATATCCATGTCTTGTTGAGGTTTAGGAAGGGTTTAAGGGCTTAAAAACCCTATAATTATGAGTTTACGGCCTAAACACCAACCTTGGCCGTAAACTCATATACAAGTCTCCAAATTATAGTTTAAGGCATTCTAGGTCCATTCCATAAAGCCATCTAGCCATATCTAAGGTCCAAGTGTGTTTTGGAAGGGTTTTTGTGCTCCAAAACCCATTTCATATGAGTTCACGGCCTAGGACCATTCCAGGGACGTAAACTCATGAATGTGGTTCTATTCCATGTTTTGAACTCAAATTTGAAGGATAGGGAGGTTACATATCAAGTTAGGGAAGGTACCTCAAAGATTTGGAGCCTAAAATTGATGATTTTGACCCTTAAACTTGGATTTTTGGAGAGAGGTTAGAGAGAGAGTAGAGAGACGAAGAAAAAGCTTCAAATGAATGTTTAAACACGTTTATATAGGTCCTAAAACTTGGACACTGTGGAATTCTACCCGATATCGGCCTTAAACGGGGCTTTAGGTCGCACCCGATTAAGTTTCCGTCACCCGGCGGGGACGTTTCTAACTTTTTGAAATAAACATTTTTGGGCTAGATTCATGAGTTCCTAAAGGATTTGGACACTCATTGGATTTATAATAAACATATAAATTTAAATAATTCAACCCAAAACGAAAACAGAACGATTGACAAACGGCGAATCTTTATGGTTAGAACGGGTTATCGGTGATGAACAACTTCGGGTTGTTACATATATATATATATATATATATATATATATATATATATATATATATATATATATATATATATATATATATATATATATATATATATATATATATATTCATTGGCATCAATCAACCTTCCTCATTGATAGAATTAAATATAATTATCTATTTAGTATTATTTTTAGCAATTATTATGATTGATTAATTATATTTTTACTTATGCGATAATTTCTAATTTCAATAATGATGTTCATTTAAAATACAATTTATTTGTAGCAAAATGTAATTTATAATTTGATGTTATTATCTTTTAAAATTATTATTCATTAAGTTTAAACCACTTATTATTATTAATAAGTTAAAGAAGACCTTTAAGAAACACTTAATATTATTATTAAAGTGTGAAACATACACTAAATAATAAAGTGATAAGATAGACAATTTACATTTCAAAAGTAACTTGCATGGATAATATGACATATCCATGATTTTTATAATTTTATTTTATTCTTTACAATTATTGTTCATTAATTTTAAAACCACTTATTATTATTAATAAGTGAAAGAAACTTTTAAAAAACAATTTATTATTATAATTAAAATGTTAAATATATACTAAAATATAATGTGATAAAATAGACAATTTGTATTTTAAAAGAGACTTACATGGATAATATGGATAATATGACATATCCATGATTTATAATTAATTATTGCTTTGAAGCAACACGAACATACACACATATATACAATAGTTAATTAAATATTATATATATCACCTCTCATAACATATGATTGATAACATGAATATAATCTAATTTACATTAAAAATCCAACAACAACATACAATGATATTCTTAAAAGAATACTTAAACGAATAAAATATAAAAAAAAATAAGTATATAACAAACTTACAAATTAAAAACTTCAACATGATAACATGGCTCGAAAAATGGTCTAGATCCCTCAAACCATCACAAAAACTTTAAACTTGTTTTCATTGTGAATTTTGTATGTAATTTATATTTGTATGTCTACTCAAAAAGATTGGTTTTTATGGTAGACTATCTATTAATTGTTTATTAAGTATATTATATAAGTTATAAAACCTTTGAATTATTAAGCATTATTAAGAAAGTTTTAAGAGGTATTCATTAAAATAGGAGGCTTCAAATGGATGAGGTATTTGAAAATTTTTGTAGGGGTTTCAAATGCATGAGGCTCAAGAAAAAATGTCTACTTTATAAGTATAGTATGATATATATATATATATACATATATATATATATATATATATATATAGGGAGAGAGAGAGAGAGAGAGAGAGCTAGGTTCTGGTATTTAAAGTAATTATTGTGTTATTGTAAGCATAAATATGGGCCAATCAAAATTTAAAATATAAATAAATAAATAAATAAATAAGGGTAAATAGGTAATTTGATAATTAGTTTCAACAAATAATATCCTATAATTATGGTAACCATTGACTTCAGCTACCTAGGGTTTCTCTATCCATCGGCTTTTTAAAACCACCATCTACCTAGGTCCGCCAAGTGCTGAAGCAAGAAGCGGGAAGGTGTATCAATTGTCTGTCACCAGCAGATCTTGTCGACACCAAAATCACGTCCCTTCTCTTCCAGTCGTCATTGACTCATTCCCTCCATAATCAATAGCAAGCAGCGACCATCAAGGCAACAATCACCGTTTGGCCTGTCGCATATTCACAGGTGTAGGTCAAAATCGACGAGAATAGGAACGTCTTCCTTCACCTCTTGCAAAATTGATCGATATGAGCCAAGGAAATTAGAAAAAAACTGCAGCTCTCCTTGTGTACCTTCTTCGGTTCTTCTTGTTCTTTTTTCAACAATCACGTCCCCAAAAATCGATATGGCTCTTGTTCTGTCTCCACCTTTTATCGACGACACACACACAAGAATAAATTGCATGTATCAATATTAAACTCGAAATTATATCTCTTCTCTTCTTTAATCGATCACACCCTTCTTTCTCTTCTTGCTTTCTTGGAACCGATCACAGGTTCCTGTTGATCTAGAGTGAAATAACAAGCCACTAGTTTACTCTTCACCCTTCAAATGCTTTGTTCAAAACAGATTTTCTTTTTTTTTTATTTCTTATTGATCCATCCTAAACGAAATTCCCAATAAAAATGTACAAAATTAGGAATCTTCTGTTGGATGATTCAAATATACAGTCTTGAATGATGACATTGAACGAAACCTGTGTAAAATTTCTTACATTTACAAGCTCCAAGGCATAGATTAACGATAATTGATAGAAACGAATGTAAGGTACAATGGTTTTCTGATAGACTCGATGTGTTTAGGTTTATTGGGAATTTGTTCAGATTGTCTAATTTTTACAGGAAATTGTAAGTTGTTTTGATGCACACCAAGCGCTCGCTAAAATGCTTCAACTGAATGGTATTTCTTTGTTTATAGTATTCTATCAGAAAAGAATGTTTTTTATGATAATCATGAACATATTCTGTTAGAATGCCCCGAATTAATATAATTATTGGTAAATTAATTCCAATTCTATCAGAATGGAATCACGAATTCCAATTATGTTGGAATGGAATATGGATATTTTCTCACTAATTTATTCATTGGATTTATTTCCACAGAAGCTGATGCTTGAAGAACGGACCACGAAATTTGAATGACACCTCTTAGCAACATTATTCTTTTAGAATAAATTAGTGTAGTGTTAGATTATGATGTTTTTTTCCCGAATTGAAAGTTTTTTGGTTTTATTCTTTAACAATAAATGTCATTCTTAGCAATTGTTACATGTATTCTATAAGAATTAATATAATTTTTGTTTTAATTCTTCAATTGCTGGTTCGAGAATTTGTTATTCTACAAGAAATATGTTAAAGAATATTTTTATTATTTTATGGTTCTAGAATATTTTTATTTTTGAACATACTCAAACATATTCTGTCAAAATGTCCGAATTAAAAATCATATTATTTGTAAAATAGGATTTTTAAAATTAATAGAATCAATCCTTCAAAATATGCAAATTTCCTTTATTAAATCTATATTAATTGACTAAAATACTATTCTAGTTAAATTAGACGGTATTTTTCGATTATTTTTAATTCAATAATATGTATTAATCATCTTTTTAAAATAAATAAAATGGTTGGCCCATATTTATGCAAACAATAACACAATAATTACTTTGAATACAATAACCTAAGCATATATATATATATATATATATATATATATATATATATATATATAGAGAGAGAGAGAGAGAGAGAGAGAGCTAGGTGATAATGTGGATGGACAATTATTGTATGAACGTGTGGACAATGCTATTTTATGAGAATTAGTACGAGATTAAGTTGTCTAGCAATGTGAATAAGTTCAACCTCACACAACTCTTGTCATTTTAACGCATTCTTCCTAATTTGTATTCATTTTTGTTCTCACAAATCGTTTTTCACTTATTTTCATTCTTACATAATACGAATCAATAAAGATTCTCACAACATTCTGATGAATGAGAATAATAATAAAATGTCTATAATAACCTTATAAACAATTTAATTAGTGATAATGACGATAGTTATGTAAGATTGAACGTATTCACATTATCAAACAACATATTTTCTTTGTCTTTCTCACAGAATAGCACTGTCCACACGTCCGCACAATAGATATCAATCCGCATTTAAACCTATATATATATATATATATATATATATATATATATATATATATACATATATATATATATATATATATATATATATATATATATATATATATATATAAAATAATAATAAAGTATCATTTACAAAGCTTTCAACTATTCAAGAGATTAATTTGTGTGGTATTTCATTTTCAAGATATTGATTTATGTGGTATTTCATTTTCATTTGTAAGATGAGTTTGCAATCGCTCTAACAAAACATACCCAAATTATCTTAATATTTTTCAAATGATTTAACCTTTTAACTTTTAGTTTTGTTTCCTTTGTATTTCTATTCTATTATAATAAATATAAAAAAAAATAAAGGGAAAATGACTCCGAAAGGTAACTAACTATTGAGTTTGTTTTCATTTAGTTTGTTTCCTTTTTTGTACCCATTATACCATCGAACTTGTTGTTTGTGTTCACCATAACCTTTTTGACCGGTTATCACCTATGATAATCGGCCAAAGGGTTATGATGAACACAAACAAATTCGTTGGTATATTGGGTACAAAATAAAGGAAATTGACCAAATGAGAACAAACTCAACAATTGGTTACCCTATTGAGTCATTTTTCCTTTACTCATTTACAGAAAATCTCATGTCATCTCCTACTTATATTAATGACTTTATGAGATTCATTCTTGCATCTCTTCAAAACATATCCCACGAAAGAACATTATTCATACATGTACAACTTTGTAATGCACTTCAATATTTATTAGAGCAATCTTGATTGAGCAGGTGTATCTCATGACTACATTTACATTTCCAATTAAATGATTTATCGTATCATGGATTCTGGACAAGTCTACAAATGAGTAGAATCACAAGTGCTTTGATTTTTGAGTTCACTTGACTTCAAGATCAAATTAATGGGATAATATACAACATCAAAATGTACAAGATCATGTAGTTTTTGCAGACACATCATCATAATATACCTTGAGGTAAACGTTTATGTTGATAAATATACCTCTCATATACAGTCATATCCTTTTGCAGAGAGTTGTTGACAGCTAACCACCGTAAGCATAGCATAGGCCATGTTTTGATTAAGTTACCCCTCTGAAACACTCTTCATATACGTTATGGCCTAAGAAGGTTGAAGCCTTTGATACTTTTGCAGCTTTGATTTCAATTAACTTTTTGGGGAAAATGACTTAGGAGGGTAACCAACTGTTGAGCTTGTTCTCATTTGGTCACTTTCCTTTTTTGTACCCAATATACCATCGAACTTATTGTTTGTTTTCACCATAACCCTTTGACCGGCTATCACAGATGATAACTAGACAAAAAGGTTATGGTGAACGCAAACAAAATGTTGAATTATATATTGGGTACAAAAAAGGACCAAATGAAAACAAACTCAACAATTAATTACCCTCAAGAGTCATTTTCCCAAAAATAAATATATTTGTACAATTTATTTATATTTATTTTCCTATTCAAATTAATAAAATCATGATATATAAAATCCATTAATTTCCATTCTTAATCTTCATTCTTAATTTTGAGATTTGTCTTGATTTAGTAAATAGGAAAAGAAATAAATAAATAAGTAAAATAAAAATATTTGATTTCTCATAAGACATTCTTTAACTCGTTAATAAGAAAATTTAAGTGTACAACATGACAAAGCAAACACAAACATCAACATTAACATCAACATCAAAGTACCGCATAACAATTGCATAAAAGGGATGAAGTAAATAAAATAATATCACTATCTAATAACAAAATTCAAGTATTATTTCAACAGAAATTAAGAATATCAAAATACTAAAAAATAATTTCACCAATAGTTAAACCACAGATGCATACTTTTGATCATGAAATAATATTAATTTTATTACATTTACCAATTTTGATATAAATACAACAATAATGATTTTAAATAAACTTTCACACTATTTACATACTAATGTTGATAGATCTCACACACATGTCTATCTATGGAGTTCATTTATCACCACCCATAAAAAAAATTAAAGATAGATGATCTTTTTAATATTATTTATAGTAAGATTTTAAAAAAAAATTGCATACTTGGATGATCTCCGTATACATATATACGTGTAAGGTTACTTTGCAACATAATTAAAACTATCTTTTTAAGGGTGGATGGAGTCTTTCCCTCCAAATTCACTCAACCTACTATCATATTAGTTTCATACCAATTTTTCTCTTTACTCTTACTTCCATCATTTCCAACCCAAAACATATAGAAACTCATCTTTCCCAACTCATTTAATTTTAAATTTTAAAATAAGTACACACTAATTAAAATCATTCAAAATTAATTAACAAAAATATTAAAACATACAAAACTTTCTGCTTGTTTTTTAGTTTTTTAAAAGGTCGTTGTACAGTAACTTTTATTCACTTATGTACTATAACTTCTTACATTTTCTTTTCAACTACAACATTACACTATATGTGCACTTTTTTTATTAAAACATTGTATTTTTAAAAAATACGAAAATATAGCATTATATCTTCCTATCTAATAAAAGAATAGTTTTATTGTCCTCTTGACATGTGTCATCTTATTAAGCCTCCTAATTAATGCATATTTTTCTCCTTTTGCCAAGTATCATCATATTATATCTCTAAATTAATACATGACATTTGTAAACTTATTGATTCTTCATTTAAAATTTTAAATTTTAAATTTCCCACTTTAATTACATTAAGTTAATAACATTAAAATAAACTTAATACAAATTATAAAGTGATATCATTTCACATATTTATTTAAATCAATGATTAAAATTTATATAACTAAAATAATCTCTTAATTAATAATTTATTTAAAATAATCGATTAATAATTTTTATATTTTATTTTAAAAGTTTAATTAATTGTATAACCGTGGTTTCTACGGGTTACAAACTAGTATATACATATATATATATATATATATATATATATATATATATATATATATATATATATATATAATCTTGTTAAGACATACTTCAAAAAAATCCATTTAATTATAGAATTAAAGAATGTTATACATTTGGATACAAGCAAATTGCAAGAAAGTTATTATATTACCACAAAATTTCAATTATGACACTGAGTTATTTTTTTCTCAATTATGTCACAATATTTATAATTTTGTTGCAATATCAACCAAATGATTGTTTTTTCTGTTCTCCCGGTAACCACTTTTCCCAAATTGCAATAAAGTCACTATCTTTACCTAATTTCGATTTTAACATCGAGTTTCAATTTGCAAGAAAGTCGATATATTACTATAAAATTTCGATTTTACCGATTCATGAAATGTTATTATGGTTTAGAAGCTCGATTTGTACAACAAACTAATGAAAGTCGATCTATTGGTTCACGAAAAGTGCATAGTCACCCTTTCAGGAAATGGTATTGTAATTTAGAAACTTGATTTATACAACAAGTAAATAAAGACAACTACAAGGTCGATCTAAGACCCTTATAAGGTCGATTTGTACAACAAATAAATGAATGCCCCTATAAGGTTGATTTATTTGTACAACAAATAAATGAAGACATCTATAAATGAAGATCCCTACAAACTCGCTTCTAACCCAGTTGACGAGTTACCATCAATCTAGCAGCTTACCAAATACATGACATGACAATACTTTGATGTGGAAGCCACATAAGATCTTATGTGGTAGGATTGAGTTTCAAATATAGGGTTTCCATCGAACCCAACTTCACATATCTTTTTTGGTCGATCTAGTGGTTCAAACTCACTTAAAAGCCAGTGAAAAGGATGTACTCACCCTTTTAGGTGACATTAACATCCATTTTCCAATAAGTAATTTAATTTGGTTTTGAATTAGATCAATTGGCTAAAACCTGAATACTGAAAATTAAATTTGTACGCAATGGGGCGCGATGCTCTCGGCCCATGGGTTGAAAGGCTTTTTAGGGTTTTGGAAGTTGTTTAAGCACCATTAACCCCTAGGTTAGCTCATTCTCAACCTCCATCACTCCCTAAAGAGACCCCACGAAACACTACCCTCCTCTAACTTGATTTAAGCCTCTCTTCACCTTTGTAGCTTATTTTTCCATGTTTTATGCTTAAAGCTTGAAGATTGAGGTTTCTTTTGGGTGCTTGGAGGAGAAGAGCAAATTTAGATCTAGAAAGCTTGTGCATCTCAAGGACTTTTGTGAGTATAAAGCTTCAAACTTTCCTTTTTATTTGTTAGATCTCGCTTAGGCCCAGTTTGTTTACCTCTTAATTGCAAAATTAAGAGGCATGTCTTAAAAATTCATATTCAGATTGTTTGTTTGCTTCTTATTTTTTACCTCTTAAAGTTCTAAATGCCTCTTAAATTTTTAGATATTAAACCAAGTTTTAATTTTAAAAAAACATGTGTTTTCCTATTGTGCCCTAATCAATCGACGAACACCTTCACCAAACGGGCTCTTCCTCTCCATTCCATGTGCGAGGTTCTTCCCTTCATTACGGTCTCCAAGGACGCCACCTGCAACGACACCGCCGCACCCCAACACCGATGCCACCTCCTCGAACGAAGTTACCACCTCCTTGAACGATTTTTCTTTTCTTCTTCATTTGAAAATCGAATTCAACATGTTAAGGTTGTTTTGGTCGTTTTTTCAGATAGGGTATGATTTAGTTTTGGGAGCCTTATGTGTGAAGAGATTGTTGGATATGAAGTAATTTGGTTGAGTGAAGGCACTCATGTGATCTTTGGCATGGTCAAGGAGGGTATTCTAGATATTCTTGATGAGAAATTGAGCGCCTTTCGTGCTGAGATTGTGGCTTTGATCGGGACACGCACTCTGACCTTCAGGGACTTTTGAGCATGTGGAGCGCAATACTATCATGGGGCGAGGGACCCCATTGAGAGCAGCAAGTGGTTGGACGATATTGCCAACGCCATCTATACCCGTCGTTATCCCGAGGGGGACAAGGTAAGACTAGCTTCCTACCTCCTGAAGGACAGGTCAGACCTTTTCGTTGACTTGTAAGTGAGTTTAAACCATTAGATCGACCTCATTAATTTTTTGTACAAATCGAGCTTCTAAATCGAACTTTTAAACCACAATAACATCTCCAGAATCGATCGATTGGTTGACATCACAACAAAGTTGTAAATGTAATGCCATAAATGAGAAAAAAATATTGATGTCAAAATCGAAATTTTATAGTAATATAGTGACTTTTTTGCAATTTGAAACTCGATATCAAAATCAAACTTTTGATAAACTTAATGACTTTATTACAATTCAGGAAAAATAGTTATTACGAAAACAAGGAGAATCAATCATTTTGTTGATACTGCAACAAAATTGTAAATATAGTGACATAATTAAGAAAAAAAATAACTCAGTGTCAAAATCGAAATTTTGAGATAATATAGTGACTTTTCAATTTGGCCTTTGGATAACATTAGTAGATAGATTTTTCATATTGGAATGAAAAATTAAATATCCTCCTACGTTTTCTTCATAATTATCCTCTTACACATATAAGATTATGACATATGGATACTATAGATTCTCTTAATCCCACTTTTGACTTTGGCACTTGTGATCAAATGAGTAGTAACATAAATAAGAAGAATATGTAAGAAATATTTAATTTCTCATAATGAATATTATCATAAGAATAAATGAAAAATACAATGTCATAGTAAAAAAGTTAAAAAGGTACATTACTATTTTTGCACATTTATGGGTGTGTGAGAGTGTTCTTCCAGATGACTTATTAAATTATTGGTTTTTTGAAAAGTCAATAAGTTAAAAAAAAATGTTTGGCAAACACTAACATTTTAGGCAAAAAATTACTTTTTCAAAAAACCAGGAATTCTTGACTTTTTCAAAAAGCCGAAGAAATTCTAGTTTTTCCAAAAAGTCAATAAGTTGATTGAAAAGCACTCTCAAACACCCCCCTTAACCCTATTATTTGTTACCTACTCAAAATGCTTTCCAGTAAAAAAAATCTCTGTCAAGAGGTCCACATTATGGATTTACTTGTAACAATTAAAAATCAACATCCAAGCAACTTTAACATAAAACTTTGTAACCAAAATTCATAACCCCCAAAAGATAGTTTAACTATAAAGTGGTTATTTATGGAACAAAAAAAAAACGACAAATCTTGTCTTCCACTTAAACATAACATTCAGATGATCGATCGATTGTTGTATATACAACTTTTCGCAAAGATATGTATATATACACCTCTTACTTACTTTGACCCAAACATCCTCAACATAAGAAACGTTAGATGGTTACAACAAAATCTTTTTAATCGTGAAGGCTATAAGAACGTTTGTGACTCCTAACAAAGCTTTCGAGCGTTTTCAACTGCTTTAAGGTAAAAGTATAATCGCCATAGTGTTATATTATCCTACACCATAACCACATAATATGAGCAGCTGAGGAAGGCGAAACAAAACATTCCTTATAAGGATATGGATACGTCTCCTTCAAAGACGCGCTTTAAAGTCATTAAAGCATCATCTAAACTCCGTAGTTAAACGTGCTTGGGAAAAAGCAGGTCAGAACTCCATAGTTAGACGTGCTTGGGCAAAAACAATACAGTCGATTTGAAGGAAAACGAAGCATTCCTAATAAGAGTGTGTTTATACTTCAAAAACGTGTTTTAAATTCGTGAGGGTGCTAGATCCCCTTAGAGCACCGTCAATAAGAATGCTTAGTGGAATTTTTTCATTAAAAAAACTAAAATGAATAAACTCATTATATCTCCACACTAGGAGAGTTTTTTCAATTTGCTTATTTATATATTGTTTGTATGAGTTGTCAATTTATAGTTGGTTTAATTCTCTCTCAGGAGAGTTTTTTCAATTTGCTTATTTATATATTGTTTGTATGATTTGGCAATTTATAGTTGGTTGAACTCTCCCTCCCTCCCTCTCTCTCTCTCTCTCTCTCTCTCTATATATATATATATATATATATATATATATATATATATATATATATATATTAATTGACTAAAATACGTTCTAGTTAAATTAGACGGTATTTTTCGATTATTTTTAATTCAATAATATGTATTAATCACATTTTTAAAATAAGTAAAATGATTGGCCCATATTTATGCAAACAATAACACAATAATTACTTTGAATACCATAACCTAAGCATATATATATATATATATATATATATATATATATATATATAGAGAGAGAGAGAGAGAGAGAGAGAGAGAGAGAGAGTTGGGTTATAATATGGCTGGACAATTATTGTATGAACGTCTGGACAATGCTATTTTATGAGAATTAGTAAGAGATTAAGTTGTCTTGCAATGTGAATAAGTTCAACCTCACACAACTATTGTCATTTTAACGCATTCTTACTAATTTGTTTTCAATTTTGTTCTCACGGATCGTTTTTCATTTATTTTCATTCTTACAGAATACGAATCAATAAACATTCTCACAACATTCTGACGGAATGAGAATAATAATAAAATGTCTATAATAAACTTATAAACAATTTTATTAGTGATAATGACGATAGTTATGTAAGATTGAACGTATTCACATTAACAAACAACATATTTTCTTTGTCATTCTCACAGAATACCACTGTCCACACGTCCGCACAATAGATATCAATCCACATTTAAACCTATATATATATATATATATATATATATATATATATATATATATATACAGAAAATCATCAAAACATAACCCACGAAAGAACATTATTCATACATGTACAACTTTGTAATGCACTTGAATATTTATTAGAGCAATCTTGATTGAGAAGGTGTATTTCATGACTACATTTACATTTCCAATTAAATGATTCATCGTATCATGGATTCTGGACAAGTCTACAAATGAGTAGAATCACAAGTGCTTTGATTTTTTAGATTACTTGACTTTAAGATCGAATTAATGGGATAAGATACAACATCAATATGTACAAGATCATGCAGTTTTTGCAGACACATTATCATAATATACCTCGAGGTAAACGTTTATGTTGATAAATATACCTCTCATACACAGTCATATCCTTTTGCAGAGAGTTGTTGACAGCTAACCACCGTAAGCATAGCATAGACCATGTTTTGACTAAGTTACCCCTCTGAAACGCTCTACATATACGTAATGGCCTAAGAACGTTGAAGTCTTTGATACTTTTGCAGGTTTAATTTCAATTAACTTTTTGGGGAAAATGACTTAGGAGGGCAACCAACTGTTGAGCTTGTTCTCATTTGATCACTTTCGTTTTTTTGTACCCAATATACCATCGAACTTGTTGTTTGTTTTCACCATAACCCTTTGACCGGCTATCACAGGTGATAACCAAACAAAAAGGTTATGGTGAACGCAAACAAAATGTTGAATTATATATTGGGTACAAAAAAAGGATCAAATGAAAAGAAACTCAACAGTTAGTTACCCTCAAGAGTCATTTTCCCAAAAATAAATATGTTTGTACAATTTATTTATATTTATTTTCCTATTCAAATTAATAAAATCATGATATATAAAATCCATTAATTTCCATTCTTAATTTTGAGATTTGTCTTGATTTAGTAAATAGGTAAATAAATAAATAAATAAGTAAAATAAAAATATTTGATTTCTCATAAGACATTCTTTAACTCGTTAATAAGAACATTTAAGTGTACAACATGACAAAGCAAACACAAACATCAACATTAACATCAACATCGAAGTACCGCATAACAATTGCATAAAAGGGATGAAGTAAATAAAATAATATCACTAAATAATAACAAAATTCAAGTATTATTTCAACAGAAATTAAGAATATCAAAACACTAAAAAATAATTTCACCAATAGTTAAACCACATATGCATAATTTTGATCATGAAATAATATTAATTTTACTATATTTACCAATTTTGATATAAATACAACAATAATGATTTACATACCAATGTTGATAGATCTCACACACACGTCTATCTATGGAGTTCATTTATCACCACCCATAAAACAAATTAAAGATAGATGATCTTTTTAATATTATTTATAGTAAGTTTTTTTAAAAAAAAACTTTTGCATACTTGGATGATCTTCGAATACATCTTTTTAAGGGTGGAGGGAGTCTTTCCCTCCAAATTCACTCAACCTACTATCATATTAGTTTCATACCAATTTTTCTCTTTACTCTTACTTCCATCATTTCCAACCCAAAACATATAGAAACTCATCTTTCCCAACTCATTTATTTTTAAATTTTAAAATAAGTACACACTAATTAAAATCATTCAAAATTAATTAACAAAAACATTAAAACATACAAAACTAATTCACTAACTAACTAAAAACATACAAACAATATTTGGTACAAGTTATAAAGCATTAGGTACAACTAACTAATGCAGAGAGAGAGAGAGAGAGAGAGAGATTTGTTGAAGCAAGCAAAGTGGCGATACCACTTTAGAAGGGGTCTTCATCTTGGGGGTACCCGGTACCTCCAACCCCAAACAAAAATATAAAATTAAATTACACGAATGATCCCTATGGTTTTAGCTAGGAGTAAATTACAAAAATCGTCCCTGGGACAAGTGCCAACTTCACGTTCAGTCCCTATTTTTAAAAATTAACTCGGACCGTCCCTCGGGCATTTGAATACTACCCGCCCAGTCCCTATTGTTGTTAAACGTTAGATTTCTCCGTTTGGGTGCCCCACGTGCCCTGCACGCAGGGGTATTTTTGTCATTTCATGTCTCGTGTATATCATCAACTGCGTATGGCGCCATATCCAGTTCACCCAAACGTTGCATACCCAGTCCCCGATCAAAACCTTTCTCGTCTCACAAAAACCCTAGTCTTCCGTCAAGAGTGAAGATGAGTGGGTGGCGAATACAACCACAGATGGATGAAATGGATTTGGAAGCAAGTTACGGTAAGGAAAGACAACCATTTTATGCTCTGTTCTTGATTACTTTGTCTCTGATTTTGAAAATATTGTTGTTTTTTTTCTTGTGAAGGTGGGAATCCAACTGTTTTTAGTATACGGTTGCACTATGGAGGAGAGTTTACCAAATTTCCTGGGAGAAAATACATCAAGGGACAACAAAAATTCCACAAAATTTGTGGACTTGATCGACGGTGATTTGTTCTCTGTTCACGACATTGATGATATGACGGAAGAGTTGGGTTGTGTTGAAGAAGGTAAGGTTATGTATTATCATTTTAAACGACCGTTAGGGGATTTAGATTTTGGGTTGTTTGCGTTGGGTAGTGATCAAGATGTCAACCACTTAAGGTCCTACGTTGCTTCACACAAGCTTATAGATGTGTATACAGAATTTTGGCGTACCAACTTGCATACATATGCTATGTCTCCTGACCCTTCAAAACTCAGGATTGAAGAGATTGTTGAACCCTCTTCTTGTTCTAGAAGGTTGTGTCTTGAATGGATCGACAAAACCACATTTGAACCCCTGTTTTAGAACCAAGAATGCAAACCCCTACAATGGAACCTAACATGGAATCCCCTAGTCATATTGATGTTGCACATATTTCACCCCCTAGAATGGAATCCCCTATTGAAGTTGAATCTGTGAGAGAACCAAACATGGAACCCCCTATTATGGAAACCTTTAGTGAAGCCCTAGGTGGATCTAGTGATAGTGAGGGTAGTGGAGGTTCAACTGATAGTGAGGATAGTGATTTCATTGTGGATGAGGATAACTTGTTGGATGATCCCGAGGTGGACATTGTGACAACCCAAAGTTTATTCCGTTACATTACCCCGTTACCGTTAACGGAATATTCCATTTTATAAAAGTTTCGTTAATTTGAGGTCGCCAAATAAATAAATGTTTTATTTATTTATATTCTATGTCGTTATTGGTCGTAATAAAATAAATTACAAACACTTAAGTTACATTTCCATATTAATTTGGAAAAAGTTGATTTTATTACGACCAATAAATCGGGTGCGACCAAAAGCCCCGTTTAACGGCAGTATTTGATAGATTTCCACTGAGCTTCAACTCCAACCCCTATATAAGGGAGAGTAAACTCCATTTCCACCTTTTTACTCTCTCTCTAAACTCTCTCTCTACAACTTTTTCCCAAGCCAAAAATCGTCCATTTCGAGCCCCAAACGAGTAGGTAAACTATCCTAACTTGTTATATAGCTTATCTGGCCTACAAATTCGAGTTTAAAACATAAAATAGGGGCAAGATGATGTGTTTACGGCCCAAAAACACTCTTGGACCGTAAACACCATTTAATGGGGTTTTTAAGCCCAAAACCCCTCCAAATTGCCCCTAAGGCTTGGATATGACTTTTAGGCTTACATATTCGGACTTAGAACACCTTGAAACGAGTTTTTGAAGAGTTAACATGAGTTTACTGCCCAAGAACATGCTTGGGCCGTAAACTCCTCTTCATGGGGAGTAAACTCATATTTGAGTGTTTACAAGCCACTTAAACCCACCAATGGCCTTAGAATAAATTCAAGAATCAACCACCAACAAGTTAGGGGCCTTAAACTCAATTAAAACAACTCCATAAGGAGTTCACGTCCGTAAACCCCTCATGAAAGGGTACCTGGTCCATAAACTCCTATAAAGGGGTTAAATGGTGCCCTAAACTCCCCATTTGACTTGGAAAAATACATAGGATTTATTCTCAATCACTTAAGCCCTTAAAACACCTAAAAAAGATGTCCTTGGGAGCTTACGGCCGTAAACTCCCTTGGTTAGGGCCGTAAACTCCCATTTGGTCCATTTAAATGCCTTAAATCCATTCGTACCTTTTATATTCGGACCTAGCAAAATTCCACGATCGATATAAGGCCTTTAAACATCCTAGAACACCCTCACCATGAGTTTACGGCCGTAAAATCATGAGGAGTTGTCCCAGGGCCGTGAACTCTATGTATAGAGTTTACTCTTGAAGAGTAAACTCCATTCCTAAGCCATTCACACCCTTAAATGTTACCCGGGACACCCCAAACACTTAACCAAAGTGTTTTCCGCTCCTTAGAGCGCGTATACTTGTTTAATTGGTATTATATATACTAATTGTATGAAAACATATGTTACCATATTTTAATAGGTCACTAAGTGTGTCCAAGTCTTTACTTGACACCGAGCACCCAACCGGCACCTTCGTCGGATCCACTTACACCAGGTGAGTTCATACCCCTGAATGAACCTTTTAAATGTTTTTACATGTTTTATAGGGGGAGAATACAAGTTAAACATGCTAGTTATCATATCAATCACATGTGATTGATAACCCGCATGCACAAGGATTTACCACACTGTAAACTGTTTTACCAAGTAGGATACTATAAATGGTTTTCCAAAAGGTTTTCACTTGTTCAAAACTCTTACTTACACTGTTTTATCAAAGTTCATTTTAAACTGGTTTATGAAAAGTTTCCAAAGAATTTCTAAAGGTTTTCAAACTTATTTTACCACAGAACACCAAGTTGTGATTTTCTCAAGTATAAAGGTTTTCTTCCATGTTTTGATACTCCCTCTTAGTTTAAACTCCTACTTGATAACGCTTTCACTTCGTGATGCGTTTATACTTGTTATTGCCTCTATTTCGCTTATACTTGTAGTCGCTTATGCCTATTAGATACTCTTGCTTCACTTGTTGTCGCTTCTACTTCGTGATACACTTATATTTGGTAACGCTTATACTTCACAATTCGGTTATTCCACACTGTACGCTTATACTTCACAATTCGGTTATTCCACACTGTACACTTATACTTCACAATTCGGTTATTCCATATTGTACACTTATACTTCACGATTCGGTTATTCCACACTATACGCTTATACTTCACAAATCGGTTATTCCACACTGTACACTTATACTTCACGATTCGGTTATTCCACACTGTACGTTTATACATCACGATTCAGTTATACTTCACGATATGTTCCCACTTGTTACACACTCAGACGTAGTTAGATGTATGCATGTGCTTGTATAGATGCATATAAATAATGATTGAAGGACTTAGGAAGGCCTGTCCGCCCTATTTCCTTTTCTTCGTTGAGATGTGGTCTGGTGGGATCGGATGGCCGTCCGAAGGTCGTTTGGTTCATTAGTTATATATTATGTATGCGAGCATAGACATATAGTTTACTCTAGTCAGTTCCGTTATGAGTCTCTACCTCTAGTTCAGCACTTATATTGGAACCCACTACCTACTATTTGGGATGCATCTTCGGGACACGGCCTTCTCCGTCGTCTAGTTGGTAACCAGAGTCTCCTGTAGGGAGAACGGACATTGTGTGTATAGATCTATACGGAATTGACACCCCCGCACCCTGACTGTTAGCTACAGTCCATGGCCTACCAAGCCAAGGGGTGACAAATGTCACATTTTATAGACGCTTGCAGGGCGTCAGGTTCTGTAGTGTCGGTTAGTATGGTTACGAGTATCCCAGGTTACCTTATAATTCATGGCCTTAAGGTAACGGTATTTCACCAGCAATTTACACTGTATGCTGGAAACTCACTCCCAGAGTCACACTGTTCTTAGACCTTGCTAGTTGTATCTTTCATTTGATACTGTCTGGGGTCTGTATTCACTGTTTTTAGACCTTGCTAGTTGTATCTTTCATTTGATACTGTCTGGGGTCTGTATTCTTTGTTTTTAGACCTTGCTAGTTGTACCTTTCATTTGGTACCATCTGGGGTCTGTGTCTTCTTTTGTTAGACTGAGTCAAGCGTATCGTTCATTCGATACTCTCCTGGAGTCTATGATTCCTCTTGCCTTAGTCAGCAGTCTTCACTGCTGAGGCATATGTTATTTTCCCTGATTTCTCCTGCTTACTTTAATAATCAAATTCTGTATTTTGATAGTGATAGCGATTAAGGGAAAACTACTTTTTACCACATAACTCCGTCCAGTCTTGGTAGAAGACTGCTTTTATTAAAGAAAATATAGGATTTTCTGGAAAAGACACTAATGTAATGGACACTCTAAGACTACCACTTTTATTAAAGTTTTTTGGATAAAATGACACTAAATACTTATGAACTCACCAGCATTTGTAAAAATGTTGATACTTGCTTTTCAAATAACTTGTATTCTCAGGTCAGCTTTAGACAGGTACATTCCAGGAGCTTCTATTGAAGACGGTTTTGTGCCAAGCTGCTCTTATATTATTACCTGTATTACTGTGTTGTATTGTTATGTAAATCATGTAAAACTATTACTATTAATGCAATGGTTGTTGTACTTTGATTACTATAATGCACGTGTTGTGATACTTGGCATGACGTCATCCACCCCAGAACGTTTCCGCCGTTCCGGTTTTGGGGTGTGGCAGACATGCATGATTTCTACCTCAACATTGATGATAATTTGGAGTGGTTTGGTGATGCCCCTATTACAACAGAGAATGTAGTAATGTCTGATGAGGAGATGGAGGTGATCAACATTGATGTTCTACAATCTGAGTCATCATCTGATGAAGAGCAAATGAGTACAAGAAGAAATAAAATTCGGGCTGCAGAAAGGGCACACATAAATGATGCAGCTCAAGTGAGTGACCCTTTCTATATACTTCAAAGATTCTCAAGTTCTCAAGAAGCAAAAGACAGAATTTACGTACATGCGATAGAGACAAGGAGAGAATTGGAAATTGTCAAGAATGATAAAAACAGGGTCAGGGTAGTATGTAAAGGAACAATACCAGATATGGGGGTACTTGAGACTTCTGGGAAAGGTGGGCCAAGTCAAAGGAGTGGACCCAATCAAACGGGTAAAAAAGGAGGACCAAGTAAAAAAGAAAAGTGCAGTGGAAGTAGGTGAAAGCAGTAAGTGCCCTTGGAAACTTTTAATAAGTAAATGGAAAAAGGCTGATGATTGGACTGTGAAAACATATGAAAAGGAGCATAAATGTCTACAAACAAGAAAAATCAAAGCTTATAATTAGAAGTTTCTTTCCAAACAAATTCTTGAGCAGTTAGAGTCTAACCCAGAAATACCAATTAGGGCTTTAAAGGAGCAGCTAGAGAGAAAATACCAAATTCAAATGTAGGACATGAAAGTGTTTAGGGCAAAAGCAAAATCCCTACAAACTATTAGGGGTGATTTTGGGGGTCAATATTCTATATTGAGGGACTATCTACTGGAGGTTCATAGTCGAAACCCAAACACAACAGTCAAGCTTCAAGTGGATAATTCTTCCAACCCTGCATCAGATACTAGAATTTTTAGACGTATATATATATATATATATATATATATATATATATATATATATATATATATATATATATATATATATATATATGTCATGGGCCACTGAAACAAGGATTTGTAGCAGGGAAAAGAGACTTTCTTGGACGGGATGGTGCATTCATGAAGGGTCCCTACCCTGGTATGATTCTAACTGCAGTGGTAAGTAATTTTATACATGGATTAACTACTTAATCTTACTTATGACTTATAGATGTTAACCTAATTTGTTCTTACTATTATAGGGATTAGATGGAAACAACTGCACTTACCTAGTGGCTTATGGTCTTGTAGAGTCTGAGAACTACAGTTCATGGACATGGTTTCTAAAAAATCTTGGTGATGATTTGGATTTGACTACCAATTCAAACTTTACATTTATAACTGATAGGCAAAAGGTAATAGTATACACAGTTTAACTACTTCCCATTTATATTATCTGTACTAATTATATAAAATTGACTCTGTTTATGTTGTATATGTTGTAGGGTGTGTTGCCTGAAATTGCAAAATTGTTTCCCTGTGCAGAAAATAGATTTTGCCTTCGTCATATCCATGAGAATATGAAGCGGAAGTGGAGGGGCAAGGAGTTTAAAGATTGTCTCTGGAAATGTGCAGCAACAACAACTGTTCAGCAATTCAATATTGCAATGGAGGAACTGAAGAAATTGAACAATGATGCATATGAATGGCTTAAAGCCATTCCACCCCAACATTGGTCCAGGTCTCACTTCACAGGTTAGTTATACATGTTAGAATTCTTCAACATTGTTGATTGTATTCATCTTCAAAGATTATTGAAACTTATGATGCAACATTGTTATTCCATAGGAAGAGCACATTGTGATGCATTGTTAAACAACCTTTGTGAGACATTGAATAGCAAACTTGTCAAGGGTCGTGACAAACCAATTATAAGTTGCTTGGAGTTTATTAGAGAGTACATAATGAAGAAGCTTGTTATTGTCCAAAAGACAATTGACAAATGTTCTGGCCCACTAACTCCTACAGCTACCAAGACTCTAGAGAAGATCAAAGGTGAAGCTGCAGAGTATAGGGTTGTGTTTTGTGGAAATGGGAAGTATCAGGTCATAGGTGGTGAAGGTGTGGACCAATGTGTAGTTGACATAACACAACGTACATGCTCATGTAACAAATGGGAGGTCACTGGCATACCATGCAAGCACACAATTACAGCTATATGGGATATGAGGAAAAATAATGAGAATGTTGGGATACCTGAAACATGGGTTCACCCAACATACTGGTTGAAGACATGGCAAGAGATGTATTCCTTTAAGATTGAACCAATTAATGGGAGGATGATGTGGGCAAAAAGTACTTGTCCAACAAAGTTACTACCCCCAAAACATCATGTGCCTATTGGTAGGCCAAAAAAGAAAAGAAGAAGATCTGCTACTGAAGATGATAGTGCTACCGGGACCAGAACAGTTAGATGTTCAAAGTGTGGAAATGTTGGTCATAATGGAAGGAGCTGCAATGGGCAGACAGTGGGAGGATCACAGGCCAGTGGTAGTGATGTGGGACAGAATGTTGGTGATAGTGATGTGGGACAGAATGCTTGTGTGGGACAGAACTCAGGTGCTGTGAACAAGGGGAAAAGTCTGATGGTTTAGTGTTTGTGTATTACTTTCTTGTCTTTTGAATGCAAATGCTTTTGATGTCCTTGAAACAATGTTATGTCATGTATTTTGGGTCTATAATTTCAGTTTGAACTAATGTTGTGCTACTTCTTTAACTTTGATAGTTGTAATGGTTTGATGACTTAATGTTTGTAACGGTTTGAATGACTTCATGATTAATTAGGTTGTTAATGTATGGATGCATGTTTTAATGGTTTGATGACTTAATGATATGACATAAATTGTTGTTTTAGTAAGAATACTTTGGTCTGAATATATGTTTGGCAGTTACCAACTTTGGTCTAAATACATGCAAACTGATACATCCAACTTTGGTTTGAATACATGTTTGGCAATTACCAAAAAAACACTCACTTTTCATTAACATTTAAACTGATACATCCAAAAAAACACCCAATTTTCATTAACATTTAAACTGATACATCCAACTTTGGTCTAACAACTTATCCTATACGTTGTACACTAGAATTGACACAAACAGAAACCAGCTAATAGCTAGATACAACTTCAGTTTCAAATTTTGTTGTTCAAGCTTCATCCTTATGTTCATACAAGCACATTTCTGATCCTCCACCACCCAACCAATGAACTTGCAACCACGAGCCTACAAAATACCATGTAGAAAAATTTAGCAATGCTAAAATTTATAGAAAATAGGAGAAATTAGGAGATTAGGTTAGATATATCAAGAAATCGAAATTAACCGGGTCAGAACAAGCATAGTAACGTTTTCCAGGGTTGTTCTTGCTCCATGAGGTATGAATCATAGCTTCAGCTCCACAATTGCATCTAATTGCCATTTTTGTTGGTTGGAGAAGGGAAATCGAAGAACGAAAGGGGGAAGAAGTAATAGGGAAGAAGGGTGACGAAGATAAATGAAAGCAGGGGAGGGGCAACGACTCTATTAGGGGCACGAGACATGAAATGACAAAAATACCCCTGCGTGCAGGGCACGTGGGGCACCCAAACGGAGAAATCTAACGTTTAACGACAACAGGTACTGGGCGGGTAGTATTCAAATGCCTGAGGGACGGTCCGAGTTAATTTTTAAAAATAGGGACTGAACGTGCAATTTGGCACTTGTCCCATGGACGATTTGTGTATTTTACTCTTTATCTAGGAAGGTTTGTACTGTTTGTTTTTGTTGCATGTTTTGTCTCTTTCTTACATGAAAAGACTATTTTGTCCTTGGTTTTTTTAATTTATTTAAATAAACACACCCCCAACCCCACTTCCACCTCACATTATCTTACCTTACCTTAAGTAAGACAGTGACCAAACACGCAACAAAAACAAACTGTAGAGAACTTCCGAGTTAAAAAATAAGTTAAGGACCAAACGTACAAATTACTCCAAACATAGGGACCATTCGTGTAATTTACTCAAAAAATAACCCCATTTCGTGCAACCTAATAGAAATTTAAATGAAAACATTATGCTTGTTTTTTATTTATTGTCAAAGGTCGTTGTACATAACTTTAATTCACCTATGTACTATAACTTCTTACATTTTCTTTTCAACTACAACATTACACTATAAGCACTTTTTTTATTAAAACATTGTATTTTTAAAAAATATGAACATATATATATATATATATATATATATATATATATATATATATATATATATATATATATATATAATCTTGTTAAGACATACTTCAAAAAAAATCCGTTCAATTATAGAATTGAAGAATGTTATACATTTGGATAAGGGAAAATTGCAAGAAAGTTATTATATTACCACAAAATTTCAATTATGACACTGAGTTATTTTTTTCTCAATTATGTCACAATATTTATAATTTTGTTGCAATATCAACCAAATGATTGTTCTTTCTGTTCTCCTGGTAACCACTTTTCCCAAATTGCAATAAAGTCACTATGTTTACCTAATTTCGATTTTAACATCGAGTTTCAATTTGCAAGAAAGTCGATATATTACTATAAAAGTTCGATTTTACCGATTCATGAAATGTTATTATGGTTTAGAAGCTCGATTTGTACAACAAACTAATGAAAGTCAATCTATTGGTTCACGAAAATGCATAGTCACCCTTTCAAGAGATGGTATTGTAGTTTAGAAACTCGATTTATACAACAAGTAAATAAAGACAACTACAAGGTCGATCTAAGAGCCTTATAAGGTCGATTTGTACAACAAATAAATGAATGCCCCTATAAGGTTGATTTATTTGTACAACAAATAAATGAAGACTTCTATAAATGAAGATCCCTACAAAATCGCTTCTAACCCAGTTGACGGGTTACCATCAATCTAGCAGCTTACCAAATAAATGAAATGACCATACTGTGATGTGGAAGCCACGTAAGATCTTATGTGGTAGGATTGAGTTTCAAATATAGGGTTTCCATCGAACCCAACTTCACATATCTTTTTTGGTCGATCTAGTGGTCCAAACTCACTTAAAAGTCAGTGAAAAGGACGTGCTCACCCTTTTAGGTGACATTCACATCCATTTTCTGATACATAACTTAATTGGGTTTTGAATTAGATCAATTGGATAAAACCTGAAATCTGAAAATTAAATTTATTCGCAATGGGGCACGACGCTCTCGGCCCATGGGTTGAAAGGCTTTTAGGGTTTTGGAAGCTATTTAAGCACCACTAACCCCTGGGTTAGCTCATTGTCAACCTCCATCACTCCCTAAAGAGACCCCACGAAACACTAGCCTCCTCTAACTTGATTTGAGCCTATCTTCACCTTTGAAGCTTATTTTTCCATGTTCTATGCTTAAAGCTCGAAGATCGAGGTTTCTTTTGGGTGCTTGGAGGAGAAGAGCAACTTTAGATCTAGAAAGTTTGTGCATCTCCTGGAGTTTTGTGAGTATAAAGCTTCAAACTATCCTTGTCATTTGTTAGATCTCGCTTAGGCCCAATTTGTTTACCTCTTAATTGCAAAATTAAGAGGCATGTCTTAAAAATTCAGATTCTGATTGTTTGTTTGCATCTTATTTTTTACCTCTTAAAGTTCTAAATGCCTCTTAAATTTTTAGATATTAAACCAAGTTTGAATTTTAAAAAAACATGCGTTTTCCTATTGTGCCCTAACCAATCGACGAACACCTTCACCAAACGGGCTCTTCCTCTCCAGTCCATGTGCGAGGTTCTTCCCTTCCCCACGGTCTCCAAGGACGCCACCTGCAATGACACCGCAGCACCCCAACACCGATGCCGCCTCCTCGAATGAAGTTACCGCCTCCTCGAACGATTTTTCTTTTCTTCTTCATCTGAAAATCGAACTTAACATGTTAAGGCTGTTTTGGTCGTTTTTTTCAGATGGGGTTTGATTTAGTCAATTTTTATGTTCAAATCAGATTGTTTTATGTTTTGGTTGGTTTTTATGTTTTGGTTCGCTGAAATCAGATTTGTTGTTGATGTTGTGCTAAAATATTGATGTTGAAATCAAATATATGCTTGATGTTATCATGAAATATGCATTTGTTTTGCTGAATTGTGCATTTTTTGTTGAAATTTTTGCTGAAAATGTGCCTTTATATTGATTAAAATGGTTGTTTAAAATGTACCTTTGCATTGCTTAAATTGTTGCTAAAACATGCATTTGTTTGTTGAATTGATCACAGACATGGGAGAAAAGAATGATATGATTAGTTGGAAGGTTGAAGGTGTAGAGCAAATGTTTCTACAACCATGTTTACATGAAGTTACGGTCAATGGACGGGATTACGAATAAATAGCTAATTTCCGTGACCAGATTGCAAATCAATTGGGGTCAAATTAAATTTGTGGGATTTCATTTGGACTTTAGTAAGATTTTTTGGATTTAAAAATATTTATGTTTGATTTAGGTTTGTGTTTAATTTTAATTTATGCTAATTTTAGATTTTATATGATGTTTATATTTTTATATAATTATTTTAAAAAACTTGATTATGTTATTTTATAAACAAACTTGAATTCAACAAAAAAAAAATAAAACAGAAAGGTAAAATGGTCATTTTTATAATTCAGCACAGAAATTCAAAGGTCTCAACCAAACAGCATGTTAACCATTCAGATCTTAAAATTTCAGACTCTCTTAGAAATTCAGACATCTTAAAAATTTAGATCTTAAAAATTCAGATTCTACCAAACAACACCTTAATGTCCATCTTGTGCGCCTTTAGTCCCGTTTTGGAGGTGAGCTTGGAGTTTTCAGGACTCCAGCTCCTTTTGGTCACTTAGTGTAACGCCTGGGTTCTGGTATGAATTTATTTTTCCAATTATTTATATTTTTCTTGGAAGACTCGGCGGGTTGTAAGCCTCTACTCGGCGTGTCGAGTTATTTTTGGCCGCGAAGTTTAATGAGTCAACTCGATGATTCGGGGTATCTCAACTCGACGAGTTGGCAGCTGGGAAGGAAACCCTAATTTTTAGGGTGTTGCACATTATTTAAAGACTTAAGTCCCTTGGTTGGCCTCCTTACCAGTCCCCTTCTGTCCGGAAACCCTAAAATCGAGTTTTGCCTTCCATTGTTAAGCGTGTGAGCTTGACGAGAACCTTGAGTATTCATTTTTGGTGCTTGTTGAAGGAGCTAAGGAATTGGGAGTTACTTGGCTTGAAGGAGTCTTGGATCCAGAATCGCTAGCTCATTTGCCAAGTTTTTGAGGTATCAAGTTCTAACCTTGCTTAATAATTGCTTAGATCTCTTCTTGGGTTAGATTTGTATGCTTTAAGCCATGGTTGGGTGGTTTTGGGGGAAGTAAATCGTCCCAAGTGTTTATTCTTTCAGATCTGTGATCTTCATGAGCTCTTTTAGCATAAAGGTGCCAACTTTATGGTCTTAAGGGCTTCATGCATTCATTAAGTACTTCTTTTGGCTTCTTTTGAGCATTTGAGGCTCTCCTAGTCATGCATGAGTGTAAAGTTGGAAACTTTACATGGCCATTCAGCTTTAAGGGCCATATCTGCAGTTTGGGGCTATACCTTTAGTGATTTAGTTCTTAATGATTAATTCCTCACCCTTTAAATCCAAGGGTTTGGGTTTTGAACCCATTAAGTCCTCCCCATTTTAAGCCATTCCAGTTGAGATCTGAGTTGTGAAACTCATAGTTTCAATCGTGTCGGCTTATTGAATAAAGAGGTTGGGTTTCTGGCGAACTCGACGAGTTTATTGGTAAACTCGGTGAGTTGGATCTGTTTCTTCCCGAATTTGCAGACTAATGGAGAAACACAGCAAGTTTAAGGATAACTCGGCGTGTTGGGTTAACTCAGCTTGTTGACTTTGACTTTGACTTTAGTCTATGACCAAGCTTCACATATAAGGGATTTTGGGCATTTTTAATTGTAATTAAGGAAATTGTTTATGTTTTGGGGTTGAGTAGAGTCGATATTCGGAGTCGGGATCTGTTCAGCTGTCACTCTGTATTCAAAGTAAGTTTACCTCACCGGGTTCAACGGGTCTAAGGCACCAAGGCCGACCCTCATTTGGTTATGTTATTATACTTATTGTCTGTGTGATACTTGTATGTACCTGTATATGTATGTTTATTGGACGGGGACCATTATATGAGTGTGGGCGGGGCCCGTTATTCGAGTGTAGGGAGGGTTAGTATCTCACCGTTATCTGAGTGTGGGTGGGGCTCGTACTACTGGAAGTGGAGGATTCGTACTCGATTCAAGAAGGGTTGTAATGAAGCCAGGAAGCTTATGTAGTTGTGATTTCCCCGATATGCGCATTGATGCTTTTCTGATAGTTTTATGGTCTATTTTCAGTATGGTGGTATTACGAGGCAAGCCAGGGAGCAGTTTCGATGTTGGGAGGGTACAGGCTCAGGATCTGGTGACGGGTAGCTTGATGACCAGACGAGGGAGTTCATCTCGTCTGAGATTACCCATTGTATGCTTTAACTAACTCATGTGATCTTTGGCATGGTCAAGGAGGGTATTATAGAGATTCTTGATGAGAAATTGAGCGCCTTTCGTGCTGAGATTGTGGCTTTGATCGGGACACGCACTCTAACCTTCATGGAGTTTCGAGCATGTGGAGCGCCATACTATCATGGGGCAAGGGACCCCATTGAGAGCAGCAAGCGGTTGGCCGATGTTGCCAACGCCTTCTGTACCCGTCGCTATCCCGAGGGGGACAAGGTCAGACTAGCTTCCTGCCTCCTGAAGGACAGGTCAGACCTTTTCGTTGACTTGTAAGTGAGTTTAACCCATTGGATCGACCTCATTAATTTTTTGTACAAATAGAGCTTCTAAATCGAACTTTTAAACCACAATAACATCTCCAAAATCAATCAATTGGTTGACATCACAACAAACTTGTAAATATAATGCCATAAATGAGAAAAAAATATTGATGTCAAAATCGAAATTTTATAGTAATATAGTGACTTTTTTGCAATTTGAAACTCGATATCAAAATCAAAATTTTGATAAACTTAATGACTTTATTACTATTCAGGAAAAATAGTTACTACGAAAACAAGAAGAATCGGTCATTTTGTTGATACTGCAACAAAATTGTAAATATAGTGACATAATTAAGAAAAAAAATAACTCGGTGTAAAAATCGAAATTTTGAGATAATATAGTGACTTTCTTTCAATTTGGCCTTTGGATAACATTAGTAGATAGATTTTTCATATCGGAATGAAAAATTAAATATTCTCCTACATTTTCTTCATAAGTATCCTCATACACATATAAGATTATGACATGTGGTTACTATAGATTCTCTTAATCCCACTTTCGATTTTGGCACTTGTGATCAAATGAGCAGGAAGATAAATAAGAAGAATATGTAAGAAATATTTAATTTCTCATAATGAATATTATAATAAGAATAAATGAAAAATACAATGTCACAGTAAAAAAGTTAAAAAGGTACATTACTATTTTTGCACATTTATGGGTGTGTGAAAGTGCTCTTCAAAATGACTTATTAAATTATTGATTTTTTGAAAAGTCAATAAGTTAAAAAAATGTTTGGCAAACACTAACATTTTAGGCAAAAAATGACTTTTTCAAAAAACCAGGAATTCTTGACTTTTTCAAAAAGCCAAAGAAATTCTAGCTTTTCCAAAAAGTCAATAAGTTGATTGAAAAGCACTCTCAAACACCCCCCTTAACCCTATTATTTGTTACCTACTCAAAATGCTTTCCAGTAAAAAAAAAATCTCAGTCAACAGGTCCACATTATGGATTTACTTGTAACAATTAAAAATCAACATCCAAGCGACTTTAACATAAAACTTTGTAACCAAAATTCATAACCCCCAAAAGATAGTATAACTATAAAGTGGTTATTTATGGAACAAAAAAAACGACAAATCTTGTCTTCCACTTAAACATAACATTCGGATGATCGATCGATTGTTGTATGTACAACTTTTCCCAAAGATATGTATATATACACCTCTGACTTACTTTGACCCAAACATCCTTAACATAAGAAACGTTAGATCGTTACAACAAAATCTTTTTAATCGTGAAGGCTATAAGACCGTCTGTGACTCCTAACAAAGCTTTCGAGCGTTTTCAACCGCTTTAACGTAAAAGTATAATCGCCATAGTGTTATATTATCCTGCACCATAACCACATAATATGAGCAGCTAAGGAAGGCGAAACAAAACATTCCTTATAAGGGTATGGATACATCTCCTTCAAAGACGCGCTTTAAAGTTATTAAAGCGTCATCTAAACTCCATAGTTAAACGTGCTTGGGCAAAAGCAGGTCAGAACTCCATAGTTAGACGTGCTTGGGCAAAAACAATACAATCAATTTGAAGGAAAACGAAGCATTCCTTATAAGACTGTGTTTATACTTCAAAAACGTGTTTTAAATTCGTGTGGGTGCTAGATCCCCTTAGAGCACCGACAATAAGATTGCTTAGTGGAGTTTTTTCATTAAAAAAACTAAAATGAATAAACTCATTATATCTCCACACTAGGAGAGTTTTTTCAATTTGCTTATTTATATATTGTTTGTACGAGTTGTCAATTTATAGTTGGTTGAATTCTCTCTCAGGAGAGTTTTTTCAATTTGCTTATTTATATAATGTTTGTATGAGTTGTCAATTTGTAGTTGGTTGAACTCTCTCTCTCTCTTTCTCTCTCTCTCTCTCTCTCTCTCTCTCTCTATATATATATATATATATATATATATATATATATATATATATATATATATATATATATATATATATATATAGACTAAAATACCCTTCTAGTTAAATTAGACGGTATTTTTCGATTATTTTTAATTCAATAATATGTATTAATCATCTTTTTAAAATAAGTAAAATGATTGGCCCATATTTATGCAAACAATAACACAATAATTACTTTGAATACAATAACCTAAGCATATATATATATATATATATATATATATATATATATATATATATATAGAGAGAGAGAGAGAGAGAGAGAGACAGAGAGAGAGAGAGAGAGAGCTAGGTTATAATGTGGATGGACAATTATTGTATGAACGTGTGGACAATGCTATTTTATGAGAATTAGTAAGATATTAAGTTGTCTAGCAATGTGAATAAGTTCAACCTCACACAACTATTGTCATTTTAACGCATTCTTACTAATTAGTATTCATTTTTGTTCTCACGGATCGTTTTTCACTTATTCTCATTCTTACAGAATACGAATCAATAAACATTGTCACACCCCCGAACCAGACAGCGGAAACGTCCGAGGGCTCGCGTGACTTAAATTGAATATCATCACAATGAATATACATTAATCATAACATTAACATCATCATGCATCAATATATTACAACTGGAATTGTTCACATCAAGTACATTGTTTTAACATTACAAATCCATACATAAATTGTTTGATAGTTTAATAAGCAAAACATCCTAACATACTTGGTATTACCCTTCCGCTTATCTGTTACCTGAGAATACAAGTTATTTTGGAAAACGTCAACATATGAAATGTTGGTGAGTTCATATGCAAGGTTGTGAATAAAATGATTTGTATAGTTTGTAAAACCCAGAAAATCCGATATTTTCTGAAAAGACATTAGTTTATCAAAGTGTGAAGATCCATAAGTTGATGCATGAATGATTTCAAACCATATATATATGAAGGGTGTTTTGTATTATAGTTAGGGAATTTCCGAACGAATAGTATTGATTTCCCCAGAAAACCCGATGTTTTTCGATGTCGAAAGATATACGTGATTACTGACTTTTGTACCGTCATATGGAATGACTATTGATTACTCCGCCTTGATTACTGTTGAATAACGTCCTAATTCCGTCTACTTTGATTACTCGTAAGCCTTAGCGAACGAAGAGAAGAGGAGCACTATGTCCACGAGTTTGATTAGATTTAGAAGAGATTTTTTTGATGAAATGAAGTAGCTAGATCATGGATTAAACATCAACATACCTTAGATGATGAATTTTGTGGTTTGATTTCCTTGAAAAGCCTCCTACATTTCGAGAATTTGATGAAGGATGAAGGGAGTTTCTTTGAGAGAGTTTGAGTGAAATGCGTGTGTGTTTGTGTTGTTTCGGCCGAGAGAAAAAAAGAGAGAAGAAGAGAGAGATCTTGATGGGATGTTTGCATAGATATATGAGATGAATGCATGGAGATCCAAGGGGTAAATGTGAGGTGGCAATGCTAAAGTCAACCCTTTCTCTCTTGGGTTGTTGGGCCAAGAAAGGAGAGGAGAAGAGGAAGAAAATTGGGCTTTTTGCCCTTAGGCCCATCTTGTGCTTTACTTAGATGATTTTTGGCCCAATTAAATCAAAGCATGATTTTTATGACCCATTAGGACTAATTTAAATTGGTTGTGACCCAATAAGGCCCAAAACATTAAGTTTCATGTATATGTGTCCAATTTGGGCCCATTTAAGAGTTCTAAGTTCAAGATAGTCAAATTGGAAGCTTATTGGTCCATTAGGCCCAATAAGGGAATCTGATGGGTTTTAGCCATAAGAACTTTCCTATGTGCGCATGCAAAACCCTAATGCTTGGATCTAGGCTTTCTAATAAACATGCTTTGAATCCAAGTCTTCTAATGACTAATTAGGTTAAATAACAACATTGAAACAGATCTAGAATCATACCTTTGAGTTCCTTATTGATCTTGAGGTCTTGGAGCTTCTAGAGTCACAAATGTCACTCCTCTAATGGCTTACAAACACCAAAGCAATAAGAATGATTTAGGAGAGAGGAGAGGGGAGGAATTTCGACCAGAGGTTCCTTACTTTAGGTTAGATCACGAATTCCCTATGCCATGGGGTCTATTTATACTTGTAGACTCCTTAAGGGTTACAACCTAAACCCTAATTGGATAATCTTCTCTTAAGGCTATCCAAATCCATTCCATAGATAAGCCTTTGGACGATTTTGGCTATCCTAACACTCTTAGAATTCGTCCAAAGCATATCCAAATGGATTTACAGTCTAAAGCTTAACTATCAAACAATTGACAGTTTATACCCCTTTATTTAATTAATCTCTTTAAGTCACCAAATTAATTCTAATTAATTCTATGACTTATATTAATCAAATAACAAATATATTATTCATTATATTATTCCCATAATATATTAATAATATTTACTCTCTCTTATAAAATCATCCTATCAAGTTGCTATGGTGAAGGCAACCCAAAAGGACCATGCACAACCGGATCAAATACTTGCCTAATATAGTTGCAGCCTTAGACACTATTCCAACAGAATCCTAGTCCAAAATGGACTTAAACCGGGATTTCAAGTGTTTCCAATTCTTTATTAACTATTTGTAGTGCTTGAATGAAGTGTTTGATGAAGTTTTGTTGTTATTGAATAAGCATCATACATGCTTTCATATTGTTGGTTCATAATTGATATAATTGTTGTAGTTACAAAGCATCAAAATTTCTAGTTGTGACAAACATTCTCACAACATTCTGACGGAATGAGAATAATAATAAAATGTCTATAATAACCTTATAAACAATTTAATTAGTGATAATGACGATAGTTATGTAAGATTGAACGTATTCACATTATCAAACAACATATTTTCTTTGTCATTCTCACAGAATAGCGTTGTTCACACGTCCGCACAATAGATATCAATCCACATTTGAATATATATATATATATATATATATATATATATATATATATATATATATATATATATATATATAATAAAAAAGTATCATTTACAAAGCTTTCAACTGTTCAAGAGATTAATTTATGTGGTATTTCATTTTCAAGATATTGATTTATGTGGTATTTCATTTATGTGGTATTTCATTTTCATTTGTAAGATGAGTTTGCAATCACTCTAACAAAACATACCCAGATTATCTTAATATTTTTCAAATGATTTAACCTTATAACTTTTAGTTTTGTTTCCTTTGTATTTTTATTCTATTATAATAAAATTTAAAAAAAATAAAGGGAAAATGACTCTGAAAGGTAACTAACTATTGAGTTTGTTCTCATTTAGTCTATTTCCTTTTTTTGTACTCATTATACCATCGAACTTGTTGGTTGTGTTCACCATAACATTTTTGACCGGTTATCACCTATGATAATCAGTCAAATGGTTATGATGAAACAAACAAATTCGATGGTATATTGGGTACAAAATAAAGGAAATAAACCAAATGAGAACAAACTCAACAGTTGGTTACCCACCTGAGTCATTTTTCATTTACTCATTTACAGAAAATCTCACGTCATCTCCTACTTATAATAATTACTTTATGAGATTCATTCTTGCTTCTCTTCAAAACATAACCAACGAAAGAACATTATTCATACATGTACAACTTTGTAATGCACTTGAATATTTATTAGAGCAATCTTGATTGAGTAGGTGTATTTCATGACTACATTTACATTTCCAATTAAATGATTTATCGTATCATGGATTCTGGACAAGTCTACAAATGATTAGAATCACAAGTGCTTTGATTTTTGAGTTTACTTGACTTCAAGATCGAATTAATGGGATAAGATACAACATCAATATATACAAGATCATGCAGCTTTTGCAGACACATCATCATAATATACCTTGAGGTAAACGTTTATGCTGATAAATATACATCTCATACACAGTCATATCCTTTTGCAGAGAGTTGTTGACAGCTAACCACCGTAAGCATAGTATAGACCATGTTTTGACTAAGTTACCCCTCTGAAACGCTCTTCATATACATTATGGCCTAAGAAGGTTGAAGTCTTTGATACTTTTGCAGCTTTAATTTTATTCAACTTTTTGAGGAAAATGACTTAGGAGGGCAACCAACTATTGAGTTTGTTTTCATTTAGTCACTTTCCTTTTTTTGTACCCAATATACCATCGAACTTGTTGTTTGTTTTCACCATAACCTTTTGACCGGCTATCGCTAGTGATAACCAGACAAAAAGGTTATGGTGAACGCAAACAAAATGTTGAATTATATATTAGGTACAAAAAAAAGGACCAAATCAAAACAAACTCAACAGTTAGTTACCCTCAAGAGTCATTTTCCTAAAAATAAACATATTTGTACAATTTATTTATATTTATTTTCCTATTCAAATTAATAAAATCATGATATATAAAATCCATTAATTTCCATTCATAATCTTCATTCTTAATTTTGAGATTTGTCTTGATTTATTAAATAGGAAAATAAATAAATAAATAAGTAAAATAAAAATATTTGATTTCTCATAAGACATTCTTTAACTCATTAATAAGAACATTTAAATGTACAACATGACAAAACAAACACAAACATCAACATCAACATCAAAATACCGCATAACAATTGCATAAAAGGGATGAAGTAAATAAAATAATATCACTAAATAATAACAAAATTCAAGTATTATTTCAACAGAAATTAAGAATATCAAAACATTAAAATAATTTCACCAAAAGTTAAACCACATATGCATACTTTTGATCATGAAATAATATTAATTTTATTATATTTACCGATTTTGATATAAATACAACAATAATGATTTTAAATAAACTTTCACACTATTTACATAACTAATATTGACAGATCTCACACACGTCCATCTATGGAGTTCGTTTATCACCACCCATAAAACAAATGAAAGATAGATGAGCTTTTTAAAATTATTTATAGTAAGTTTTTTTTTTAAAAAGCTTTTGCATAGTTGGATGATCTTCGTATACATATATACGTGTAAGGTTACTTTGCAACATAATTAAAACTATCTTTTTAAGAGTGGAGGGAGTCTTTCCCTCCAAATTCACTCAACCTACTATCATATTAGTTTCATACCAATTTTTCTCTTTACTCTTACTTCCATCATTTCCAACCCAAAACATATAGAAACTCATCTTTCCCAACTCATTTAATTTTAAATTTTAAAATAAGTACACAGTAACTAAAATCATTCAAAATTAATTAACAAAAACATTAAAACATACAAAACTAATTCACTAACTAAAAACATACAAACAATATTTGGTACAAGTTATAAAGCATGAGGTACAACTAACTAATGAAGAGAGAGAGAGAGATAATGTGTGTGTGTGTGAGAGAGAGAGAGAGAGAGAGAGAGCGATCGGTTGAAGCGAGCAAAGTGGCGGTACTACTTTAGAAAGGGTCTTCATCTTGGGGGTACCCGGCACCTCCAACCCCAAACAAAAATATAAAAGTAAATTACACGAATGGTCCTAATGGTTTGGGGTAATTCGCATGTTTTGTCTTTAATTTATTTTTTTTAGCTAGGAAGGTTTGTATTGTTTGTTTTTGTTGCACGTTTAGTCTCTTTCTTACATAAAAAGACTATTTTGTCCTTGGTTTTTTTAATTTATTTAAATAAACACACCCCCAACCCCACTTCCACCTCACATTATCTTACCTTACCTGCCCCTTTTTATTGTAAATAAATTAAAAATCAATGCAAAAATAGTCTTTTTAAGTAAGACAGTGACCAAACACGCAACAAAAACAAACTGTAGAGAACTTCCGAATTAAAAAATAAATTAACGACCAAACGTACAAATTACTCCAAACATAGGGACCATTCATGTAATCTACTCAAAAAATAACCCCATTTCGTGCAACCTAATAGAAATTTAAATGAAAACATTCTGCTTGTTTTTTATTTTTTGTAAAAGGTCGTTGTACAGTAACTTTTATTCACCTATGTACTATAGCTTCTTACATTTTATTTTCAACAACATTGCACTTTTTTTTATTAAAACATTGTATTGTTAAAAAAATATGAAAATATAGCATTATATATATATATATATATATATATATATATATATATATATATATATATATATATATATAATCTTGTTAAGACATACTTCAAAAAAATCCGTTTAATTATAGAATTGAAGAATGTTATACATTTGGATAAGGGCAAATTGCCAGAAAGTTATTATATTACCACAAAATTTCAATTATGACACTGAGTTATTTTTTTGTCAATTATGTCACAATATTTATAATTTTGTTGCAATATCAACCAAGTGATTGTTCTTTCTGTTCTCCCGGTAACCACTTTTCCCAAATTGCAATAAAGTCACTACGTTTACCTAATTTCGATTTTAACATCGAGTTTCAATTTGCAAGAAGGTCGGTATATTACTATAAAATTTTGATTTCACCGATTCATGAAATGTTATTATGGTTTAGAAGCTCGATTTGTACAACAAACTAATGAAAGTCGATCTATTGGTTCACGAAAAGTGCATAGTCACCCTTTCAGGAGATGCTATTGTAGTTTAGAAGCTCGATTTATACAACAAGTAAATAAAGACAACTACAAGGTCAATCTAAGACCCTTATAAAGTCGATCTAAGACCCTTATAAGGTCGATTTGTACAACAAATAAATGAATGCCCCTATAAGGTTGATTTATTTGTACAACAAATAAATGAAGACTTCTATAAATGAAGATCCCTACAAAATCGCTTCTAACCCAGTTGACGGGTTACCATCAATCTAGCAGCTTACCAATAAATGAAATGACCATACTGTGATGTGGAAGCCACGTAAGATCTTATGTGGTAGGATTGAGTTTCAAATATAGGGTTTCCATCGAACCCAACTTCACATATCTTTTTTGGTCGATCTAGTGGTTCAAACTCACTTAAAAGTCAGTGAAAAGGACGTGCTCACCCTTTTAGGTGACATTAACATCCATTTTTTGATACATAATTTAATTGGGTTTTGAGACTCTCTTCACCTTTGTAGCTTATTTTTCCATGTTTTATGCTTAAAGCTTGAAGATCAAGGTTTCTTTTGGGAGCTTGGAGGAGAAAAGCAACTTTAGATCTAGAAATTTTGTGCATCTCCTGGACTTTTGTGAGTATAAAGCTTCAAACTTTCCTTGTCATTTGTTAGATCTCGCTTAGGCCCAGTCTGTTTACCTCTTAATTGCAAAATTAAGAGGCATGTCTAAAAAATACAGATTCAGATTGTTTGTTTGCATCTTATTTTTTACCTCTTAAATTTTTAGATATTAAACCAAGTTTGAATTTTTTTTTTTAAAAAACATGTGTTTTCCTATTGTGCCCTAACCAATCGATGAACACCTTCACCAAACGGGCTCTTCCTCTCCGGTCCATGTGCGAGGTTCTTCCCTTCACCAGGTTCGCCAAGGACGCCACCTGCAACGACACCGCCGCACACCAACATCGATGTCGCGTCCTCGAACGAAGTTACCGCCTCCTCGAACGATTTTTCTTTTCTTCTTCATCTAAAAATCGAATTCAACATGTTAAGGCTATTTTGGTCGTTTTTTTCAGATGGGGTATGATTTGGTCAATTTTTATGTTCAAATCAGATTGTTTTATGTTTTGATTGGTTTTTATGTTTTGGTTCGTTGAAATCAAATTTGATGGTGATGTTGTGCTAAAATTTTGAGGCTGAAATCAGATATATGCTTGATGTTATCATGAAATATGCATTTGTTTTGTTGAATTGTGCATTTTTTTTGTTGAAATTGTTGCTGAAAATGTGCCTTTATATTGATTAAAATGGTTGTTTAAAATGTACCTTTGCATTGCTTAAATTGTTGCTAAAACATGCATTTGTTTGTTAAATTGATCACAGACATGGGAGAAAAGAATGATATGATTAGTTGGAAGGTTGAAGGTGTAGAGCAAACGTTTCTACAACCTTGTTTACATGAAGTTACGGTCAATGGACGGGATTACGAATAAATAGCTAATTTCCGTGACTAGATTGCAAATCAATTGGGGTCAAATTAAATTTGTAGGATTTCATTTGGACTTTAGTATGATTTTTTGGATTTAAAAATATTTATGTTTGATTTAATTTATGCTAAATTTGGATTTTATATGATGCTTATATTTTTTTATAATTATTTTAAAAAACTTGATTAGGTTATTTTATAAACAAACTTGAATTCAATAAAAAATAAAACATAAAGGTAAATGGTCATTTTTATAATTCAGCACGGAAATTCAAAGGTCTCAACCAAACAGCATGTTAACCATTCAGATCTTAAAATTTCAGACTCCCTTAGAAATTCAGACATCTTAAAAATTTAGATCTTAAAAATTCAGATTCTGCCAAACAACACCTTAATGTCCATCTTGTGCGCTCTTAGTCTCGTTTTGGAGGTGAGCTTGGAGTTTCAGCACCTTTTGGTCACTTAGTGTAACGCCTGGGTTCTGGTATGAATTTATTTTTCCAATTATTTATATTTTTCTTGGAAGACTCGGCAAGTTTTAAGCCTCAACTCGGCGTGTCGAGTTATTTTTGGCCGCGAAGTTTAATGAGTCAACTCGAAGATTCTGGGTATCTCAACTCAACGAGTTGGCAGCTGGGAAGGAAACCCTAATTTTTAGGGTGTTGCACCTTATTTAAAGACTTAAGTCCCTTGGTTGGCCTCCTTACCAGCCCCCCTCTGTCCAGAAACCCTAAAATCGAGTTTTGTCTTCCATTGTTAAGCGTGTGAGCTTGAGGAGAGCCTTGAGTATTCATTTTTGGTGCTTGTTGAAGGAGCTAAGGAATTGGGAGTTACTTGGCTTGAAGGAGTCTTGGATCCAGAATCTCTAGCTCATTTACCAAGTTTTTGAGGTATCAAGTTCTAACCTTGCTTAATAATTGCTTAGATTTCTTCTTGGGTTAGATTTGTATGCTTTAATCCACGGTTGGGTGGTTTTGGGGGAAGTAAAGCGTCCCAAGTGTTTATTCTTTCAGATCTGTGATCTTCATGAGCTCTTTTAGCATAAAGGTGCAAACTTTATGGTCTTAAGGGTTTCATGCATTCATTAAGTCCTTCTTTTGGCTTCTTTTGAGCATTTGAGCCTCTCCTAGTCATGCATGAGTGTAAAGTTGGAAACTTTTCGTGGCCATTCAGGTTTAAGGGCCATATCTGCAGTTTGGGGCTATGCCTTTAGTGATTTAGTGCTTAATAATTAAGTCCTCACCCTTTTAAGCCAAGGGTTTGGGTTTTGAACCCATTAAGTCCTCCCCCTTTTAAGCCATTCTAGTTGAGATCTGAGTTGTGAAGCTCATAGTTTCGATTGTGTCGGCTTATTGAATAAAGAGGTTGGGTTTCTGGCGAACTCGACGAGTTTATTGTTAAACTCGGCGAGTTGGATCCGTTTCTTCCCGACTTTGCAGTCTAATGGAGAAACACAGCAAGTTGAAGGATAACTCGGCGTGTTGGTCAACTCGGGTTGTAGACTTTGACTTTGACTTTAGTCTATGACCAAGTTTGACATATAAGGGATTTTGGGCATTTTGAATTGTAATTAAGGAAATCGTTTTTGTTTAGGAGTTGAGTAGAGTCGATATTCGGAGTCGGGATCTGTTCAGCTGTCACTCTGTATTCGAAGTAAGTTTACCTCACCGGGTTCAGCGGGTCTAAGGCACCAAGGCCGACCCTCATTTGGTTATGTTATTATACTTATTGTCTGTTTGATACTTGTCTGTACCTGTATATGTATGTTTATTGGGCGGGGCCCATTATATGAGTGTGGGCGGGACTTGTATCTTATTATTATTCGAGTGTGGGCGGGGCCCGTTATCCGAGTGTAGGGAGGGCTCGTATCTCACCGTTATATGTGTGTGAGCGGGGCCCATATCTCACTATTATATGAGTGTGGGCGGAGCCCGTATCTCATTATTGCATGATATGTATGGTATGTGGTATTTTGGGGGAACACACTAAGTTTTGTGCTTACGAAATTTAGTTTATGTTTCAGATACTTCCGGTTCCAAGGGGAAGAGCTCGAGTTAACTGCATCGCACACACCAGTGGAGTTCCGCATTTGATATTCACTCTGATTTTGATAACACTTGATACAATGGTTTTGCTGTGTTGAATGAATAATGTTTGGAATTACTATTTTACCTGTTATTATAAATGAAAATTTTGGGACCATAATTTTGGATGTTTCAAGTTGGTATCAGAGCCTTTGCTTGAGGGATTCGGGCACACTCTCCGGTATGTCTGAACTCAAACTAAGGATTTGGTAGAAATTTCAAAAAAAAAAACATTTTTATAAAAGGGATTTCTAAAAGAGAAAAGGGGCGTGGTGTATGTAATCAGCCGAGCTCAAGTAAGTTTTCCAAAAATACACATACATATTATAATATGTTTTGAATTGTGAATATGTGAATCGCATGCTAGATTAGGGCTAAGGATCTAGGAGAGATACCTTTGTGTGCCTGCTTTATGAGATTATGGATCTTCATGCTAACACTGATCAATCAGTGATAGAAAGGTTGATTAGGTTATGCTTTGTTCTGATTATTTGATGCTCGAATGTTGTCTACTTTGTGCTTTTAGGAGTTTTAGTTAGCTTCAGCTAATTAGTAAGCAAATATGCTAAGTTACATATTATGGAGACTAAATAATTTTATAGGGTTAGGTTTAGCTCTATTGCGCAGCTCTTGTTTGAGTCCATCTGTTGTAGCGTTTGGCCTTTCATTCGAAGAATTATCTAGTTTCTGTAATATGTAACTGTATTCATGAGCTAGTTAGAAGAAGTTAGCGTGAGTTCCTTCTGCAGCTGATGGCAGATAGTGGTGTGGAGTTTGCCCTAGGAAAAACCTAAGATGAGATCTAGTGTTAGGAGCCTTATGTGTGAAGAGATTGTTGGATATGAAGTAATTTGGTTGAGTGAAGGCACTCCTTGAGGAAAATACAGATAGATGTGGAAGGTAGTATGGGCTCGTACTACTGGAAGCAGAGGATCCGTACTCGATTCAAGGAGGGTTGTAATGAAGCCAGGAAGCTTATGTAGTTATGATTTCCCCGATATGCGCATTGATGCTTTTTTGATAGTTTTATGGTCTATTTTCAGTATGGTGGTATTACGAGGCAGGCCAAGGAGCAGTTTCGATGCTGAGAGGGTTCGGGCTCAGGATCTAGAGACGGGTAGCTTGATGACTAGACGAGGGAGTTCATCTCGTCTGAGATTACGCATAGTATGCTTTAACTAACTCATGTGATCTTTGGCATGGTCAAGGAGGGTATTCTAGAGATTCTTGATGAGAAATTGAGCGCCTTTCGTGCTGAGATTGTGGCTTTGATCGGGACACGCACTCTGACCTTCAGGGACTTTCGAGCATGTGGAGCGCCATACTATCATGGGGCGAGGGACCCCATTGTGAGCAGCAAGTGGTTGTCCAATGTTGCCAGCACCTTCCGTACCCGCCGCTATCCCGAGGGGGACAAGGTTAGACTAGCTTCCTGCCTCCTGAAGGACAGGTCAGACCTTTTCGTTGACTTGTAAGTGAGTTTAATCCATTGGATCGACCTCATTAATTTGTTGTACAAATCGAGCTTCAAAATCGAACTTCTAAACCACAATAACATCTTCAGAATCAATCAATTGATTGACATCACAACAAAGTTGTAAATGTAATGACATAAATGAGAAAAAAAAATTAATGTCAAAATCGAAAGTTTATAGTATTATAGTGACTTTTTTGCAATTTGAAACTCGATATCAAAATCAAACTTTTGATAAACTTAATGACTTTATTACAATTCATGAAAAATAGATACTAAGAAAACAAGGAAAATCGGTCACTTTGTTGATATTGCAACAAAATTGTAAATATAGTGACATAATAATTAAGAAAAAAAATAACTTTGTGTCAAAATCAAAATTTTGAGATAATATAATGACTTTCTTGCAATTTGGCCTTTGGATAACATTAGTAGATAGATTTTTCATATCGGAATGAAAAATTAAATATCCTCCAACATTTTCTTCATAATTATCCCCATATACATATAAGATTATGACATGTGGATACTATAGATTCTCTTAATCCCACTTTTGATTTTGGCAATTGTGATCAAATGAGTAGGAAGATAAATAAGAAGAATATGTAAGAAATATTTAATTTCTCATAAAGAATATTATAATAAGAATAAATGAAAAATACAATGTCATAGTAAAAAGTTAAAAAGGTACATTCCTATTTTTGCACATTTATGGGTGTGTGAGAGTGTTCTTCAAAATGACTTAATAAATTATTGGTTTTTTGAAAAGTCAATAAGTTCAAAAAATGTTTGGCAAACACTAACATTTTAGGCAAAAAATGACTTTTTCAAAAAACCAGGAATTCTTGACTTTTCCAAAAAGCCAAAGAATTTCTAGTTTTTCCAAAAAGTCAATAAGTAGATTGAAAAGCACTCTCAAACACCCCCCTTAACCCTATTATTTGTTACCTACTCAAAATGCTTTCCAGTAAAAAAAAAAAGGGAGTTGATTCGTACACAACAATTTTTCTCCATACACAACACTTAGTGCTTTAAAATGTTGTATTGTACAACTCTATAATGCATGAATTGTTGTGTATGGCAAAAAAATGTTGTGTACGAATCACTTCTCAAAAAAAAAATCTCAGTCAAGAGGTCCACATTATGGATTTACTTGTAACAATTAAAAATCAACATCCAAACGAATTTAACATAAAACTTTGTAACCAAAATTCATAACCCCCAAAAGATAATATAACTATAAAGTGGTTATTTATGGAACAAAAAAAACAACAAATCTTGTCTTCCACTTAAACATAACATTTGGATGATCGATCGATTGTTGTATGTACAACTTTTCCCAAAGATATCTATATATACACCTCTGACTTACTTTGACCCAAATCTCCTCAACATAAGAAACGTTAGATCGTTACAACAAAATCTTTTTAATCGTGAAGTCTATAAGAACGTCTGTGACTCCTAACAAAGCTTTTGAGCGTTTTCAACCGCTTTAACGTAAAAGTATAATCGCCATAGTGTTATATTATCCTGCACCATAACCACATAATATGAGCAGCTGAGGAAGGCGAAACGAAACATTCCTTATAAGGGTATGGATACGTCTCCTTCAAAGACGCGCTTTAAAGTCATTAAAGCGTCATCTAAACTCCGTAGTTAAACGTGCTTGGCAAAAGCAGGTCAGAACTCCATAGTTAGACGTGCTTGGGCAAAAACAATACAGTCGATTTGAAGGAGAACGGAGCATTCCTTATAAAAGTGTGTTTATACTTCCAAAACGTGTTTTAAATTCGTGAGGGTGCTAGATCCCATTAGAGCACCGACAATAAGAGTGCTGAGTTTTTTCATTAAAAAAACTGAAATGAATAAACTCATTATATCTACACTAGGAGAGTTTTTTCAATTTGCTTACTTATATATTGTTTGTATGAGTTGTCAATTTATAGTTGGTTGAACTCTCTCTCTCTCTCTCTCTCTCTCTCCAAATTGAAACGAAAGTTTTCCTTCCATTTCTGTTCGCTTCATTCTTTTAATGAAACTCATGAACACCAATTTCTTTTACTTTCTTCACACTTCCATCAATTTCACTTTTTCCCTCATTATGTTGAACTCGTGTCGGTGGTTAAACAAGGTCACACAAGAGCAGACCAAATCTACATTCCCAATAGGAAGTCCTCATGACGGTTCGCCCAAAAACACGATATCCGGTAAGGATAGGGGGAGATATTCCTTACAATGGTGAGGGTGTGGTTCTAATTTCAAAACGTTTTTTTTATATTGGGCAATACTATGATGGGTGACCCCTAAGAAGTACTAACGTAGGGCTGCTCAAAGATGACAATATCTTGGTGCATGCGTTTGTGTTTGGGGATGACCATGTTATAAATATTACCATTTTTCTTCGAAGGAGTAGATATTATCATTTAAGTAAACATAAAACATGATTGTATTACCTCTTGTTGTAGATCAACATCAATGTTATCACAAGATCGCTTTTCAGATGGCTTTCCCCGTTGTATAATTTCCGCAACACGATCCAAGTTTTTTGGAGGCAACTTTTCGATTAATTTTCGTAGCTTATGCTTTTCCAAAAGTGTCATGTGCCTGAATAAACCAAATTTTTCATAAAATCCAAATATTAATATCAAGTCTTAGAATGAACAAGTTTCTCTACCAAATCATAAATTGACACGACTAATTGCCATAACAGTTATTAAAATGGTTAACTAAAAGATATAACATCCTACTTTCATTTCTTCCTATTACATCATTGTCCTTTAAAAAATCTCCCTAATTAGCAATGGCATCCAAATACAAACACTTAGAAGAGTTTTCAAAGTACAATGAAAGCTAAATGCTCTAAGAGCATCTTCAATGGTTAACTTATGCTAAGACTAAAAACATTATTAAAATCAATATAAAATTTACATTTCTTATATAAATTGTCATTATATATAATAAAATGAATTAATTAGTAAACAAATAACAATAATTTAAAACAAAAATATATTTAAGGAGTAAAATGAAATATTACTAAAGAATGAGGGCTTAGATATACTAAATGTAAAAGTATATTGACCACTCAATATATATTGGCTAGTCAATAAAGAAAGCAAGTAAGTTATCTCCTCTGATACCATTTAATAGATAAAAGTAAATAGTAATAAACTCAAAAAAAGCTCCCATTGGAGATGCTCTAATAAACAAATAAATGAAAGTATGTAGCTATTTCTTGCACTTAAAATCGGTCAAAAAATCAAAAAACAGAAAAAAATAATAATAATAATTGGAACTCTATTGTATCTTAACTCATACTAAGACTTAAAGCCCTTTTTCCCAGTTTTATCCAAATATTTTCATTCTATTAAAGGTTATAACTCGTTGAAGATGAGGACAAATTTAATATTTGAACTTGACTTAAGTTTTTGAACTTATTAATTACTTTGGACTCATGGTATGATGATTGGTGAGTAAACTATTTCATTTAAACACTTGGAATATATATTTTTGATGGTTATTTACTTATTGAGTAAATTACACGAATGGTCCCTAACTTATTTTTTTAACTCGGAAGGTCCCTAGTGTTTGTTTTTGGTACGCGCTTGGTCCCTACTGTTTGTTTTTGTTACGCGCTTGGTCCCTGTCTTACCTAAAAAGACTACCATTTAAATAGAAAAAATGGTGGGGTAGGTAAGGTAAGGTGGCGGGGGTGGGGTTGGAGGTGTGTTTATTTAAATAAATTAAAAAATCAAGGGCAAAATAGTCTTTTTAGGTAAGATAGGGACCAAGCGCGTAACAAAAACAAACAGTAAGGACCTTCCGAGTTAAAAAAATAAGTTAGGGACCAAACATACAAATTATCCTAAACCATAGGGACCATTCGTGTAATTTGCCCTTACTTATTTTGTTAAGATATTGGTCATATTTAATTTTTATAAAATAATTTTTTTAATAATTTAAGGTCTTGCACCTTTTGCAGCCTTGGCTTATAAACTGAATAGCATATGATCTATCAACATATAAGCATTTGATAAGCTGACCATTTACTTTCAGCATTTCTTTAAAAAGACGTAAAAGCCCTCCATCAACAAATCAATGGCAAACTGAAAAATGAAAATTTACCTGCAACTGGAAATGATAACATCAAGAAGCTCTTCAAGTTTATCCTCCATGCACCCAAGCTGTAAAAAAACACAAATTCATCATCAAATTAGCCAAAAATAAATGTAAAAAATAAAAAATCAGAACTTCAGAATTTTTTTTTCTACCATTGCAGATAATTCAGCAGAATGTTTCTCCATCTTTTCTACAACCTTAGGACCTCTGTTTACCAGAAGAACTTGCAAATCATCATTAACCTGAAAATGGGGGAAAGAGGGGCAAAAGGGTCAAATCAAAGTAGGATTCTATAATACACAAATAAATGTCAGAATATCTACCTCTCCATTTTCTTTATCATCTCTAGAAGTTGATCCCAAAAACGACTCATTCATGTATTCATGAGAGGCATTTGCTTGTTTTAAACAATCACCACACAATGACTGAAAAAATGAAGGATTAAATTAACAACTAATAACCATAAATATCAGATAAGAACATGTGAAATATAAAAACTTCAATAACCTTGGATTCATTAGTGTTGCTTTTTTGGGTATTATTGTCCGTTTCAGAAAACTTTGCACATTCCTTATTCTGACAGGACTTATCTGATATACCCATACCCTTTTGTTCATTTGGTGTTCCCTGTATATTTCAAAATATTCAGACAGAGGAATTGGTAAGATTGAAATAAGATAGAGTTAATGTCACATAATGGCCAAATAAGTCATTAAAACAATAATTTTGTCTCATCTTTAGCCACGTGATACGATAAAAGATCTATGCTCTTCACAAATAAAAGGAAACTTTGTGATTCATGATATAATTTTAACTCTCACAATTCGGAATCTTAGCTACTAAAAACTGATAAGTTTAAGATACAAACATGGCAATGTGATATAAGAAACTATAAATGAAAATATAATTGTTTCCACAAACGCCCAAGTTCATTAATGATTCAACCACTTAATATACCAATTCGGTAACTTTTCCTTTTTCCAATATAGTTGATTAGTAATGCTTATAGAATAGTGATAGAGTAAAACAAAACATGTGTAAAGTCAAAGACAAAGAAGATGAAACCTTAAGTCTCTTTGGTGCATGATTTTCAGTCACAACTTCACAGTTTGAATCTTGAAATCTTGCACAGGTCTTTGTAGGTCCCATAAGAGCTCTTAACCGATGCATTGAAAAAACAGGGCCCAACATCTGCTTTCAAATTTTATGTAAGCAATCAAGTGATGGTGTAACACTTCATGAAAAAGTTATAAACTCGCCCAATAACATCTAGATCAAATTAAAACCATGGTGGAAAGTTATTTGAGACATATAACATACCTCATCTACTTCCTTTGTGAGGGTAACAACACTTTGGCGTAGCATTGACATCAATCTTGCTTTCTCAACACCTGAGAGCCCATCTCCTACAGCATTAGAAAACAAGGAACCAAGGCCAGCAGGAGAAGTTTTCTCGTTAGATGCGATGCTCTTATTTGCTTCTGTTCCAACTAATCGAGAAGAAGAAGGTGAGAAATCATCTCCGGAGAGCAGCTCTGATACACCGCGAATGTAGTATTGGAATAAGTCCGGCCCGATATTTGAATCATCTGAGGTATTCATGTCCCTTGAGATTTCTGACATGATCCGGATTCACCACCGGCAATGACTTTTTGTTTTCGTTTTCGATTCTTCTACTACAATTAACATGGAACACGAGCAGGGATGTTAATTGCTTGGATGAAATTACGGAGCCATGGAATCCAACCAATAAGAAAACGCATGAAACTTCAATTTGAGATACTTACAGATCTTACGATGGAACAATAATGATAGCAAAACGACGTTTGAGGAACCGAAATATAAACCCTAGACCTAACCCTAAACCCTTGAAATTCAATAATGATAACAAAACGAACCTTGAGAAACCGAGATGAAACTTCTAGGGTTTCCAACCGGGGACGTTCATCGTCGGTTCTGCATTTGTTGATTCCTTCTCCGAATTGAGGCTCGGCGAATAACAGGATGATCTGAGATTTCACGGGCTCTTTCGAGGCTTCACTCGATTGAAATGGTGATTGATTTCTCTGATCATCTGGTTCGTAAATCAAATCTAATCGGATTGTTAACTGCTCGTGGATGATGTATCAAATTGTAACGTTTAAATTTTTCCACCATGACATTAGCAGAATAGCAATAGCAATAGTCAGGTCCTTTTAGGGGTGCGTGAAGCAAGGGTGTTTGTGTATCCAAAACTAGCATCACGTATAGGTCACTTGATCACTCTTTTTTTTTTCCTATCTCTTTTTTATAAATTTATAATTTTTTTTGGTATGTTGTATATTTTATATTAGGATGGAGAGAGTGGTGCCACAAGAACCACACTTCCTCCTTGACACGTAGGAGCCACATCATTTTTACCACATAAAGTGTGGTTCTCCAACAATCCCACTTAGTGGAAACCATGATTGAGAAAGAGAGAGGTGACAGAAAAGAGAAGAGAGAGAAAAACACATAAATAAAGAGAGAGAATAAAGGGGGTTGCAACAGTTTTTGGGAGAGGTGCGGTTAAACTGCAGAGGGGGGTGGTGTTCCTGCTTATGTGGCATTGAGTGCGGCCTAAACCGCACTTCACTCCCTTAAGCCTTAGGTGTGAGACTCATGTATTATATGAATTTGTTTAAAAAAAAGTAAATACAAAATTTTAAACATTTGATAAGTTGAATTTATACGAAAAGTGAAAAATATTGAATTATAAAAATTAAAGTATTTTTTTCTTTTAAATTTAAACAAATAGATAAATAAATAAAGAAAATTAATAAATCTTTAATTTAATAATTTGAAATTAAAAAGAAAGTTCATTAATTAAATTGATATGCATTTATTATTGTATTTAAATACTATATGGAATTTAATAAAATAAAAAAAACCATAAAATGACATGTGGAATAAAAATTAATTTAAAATAACCACAAAATTACATATGACAAAATAAATGAGAATGTGACATGTGGCAAAAATATCTTTATTTATTAGGGATGACTAGATTATCATTGGTGTTAAACGGGAAAACATAAATTAAATACATATCATATTAAAAGGTGTGGTTTTAGGTGGAATTTTAATAAAAAGATGTTAGTTAGATTCATTTTTTGAGTTTTTGAACCAAGCTTATTAAATAAAAATATTTAATTATATTAGAGCAATTTGATTATTTTTTAATATAGTAACTTTTAACATCAATGATCCGCGTGATCTTTGTTTACGACTCATTGATTAAAACATGTTGTTTAGTAGCTTTATAAATTGATTTTGTTCGGTGTACCAATCCCCATGAAGGCTCACATAGCTCTTTTCATATTGGCCATATAAAACCAAAAGCAACAATAAGTTATTATATGTACCAGCAACGTTAACTTCTATTAAGAAATTCGATAAAGATTACATTTAAAGTGCATTGTCATAACCATAAACATCAAATTCAAACATTGTAATTTGGTTAATTTCTAAGTAGTTTTTCCTTAATCATCAGGTTGCGGAAACATGAGTGGATGCACTGCGATCAAGTCAGACTCATCCCTTTCGAACTAGAAGTACCTGAAACCATAACCATAGAAACCATAAGCACAAAGCTTAGTTAGTTACCCAAAATACTACATACCATACATATAACCATATAATGAGCCCCGCCTGACATCGATCCCCGCTCGGAACAGATCTGTCAGTCATCAGACCCCGCCTGACATCGGTCCCCGCACGGTATACATACAAACACATAAATACATGCATGAATCACAAAGATAAATAACATACAATATAATCATCAGGCCTGATGTGTGTAAAACGAACTAGTTTTAATCCTAACAAACTCAAATGTAAACAAACACACGCAGGCAGTGTACCTATCGATAGTAGTTTAGTTTAAGCAAGTAGGGTATCGAACACAGGGAACTGTAACAATCAAATTAAGTACTAGTATTACCTAATTAAAAACAATTAATAAAAGAGGGGGGTTTTCTCTAGTTTTGCTCACACATTGATTTACATATTTTATAGTTAACCCTAGTTTCATATTCACTATTCCTAGGCATACAATCTTATATTCATAAAACTATATGAATCAAGTAATCAAGAAGATATTCATGCAACTCAATCACTTATTTGCTAACTAAAAACATTTATTATCAATTCATAAGGATCTATAACAAGCTTAACAAGATGAATAACCAAATTAATATCAATTCAACCACTCAATCAAACCATGTTCATAAGATTATCTCATCCAAACAGAAGTAAAAAGCTTTTAGCTCATATCTACAGCAAGTAATAACCTAAAATCAAAATCTAATGATTCAAACATGGTTCAAAACAAAGATTAAGAAAAGAAGAATGATTATTTGCCTTTGATTCTCTTTGAAATTGTTTCTTAGGTTGCAATCTCGAAAATAGCAGCTCCAAGAACCCTTCTGATCTTCAAAAATCGTAGCTAGCCTCCACAAAAATTTAGGGTTCGGGCCTATAAGTTATCTATTTATAGTTTCCAAAAATCGACCCAACTCGTCGAGTTTTTGAGAATAACTCAACGAGTTTCTTTAATAATTCGCGCGTTTAGCGTATACAGCAAGGCATCCTTAAATCTAGAATATTCTAATAAACTCGTCGAGTTTATGCTAAAAACTCGTCGAGTTTCTTCTTTTTATTTAGCTTCTTCCTTTAATCCTTGATCTCCAAGCTTCCAATCACTCAATCCTCTTCCTTTTTCATCCAAGCATGTCTTTTATTGCTGAAACTGAAATATTAAGCTAATTAAGTACCTTTTGTCCATAAAATGATATAAAATCAACAATAATTAATAAGATAATGAATGATGTCTATGACTAAATAAGCCCATATCAAGGCCCCACCCGACATTGGGCCCCGCCCGGTAAACATATCATAAAACATACATGCAGAGTCACACAGACAACTAGCATCCTAATCATAATAAACTATGGGTTGGCATTGGTGCCTTCGGCCTGTTAAACACAGTGAGGAAACTCACCTCAATCCAAGATAACCGGACACGCGAGCTGCTACTACCGGAATCTTCACACTGAATATAATCAAATTATCCCTAATAAATAATTACGATAAATTCCCAAAATCCAAGGCCCGAACAATATTCTGTCTTCCTAAAGGGTAAAAGACCATTTTACCCTTCCCATAACTGGTCCAAAAACTCATGGCCCAACTCCCAAAAGGCCCAAAATGAGTTTCTTGGGAGTACGTCCTGCGTATTGTTCTCTAATACACAATGTACAAGTCACGAAGCCTGATCTATGCATTACGTTGAGCATACTCCTACGTACGCCCAACGTACTCGTAAGAGGGACAAAAATTCTTATCAAGCACTTAATGCTGAAGACCAAACATATAAACTCAAATCTAACCTCTAGATAAGGTCTTAAACCATAAAGTTGTTAACTTTACTCCTTTGCATGCCTTAATGGGACCCAAAACACATTTTTATACATCTAAACTTATAATATGAACATCAACTTAAGCATGATTCATAAAAACCCATCAAAATGATATTTTTATGGTTCTTAATAACTCCATAATGGATAAAGTTTCCAACTTTATCCATTAGAATGGTCCAACCAACCAAGATCTAGTCTTTAAGTCTCAAAGAGACCAAAAAATGCATCCTTTGTAACTTAGTCAATTAAGTCCAAGTCTCAAGCTCTTAGATATGAATCAATATGATGTTTAGATGGATAAAGTTTCCAACTTTTTCCATAACAAGTTCACAAACTTTCAAGATCTAAACTTTATGCACTAAAGTGACCAAAAGCTCATAACACCCCAAAACTAGCTAGATCTAACAAATACATCATTAGGATTCAAGCTTTATACCTCTAGAAGGAAAATCAAGGTGAAAAAAGTTTGGATCTACAAGCTCCAATGCAACCAACACTTCTACATTGAGTTCCTTCTTCTCCAATGTGCTCCAAGAACACTCCAAAGCACTTAAAAACACTTTCTTTTTGCTCACAAGGCTCAAACTAGGGTTAGGGTTTCAAGAGAAGGGTGTTGGAGAGATGGAGGCTGAGAATAAAATGAGTTTGGGGGAGTTAAGGAGCTTAAATACGGCTCAAACCACAAAAATAGGGTTTGGTCACTGATTATGTACGCCCAACGTACTCAATTTACCCCAGCATACTAGGGATGCCCTAGTACGCCTAGCGTATGCGGCTCAACCCAAAACCGCCTTACACAGACCAAAACATGATAACTCTAACCCCTACACATACCAAATGCAGATAGATATGGCAACGGGGATGGGTATAGCGGGGATCGTGCTCCCCATCCCCATACCCGACCCCATCCTCATCGAGGATTAAAAATTCATCCCCATCCCCATCCCCATTGGGTAACGGGGATCCCCAACGGGTAATCGGGGATTTTCCCCATTACAAGGTTTTCAATTGTTTTATGAAAAATAACTAATAGTTAAATATTTACCAACAAAACAAAGGGTTATAGAAATAATATAAAGTGCTTAAATCACTGAATGTCATCAAACACAAACAATATCTTTCAAGTTTGCAAATTAAACCATTTTTTTGCAAGAAAAAAAAACATAAACATAAAAAGTCTTCCAAAAAGTTGCCAAACATCATCTATCATCAAAACAAAAAAAATCAAGTTCACCAAATTCCAAGTCCTACTTTCACATCGAACCATCAAATATCATTTGTTCACCTTGTCACACCCCAAAACCGATAACGGCGGAATACGTTCTGGGGTGGAGGACGTCATGTACAGTATCATCACAAATGCATAATAGTAAAAACAAGAAACATACAACCATATCATTTCATAGTAAGTTTAATTACAAGTGTGTTCTGTAAAGTTCAGCAAACACCAAAAGTAATACAAAAATAAGAGATGGATCTTGTATGCTCCACCTTCTCCAAAATGTTGCACCTGTACCTGTCTATTTTTGACCTGAGGATACAAGTTATTTTGAAAACGAGTATCAGCATAAAGCTGGTGAGTTCATAAGAGTTTAGTGTGAGTTTTTGTATAAAATGCATTAGTACAGATGGTGTGAAAAGCTGCAATTTACATTCATAAGTAGTAGAAAACCCTAGAAAATCCTATATTTTCCAGAATTTACATCGTAAGTGAAAACCCTTAAGTTGCATGTAATTTTCATCATTGAAAACCGTTTGTTGTAAAAGTATATTAGTGAATCTCCAATACATACTGTAATAAGAAAAGTTATGCCTATTGTCAGTAATAGTGGTGCAACTCCCATTAGTAATAGATACTTATTTACTTCGGGATGTTAACATAGACTTTAGTTTTTGTATTTTAGTGTGAATATAGTGTATTCCTTTTTATATGACTAGTAGTGTGAGTAATAGAGGACCCCATGACCTTCCCGGTCATACACAGTGTAGTGAAGTAGTGTCATCCCTGGGCCTGCTCGGCTCGGATTGAAGTTAACAGTCAGGATATAGTAGTGCCTGCCCCGTATAAATCTATACATGTAGCGTCGCATTTCCTACCGGAAAACTCTGGGCATAGTATGTAGTGCGTAGAGTATCTTGTAGCGAGTTAGTGTGTGTTCTTCTGGATTAGTGCTTTCGCTTGTATTATAGTGTATTAGTCTTTTATGTAGTTCGTAGTGTGTTCTCTTATTCGTGTATCGTCTCATAATAGTATGTATTATAGTGTGCAAAGTAGTGGCAGTAACGAGTAGTAGTGACCTTAACTATACCTATTATAGTTAACTTAGTGTGTATGATTCTTGGAAATTAAGTAGTATAGGCATCGAATGGGATGCAAATGCGGGATGCAAATGCTTGTATCCAACACCAATATACATGATATATAATTAAGAAATCAACGACAGTCGGACGGATAACAACTACCCTAAGCCCACAATCAAACAAGAACAGGAAATAAGGCGAGCTATCGGTCCTAAGTCCTTCAAGTCTTACTTATATAAATATATCATTGTGGTTACATTTTATAAGGAAAATTATTTATAAAAATCTTCTCTACAGAAAACATTTAGAAAATAGTCTATTTATCCAAAGTAGTTTTGAAAACGCAAAGTTCTTTCATAAGGCATAGTGATAAATCACATGTGATTTGAACTACGGGTAGTGAATCACATGTGATTAACTTTCATAAACATGTATATTTGACTTGTATCCCCCCCCTAAAACATATAAAAACATTAGAAAGGTTCATTAAGAGGTATGAACTCACCTGAAGTCGGGTAAATCGGGTAAAAGTGTCGGTTGAGCATTTGGTGTCAATTAAGGACTTGTACACCGTTTAGGACCCTATTAACATGTGAGATATGTGTTTTACAAGATATTAGTCATTTTTATGCTTTTTATTAAAACATTTACATATCCTAACATTGATTTGGGGTCTTATGGATTGGAAGTGGTTCTTAGGGATTGTACAAGACCAAAAGGGGTACTAAGGGGGGGTCCAAGAGTTTACTCCCTTGGAGTTTACGGCCCAAAGGCCACTCCTTGGGAGTTTACGGCCGTAAGCCTCATGGCTTGGCCGTGAACTCCTGTTCACTCTCCAAAATTGATGTCAAAGGTCTTAAATCAATTCCTTAATTGTTCTAGTGAAGGTCTAGGGCCAATTTGGGGTTTTAAACCCTCATTTGGTGATCTTTGGGGGAGTTTACAGTCCTAGCTTGTGCTTGGGCCGTAAACTCTAAATTACCCCCCCCCCCTAAAATGTGATGTTTGATGGCCCTAAACTCGAAATGGCATTTCCTAAATTCATATCTCAAATCTAACATACATTGGATGAGTTTTTGGGGCAATTTTACATGGAAAAAAGGGTGTTTACGGCCTAAGCTTGTGCTTGGGCCGTAAACCCTCTTTTATGCTTCAAAATCTCATGTTTTGATGGCCAAACTCTTCTAGGTAATATCCCTAATTAGTATACATGCCTAAAGGAAGGAAAAGTTGGACTTTTGGCCATATTTTGGGCGTTTACGGCCTAAGGAGCTTCTTCGGCCGTAAACTCCTTGTTTACCCCTCAATCATATGATTTTTCAGCTATAAACACATTGATGCAAGTTTAGAACAAGTTAGGGAGGAAAACCTTACGTTTGGAAGCCGGAATTTGCGGTTTTGGAGTCGAAATCGGGTCTAGAGAGAGAAAGTAGTGAGAGAGAGTGTGTGTTTGGGGTGGTAAAAGGGTGCAAGGTGGTATCCACTTTCCTTATATATGCCTCGGGTATTGCACCCAGTACACGACTACCCGATGCTCAAGTTGAACGGGGTTTAAACTTTTTACCCGGGTTAAGTGGTAAAAATAATAATATAACTTTATTTCATTAAACGGACTAACATAAACGAGTTATATTTATTTTTACTAGCTAATATTCATATGGATTATAATTAAATAAATGAATATTTATTTATTTGACGACTCCAATTTACGGGATTTTTTATAGAACGACATATTCCTGTTGGGATTAAAACCCTAATTGTGATTTGATGAACAAGATGCGGAAAATAAGAACAAACACAAATATGAAGATTAGGTCGAATGATCACTCGATTTATTGAATTGTGAGGAACAAATTACACTTAAGAAATAAGAATCTTACTCTACAGAAACCTCACAACATGGCGGCTACATTTTGTCTCTTTCTTAACCCTAATAATGAATAATACATGACTATTTATAGGGAAAAGACAAGTCTTGGGCTTTTAACCTACAATTCATCAAAGGGGCCCATTGCCATCATCCATGGAGTGCTTTGAAACCCTACAATCTCCCCCTCAAAGTATGGAATGGATGACAATGCTTTAACTTCCAAAACAAGCATCTAGCGAATAAAAAGAACTTGCAACGAGGAATAGATGAAGCAATCCATGAATCTTGATTCTTCAATAGTCTTCAAACACGGGCTCTAGGATATATAAATCAAGCACTGAAGTAATGTCTTTAAACTTCATTTTTGAATGTAATCCCAAAAAATCGTCATGAAAACCAAACCCGCCATAAAAACCTATTTCAGAACAAAGAAACTGAATCACTTCTTGTCTTTGAAGAGCTCCCTCTCCAAGTCACAATGATCTTCAAATAAGATAATGATATAAGCCATAAAAAAATATCATGTAACAACCCAAATTTTAAGATTCGTAATGCCGCTTGATCGAGAAAATACTAGAAGTCGGAGATATAACAAGTCCTTAGCAGAGCTCGATAAAGAACTTCCGCTGTAAAGGATACTTCTCTGTAAAAGCTTTAGCAGAGCTTGATGAAGAACTTCCACTGTAAAAGCTACCTTCATAATTCTACCACAAGCTTTATCAAAAAAACTTCAACTTTGAAAAGTCACAAATCCAATTTCGAATGGCCATACCAAATTCTCAATCGCATCAGAGCTGAAGTCATTCGCTTCACTTCGTCAAACAATTTCTAACGACAACTCAGCTTTCAGAACAACCATTGAGGAGCGTCTCTCCAAGCTTCAAGAAGACTTAGCTGCTGAGAACTCTCTCATGGATGCTCTCGCAAGGAAGACTACGGCTCTGAAGGTCAAGAGTACTCAACTCTCCAACTCTCAACAGGAGAATGACTCTCTTCGATTTGAAAGAGAGGTGGTTAAATCATGTGTTTCGGATGTCCACTCAGCTATCTCAAACATCCTTGAAGCACATGACCCGATCCTTAATTATTCTGTGAGGCATGACCTTGTAGAGAAGCTTGCTCTTGCCCTCTCTCTCCTAAGCAAACTTGAAGGGCTCCTTGATTTCGTGTCCATTCCGAAACAAGGGGGAGAAAAAGAACAAGTGTCTCAACCACCTCCTACTTCAGCAACTCACACAACCGAACCTCCTCCAGTAGGCCAAGCCTCCGGTTCTGGTGTGAAAGACAAAGGCAAGAATATTGTTGAGGAGAGTGATGAAGATGATAAGGAGACAATTGCCGACCTTTTGAAGCGACGGGGTCGAGATAAAGAGGCTGACATCAGTGCTCGTGTGGCTAGAGAGGCTGAAGAAGCCGAAAGAAGACAGAAAGAAGCCCACGACCTTCTCGAGAGCAGGAAAACTCTTTTTCCTCCTTGGACTCTTGAGAAGCTGATTAAAGAAGCCATCGAAACACCAAATATCTTGTGGCTAGAACCTGTGATCTCTTTAGATTGTTCTAACACTGTCGACTCTCAGTTCGATATGCCACTGACCCGAAAGGTGTTTGTTTTTTATGCCTTTGACAACATTGCTGAGTTCCCCCATCCTCATCCATAGGTTGATCGAGACTTAGTCAAATTTTATCTGAGGGTAGCTCAACCACAATACCAAACTTGGAGCGCTCAGAAAATCATCAATGTTCGGGTCCTAAAGCCGTACAGGGAAGGCAACTTCACCAACGTTCGGTTCAAGGTACTACGGGGATCTGCCAAGACCGAACATGCCATCTCACTTGCAGATCTTCCCAACCTTAATCCCCATGACTGGATTATCTAGCACAACATTCTTCTTACGAACGAAGCTGAATATGGTCCGATCATCGACCACTTTAAGAGGATGCTTGTATGCTATGTCATGGAAGTTGCTCTGATGGATCAGGAGATAGCGAGTGTATTCAAGAAGAAGCCCACCATATCTCCTGTTGGCTCTGCCAGTGATCTCAACTTGATGCAGATGGGGAAGATTGACCCAAAGAGAAACTCCGTCATGTTTACCAGGAAAGAAGGACAGAAATGTCTTTTTGCCTTGGCAGACAAACATTTCTACACCACTGCCTGTTTGGAACACGTTTTAGGGATCATCCATCGATGCAAGCAGAACACATCGGATGATATCAAGTACTTTGATGATATGATTCAATGGTACATTCGCTTCAGACAGACAATCCTTGCACTTATCACACGTTTGTTTGATACAGTAAAGAAGGCTCCCGCTGCTGGCCCAAGCAAGAAGAAACGATAGTCTCGCTCCAAATTGTCGCAAAGGGGGAGATTGTTAGGGTCAGTATAGTGTTGCGTCTATTGGGCTCGTTAGCTAGTCCATGTTTGTCTCCGGTATGGGCCTGTCCATCCGTGAGTTTTGTAGGGTTTAGTATAAATAGATGTTTGCATGCATCCTAGAAAAGAGAGGATTAGAAACGATTAGAAAAGTATTGTTCAGCATATTCATCGTTCTTATTTTGTAACCCTAGTATCCTCTACAGTGGAAGTTCTTAGTCGAGCTCTGCTGAGGATCGAGTAATCTAATCATTCGACACATTCTGATTAAAAAAAATCATGTAACAACCCAAGCTTTAAGATTCGTAATGCCGCTTGATCGAGAAAATACTAGAAGTCGGAGATATAACAAGTCCTTAGCAGAGCTCGATAAAGAACTTCTGCTGTAAAGGATACTTCTCTGTAAAAGCTTTAGCAGAGCTTGATGAAGAACTTCCACTGTAAAAGCTACCTTCATAATTCTACCACAAGCTTTATCAAAAAAACTTCAACTTTGAAAAGTCACAAATCCAATTTCGAATGGCCATACCAAATTCTCCCCCGATTTATAATCGAAAACGTGATTATAAATCCTTATTATGGTCATGAGAATGATCTTGAATGGATAAAAATTACGGTGCTCCCCCGCGACAAAATGATATATACAATGAAGTATAAAATCCGAAAAAGTCGTGAAAATTTGTCGTTATCACGAAAAACGACTTTCCGAACCGCCAAGACTTGATGGAATCCTTATTTTTCTGTTCACGAAAAAATATGTGCGTTAAAAAATCTAAAACTGTTCACTAGCCTCTAAATTTGCAAACTTTTCGAAAAATGGGCTGAAATTGTCACTTTTCTGAAATTCTGGGACTAAAAATATAACTCTGCATCAAATTCCCTTTTAATTGTAACAGTTTCTGGAATTGATCCAAAAATTCCAAGCTTTGAAAACAACATGGATCAAAGGTGTCAAATCATTGAAGCTTCAGGGACCAAAAACGTAACTGGAGTCATCTTCCCCAATTTATTGACGATTAAAAGAATCACAGGAACGAGTCCAGTAACAAGTTCGTAAGCGAAAGCCAATCAATGAATCCAATTAATTAACTCCGATGGATCATTCGTTCCGAGCATCAAGATGCGAATCCAAGGCATTCGTAGTTGATTGCAATGCAGTTCACCATTATGAACATTCGTTGCGAATCCGTGACCGCTTGCTCCGAATCTGAGTTAAGTGCAATCGTTCGTTCCGAGTCCATCGATTATACACCCAAAATGAATCTCCAGAAAAACGAATCCGAGCGTAGGTTCACGCTCTCACTGTCAACGAACCATCATGGAAAAATGAAAGCGAGCCCAGATAAGACTTTCGTTCGCTGTACACCCCGAAACTTAGTCAATTTTGACTTTTCGTTTGACTTATTCGTTCGCAGGTAAGATTTCTTTCTTTTGTTCCCAATGGAGTACATTACGAATCCGATATCAGGTTTTTTCAATTCAGAGCATCCAATTTCATCATCGTTCATTCAGTTCCGATTCCAAAAAAATTTGATGCTTTCATCTCGCTTTTCATTGTTTTGATTCTAATCGACATGGTTCCGATCACATTCACCGTTCCAAACGAAGTTTTCACAATTTCAATTTCATTCGGTCGTATTACACATCCGGTCATGAATCTGATTAAGATTGCAATCCAATTTTGACTTTTTATGGCTTGACCCTCCAAATCAAAATACAATCCAGTTCAATTGACACTCATTCCGACTGAGTTTTCACCCAGATAGCGAAACTCTTCAACAAATCTTGACTATAACAGATGTTGTTACACACAACAACCCTTAATCAACGATACTCCATATCATCTTTAATCTTCACAAAGCGATATAATCAGGAAGCCAAATTGATATTTGATGAATGAATATACCGACATAAATCGAACACAAAAACCAGATAAATCAAAATCGATCTTGATAAAAGGCTTGATTATGAGAATCAATTTAGGAACAGAAGGAAAAAAATTTGCAGGGACGAAAATCACAGAATCATGTTTAGTCGATTGCAATAAACGAATTCAGAGAACACGATAAATGAGCCAAACTATCGTTGATGAACAATACATGAAAACAGTAACAGACCCAAGTGTACATAAACAAAATTGGATCGGTGTGATAAAACGAAATAAGACTCGATTATAGGGCCACAAACGGGATCTATTGATCTCAAAACAAATTAACCAGATCCAAAGAACAGAGAGAAAAAAATTACCACCACGAACAGCAGGGAACAACAGAAATATCCATGAACACTAACTTGAACAGAATTTTGATTCCAAAACGCCAAAACATCAATAATCTTCAATAACTTGTGTAGAAAATCATCAAATAAAGAACCGATACTTCAAAAAAAAATCAATAGACCTTCAAATACCCGCTCTGATACCACTTGTTGGGATTAAAACCCTAATTGTGATTTGATGAACAAGATGCGGCAAATAAGAACAAACACAAATATGAAGATTAGGTCAAATGATCACTCGATTTATTGAATTGTGAGGAACAAATTACACTTAAGAAATAAGTATCTAACTCTACAGAAACCTCACAACGTGGCGGCTACATTTTGTCTCTTTCTTAACCCTAATAATGAATAATACATGACTATTTATAGGGAAAAGACAAGTCTTGGGCTTTTAACCTACAATTCATCAAAGGGCCCATTGCCATCATCCATGGAGTGCTTTGAAACCCTACAATTCCGTTAGCGAAAACGGAATTATATAACGGAATAACGTTGGGTTGTCACATCATCCCCCCGTTAGGGGAATTTCGTCCCGAAATTTAGGATTCAACAGATAAGTTATTACAGTACTACTAAGTGAAGAGATGGGGATATTTGAGTTTCATTTGATCCTCGCGCTCCCAAGTGAATTCCGGTCCCCGCTTGGCGTTCCACGAACCTTCACAATTGGGATGCGGCTTTGTTTCGTTCGTTTTACTTCTTGATCCATAATCTCCGCAGGCTCTTCCACGAAGTTGAGGCTCTCGTTGACCTCGATCTCGTCAAGCAGAATCACCAGAGTCTCATCGGACAGGCATTTTTTCAGGTTTGAGACGTGGAAGGTAGGATGTATGTTACTTAGCTCGTGGGGTAGGTTGCGTTTGTAAGCTACAGGGCCGATTCTAGCGAGAACCTCAAAAGTCCCTATATACCTTGGGTTCAACTTTCCACGCTTTCCGAAGCGTGTCATGCCCTTCCAGGGTGAGACCTTCAAAAGAACTCGGTCTCCCACCTGGAATTCCAAGGGTTTTCTTCGTTTGTCTGCGTAGCTTTTCTGTCGATCCCTAGCGGCTTTTAATTGTTCGCGAATCTGAACAATCTTCTCGGTCGTTTCTCGAATGATCTCCGGACCAGTGAGAGCGCTATCAGGAACTCGTCCTTTAGCTAACTGAGTGTCGCCCACCTCAGCCCAGCACAAAGGGGATCTGTACTTCCGGCCGTAGAGGGCTTCGAATGGAGCTGCCTTGATGCTCGTATGATAACTATTGTTGTAGGAAAACTCCACAAGAGGTAAGTGTGTATCCCACGATTTACCGAAGTCGATCACACAAGCTCGCATCATATCTTCTAAGGTTTGGATCGTCCTCTCACTTTGCCCGTCAGTCTGCGGATGGTAGGCTGTACTCATATCCAACCTCGTCCCTAGTGCCTTTTGTAGTGATTGCCAAAATCTCGAGGTAAACCTACTATCTCTATCTGAGATAATAGATATAGGGACGTCATGCAGCCGTACTATTTCCTTAAGGTACGTTCTTGTGAGCTTCTCCATCTTGTCCGTTTCCTTGATGGGTAGGAAGTGTGCATACTTGGTCAATCTGTCGACGATGACCCAAATGGTATCCAACCCACCCGTTGTCTTGGGCAGCTTGGTTATGAAATCCATCGTGATCCGCTCCCACTTCCATTCCGATATCTCCGGTTGTTGAAGGAGACCTGATGGCTTCTGGTATTCGACCTTAACCTTCGCGCAAGTAAGGCACTTACTCACGAAGGTAGCTATCTCTGCTTTCATGTTAGGCCACCAGTATAGCTTTTTGAGATCCAGATACATCTTATCCGAACCTAGGTGGACGGAGTATCGAGTGTTGTGTGCTTCCTTCATGACCAAATCTCTGAAACCTCCGTGGCGTGGAGTCCAGATTCGGTCCATGAGATAGTAGGCTTCGTCACCCTTGACCTCCAAACTCTTATCTATTCCGCGTAGGGATTCTCCCGTCACATTCTCAGGCTTTAAGGCTTCAAGCTGAGCCTCCTTGATCTGTGCGGATAGATGTGAATGGATAGTCATTGTTAACGACTTGGTTCTTCGACCATAATACTCTTTCCTACTTAGGGCGTCTGCTACCACGTTGGTTTTCCCCGGGTGATATTGAATTTCGTAGTCGTAATCGTTGAGTAGCTCGACCCAACGGCGTTGTCTCATGTTGAGCTCTTTCTGGTTCAGTATGTGTTGGAGGCTTATATGGTCAGCGTACACTATGCTCTTCGTTCCATATAAGTAGTGTCTCCAGATTTTTAATGCGAAGACGACCGCTCCTAACTCGAGGTCGTGAGTAGTGTAGTTCACCTCATGCGTCTTTAGCTGTCTTGAGGCATAGGCGATGACCTTACCTCGTTGCATCAAGACACAACCGAGCCCCTGATTTGATGCATCGCAGTATACAACAAAATCTTCTGTTCCTTCGGGAAGGGATAATACTGGTGCGGTGCATAGGGCTCACTTCAGGGTCTGGAATGCCTTCTCCTGTTTCTCTTCCCAATCGAATGCTACGCCCTTCTGTGTCAACATGGTGAGAGGCTTCACAATCCGAGAGAAGTTTTGGATGAATCTGCGGTAGTAGCCAGCGAGGCCTAGAAATTGACGAATTTCTGTAGGCGTCTTCGGTGCTGACCAGTTCTCAATAGCTTTAATTTTGGAGGAATCCACGTGGATTCCGTCTTCACTAACCACGTGTCCTAAGAATTCGACTCTTCGGATCCAAAATTCGCACTTAGAGAACTTCGCGTATAACTTCTCTGACCGTAGGGTTTCCAGGACTCGTCGTAAATGATCCATGTGTTCTTCCTCGCTCCGAGAGTAGACGAGTATATCGTCAATAAAGACGATGACGAACTGATCTAGATATGGACGACATACCCTATTCATCAAGTCCATGAATACGGCGGGGGCGTTAGTCAGTCCAAAGGGCATCACCACGAACTCGTAGTGCCCGTAACGGGTTCGGAAGGCTGTCTTCAGAACATCTTCCTCAAGTACCCGTAACTGGTGATACCCGGACCTAAGATCAATCTTGGAGAAGTAACTCGCTCCTTGTAGTTGGTCGAATAGATCGTTGATACGAGGGAGAGGGTAGCGATTTTTGACCGTGAGTTTGTTGAGTTCCCCTATAATCGATGCACATACGGAACAATTCGTCTTTCTTCTTTACGAACAAGACCGGAGCTCCCCAGGGTGAGAAGCTTGGTATTATAAAGCCCTTGATGAGTAGCTCGTTAAGTTGACCGGACAGTTCTTGCATCTCGGCAGGTGCTAAACGATAGGGCGACTTTGCTACGGGGGTAGCTCCTGGGACTAGATCGATTCTGAACTCAACCTGACGTTTGGGAGGTAGACCAGGAAGATCCTCTGGGAAAACGTCAGGGAAATCGCATACAACTGGGATGTCTTTTGGATCTTTCACTTTTTGGCTGGTGTCGACGATGTGAGCAAGAAAGGCGCGATATTCCTTACGTAAGTATTTCTGAGCCTGTATATTGGAGATGATACGAAGGCTCGTACCGGGTTTATCTCCATAGATTAATAGAGTTTCATGATTCGGAAGGTTTAGGCGAATGGCTTTGTCGAAACATAGGATGTCAGCGTGATGAAGACTCAACCAGTCCATACCAACAATGACATCGAAACTCTTGATTGAGACTGGTATGAGATCGATTGGAAACGAGTGATCGTCTAACGTGAGGATACAACCTATGTAGATTTCGTTAGAGCTTTCAGTCTTCCCGTTAGCCATTTCTACGACGAATGTTTCTTTTAGTGGTTGAGGGGTTTGTTTGAGCAAGTTTTTAAAGTTTTGGTTTACGAAGCTTCTTTCTGCACCACTATTGAATAAGACACAGGCATAAGAGTTGTTGAGAAGGAACGTACCCGTGACTACTGTGGGATCCGCTACTGCCTCGTTGTGACCAATAGCGAGTAGTCTTCCAGTTCCCCCAGCATTCGCAACCTTCGGACAGTTTTTCTTGAAGTGACCAGCTTCACCGCAGTCGTAACACGTCGGGGTCACTCCCGAACCGGGAACCTGCGAAATAGGTTTGGGAGGGGCCCTGCAGGATCGCACCGTATGGCCCTTTCGACCGCAGTTGGAACACTGCAATTCACGGCAGGGGCCGTTGTGGTGGTAAGGAGACTTTGGACATTTGGGCAGATTCCCACTATAAGCTTTTGGCGGTGCAGGAGTGGCTGGAGTAGTGGCAGCATGGACCGCCACAATTTGCTGGTCCTTGGAGGAGGTTTGAGTTTTCTTGCCTTTCTTCTTATCCCATCGCTTCCTTTTTCTGTCAGATGAATCGGGTGGTGCAGTGGTAGTTGTGGTTGCTGTTGCTGGAGTGGAAGAGACTTCATGGTTGATCAGACTCTGGGCCAATTCCTTGGCGCTATCGAAGGTGGTAGGGCGTGAGGCTAGAACATTTCCATGATATGGGGGCATTAAACCCCAGATGTATCGTTCAATCTTCTTGCTTTCGGATGGGATCATGTTGGGACACATAGCTGCCAAGCGCAGAACCTGGCCGTGTAAGCTATTATGTCGGTCCCTACCATCTTGAGGTTCCAAAGTTCCTCCTCAAGTTTTTGGATTTTGCCCCTAGGGCAGTACTCTCCTCTCATGAGGTCTTTCAGAGTGTTCCAGCCCATGGCATTGGCTGTTACCAAGGAGAGTGCACTGACATGGCCGTTCCACCATGTCAAGGCCCTGTTAGTGAGGGTGGCAGTAGCGAACTTGATCTTGCTCTCTTCGGGGCAAGAGCACATTTCAAAGACAGCTTCGGTTCTTTCAAACCACTGAGACAATGCTAGAATTCCTCTGGTACCATCGAAGAAGGTAGGTTTGCAGTTCATGAAGTCCTTATAAGTGCATCCCTGCACTCTTTGATGGACTTCACCAAATCTAGAGTTACCACCGGTCGCATCACCGGAGTTCATTTGAGCCATGGCTACTGTCACAGCTGCAGTCACAGCCGTTTGGAACAGCACTGGATCGAACTGCGAAGGAGGAGGTGGTGGAAGAGGGGTTTGAGTTGCTGGTCTGCCTCTGTTCGGACGCTTTCGTGGAGGCATCTTTCACTGGAAGATCATAGAAATGATAGCAATAGTAAGAGTCTATTGCGAATATGAATAGAGTGTTTCATGGATTAAATCAACATAATCCAAAGATCAGAATGAGAGTCATAGTAATAGAGCAGTTAACTGCCATTATACTGGTATTAATGATGTAATACAAGTTCATGAAAATTGACCTAACAGTAGGTCTTACATCAAACCATAAGGAAAATGTTGGCAGTTTAGAGGTCTAGTTAGAGTACTATTAAGGCTAGGAAGGGTTACAGACAAAAGATCTACGGAACAATAAGAGGAAAGGCTAGTCCTTTAGACAAAAGAGTGAGGTAACTAGACGTCTTCTACATGCGACGGTTACTTGTTGGGCGAACCCTCAGATCCACTAGTTGACGTATAACTTCCTGAAGGTGTCAATCATGAATCCTTTGACGTGCTCGGAGTTCACTAACCTCGGCTCGGGATGCAGCTAGCTGGTGCTGTAGAGCCTCTTTGGTCCTCCTTGTCCTGTCCATGGCTTCTTCAAGTTGGCGGATGCGAACAGTGTTGAGATTCGAGTTGGCATCCATTTCTACAACTCGACCAATGGTTGCTTGACCCTGCTCGACATTCCTGGCAATCCTTCGGACCATGATGGGCAAAACTCGGTCCGCTGATGCTCCTTCTCTTATGTTGTAGAAGCTTCAGTCTCCATTGAAAGGTAAGGGCTGGCCCTGCTCCTCGCTCCACCGGTATAATGATATGGCCCACATAGGAGTGGGACCCTGAAATGCCGGACGGGGGTTGGGGTTCGGAGCTTCAGGAGGTTGGTTGTTAACTTCTGGCTCGGAGTTGGAGCTATCCGAGAAGCCTTCAGCATGATGATCATCCAAAGGGATCGGGTGATCATCGTCTGACTCCTCATCGAGCCATCCTCCATTGCCCATGTTTGGATAGTACGGATCACCGGGATGGTGGAAGCCAGCCATGCTATCTACACGAGAAAGGGGGAAAGAAAGGTTAACAGACGTACTACTCTAAGATACTTATAAGATGAATCGTTATTAGTCGATCCAATACTTGCGTAGTGCATGCCAATTACATGCAACCGAAGCAAGATAGTCCTTTGAATAAGCAACCCTAACTTCAGATCCCCAATCAAACAAGAACAGGAAATGAAGCAAAGGCCACAGATTCTGAGTCTATAGCGCCCTAGTCACATGCAACCGTAGTGTATCCACTTAGCAACTATTGTCCTACCAGTAACGACCCTTTTAGTTATCACCTATGTAGTTAGTGGTATACAGAATACTCCTATAGTATTCTTGTTCAAATGTTATTGTGGTAGTGTTGGTAAGTTTTAGAATTGTTCCAACACCACAACTAAACTTAGGCACATGCTAGTCACTCCCAGGAAAATGTAGTTGATCAGGCTACACCCCCCCCCCCCCCCCCCAAATGTGACTATATGTCTCTAAGCCCAATTGTGCTATCCAACAATCTTAATACTTTTGTTCTGTTCTAATGCGATACCGACTTCTGTGTTTTATAGAGATGTGTGTATATATATACTTAGTTAAATCTTTTAAAAACTTAACAGTATATATTCTTGGTCAGAGTGTTTTAGTCCCGAAGTGTTTATAGTTCGTATATCTTTTATAGGTTGATATACTTGATTCACTATAAACAATGCTCTGATACCAATCAGTCACACCCTAAAACCGATAACGGCGGAATACGTTCTGGGGTGGAGGATGTCATGTACAGTATCATCACAAATGCATAATAATAAAAATAAGAAACATACAACCATATCATTTCATAGTAAGTTTAATTACAAGTGTGTTCTGTAAAGTTCAGCAAACGCCAAAAGTAATACAAAAATAAGAGATGGATCTTGTATTCTCCACCTTCTCCAAAATGTTGCACATGTATCTGTCTATTTTTGACCTGAGGATACAAGTTATTTTGAAAACGAGTATCAGCATAAAGTTAGTGAGTTCATAAGAGTTTAGTGTGAGTTTTTGTGTAAAATGCATTAGTACAGATAGTGTGAAAAGCTGCAATTTACATTCATAAGTAGTAGAAAACCCTAGAAAATCCTATATTTTCCAGAATTTACATCGTAAGTGAAAACCCTTAAGTTGCATGTAATTTTCATCATTGAAAACCGTTTGTTGTAAAAGTATATTAGTGAATCTCCAATACATACTGTAATAAGAAAAGTTATGCCTATTGTCAGTAATAGTGGTGCAACTCCCATTAGTAATAGATACTTATTTACTTCGGAATGTTAACATAGACTTTAGTTTTTGTATTTTAGTGTGAATACAGTGTATTCCTTTTTATATGACTAGTAGTGTGAGTAATAGAGGACCCCATGACCTTCCCGGTCATACACAGTGTAGTGAAGTAGTGTCATCCCTGGGCCTGCTCGGCTCGGATTGAAGTTAACAGTCGGGATATAGTAGCGCCTGCCCCGTATAGATCTATACATGTAGCGTCGCATTTCCTACCGGAAAACTCTGAGCATAGTATGTACTGCGTAGAGTATCTTGTAGCGAGTTAGTGTGTGTTCTTCTGGATTAGTGCTTTCGCTTGTATTATAGTGTATTAGTCTTTTATGTAGTTCGTAGTGTGTTCTCTTATTCGTGTATCGTCTCATAATAATATGTATTATAATATGCAAAGTAGTGGCAGTAACGAGTAGTAGTGACCTTAACTATACCTATTATAGTTAACTTAGTGTGTATGATTCTTGGCAATTAAGTAGTATAGGCATCGAATGGGATGCAAATGCTTGTATCCAACACCAATATACATGATATATAATTAAGAAATCAACGACAGTCAGACGGATAACAACTACCCTAAGCCCACAATCAAACAAGAACAGGAAATAAGGTGGGCTATCGGTCCTAAGTCCTTCAAGTCTTACTTATATAAATATATCAGTGTGGTTACATTTTATAAGGAAAATTATTTATAAAAATCTTGTCTATAGAAAACATTTAGAAAATAGTCTATTTATCCAAAGTAGTTTTGAAAACGCAAAGTTCTTTCATAAGGCATAGTGATAAATCACATGTGATTTGAACTACGGGTAGTGAATCACATGTGATTAACTTTCATAAACATGTATATTTGACTTGTATCCCCCCCCCTAAAACATATAAAAACATTAGAAAGGTTCATTAAGAGGTATGAACTCACCTGAAGTCGGGTAAATCGGGTAAAAGTGTCGGTTGAGCATTTGGTGTCAATTAAGGACTTGTACACCGTTTAGGACCCTATTAACATGTGAGATATGTGTTTTAAAAGATATTAGTCATTTTATACTTTTTATTAAAACATTTACATATCCTAACATTGATTCGGGGTCTTATGGATTGGAAGTGGTTCTCAGGGATTGTACAAGACCAAAAGGGGTACTAAGGGGGGTCCAAGAGTTTACTCCCTTGGAGTTTACGGCCCAAAGGCCACTCCTTGGGAGTTTACGGACGTAAGCCTCATGGCTTGGTCGTGAACTCTTGTTCACTCTCCAAAATTGATGCCAAAGGTCTTAAATCAATCCCTTAATTGTTCTAGTGAAGGTCTAGGGCCAATTTGGGGTTTTAAACCCTCATTTGGTGATCTTTGGGGGAGTTTACGGTCCTAGATTGTGCTTGGGCCGTAAACTCTAAATTACCCCCCTAAAATGTGATGTTTGATGGCCCTAAACTCGAAATGGCATTTCCTAAATTCATATCTCAAATCTAACATACATTGGATGAGTTGTTGGGGCAATTTTACATGGAAAAAGGGTGTTTACGGCCTAAGCTTGTGCTTGGGCCGTAAACCCTCTTTTATGCTTCAAAATCTCATGTTTTGATGGCTAAACTCTTCTAGGTAATATCCCTAATTAGTATACAAGCCTAAAGGAAGGAAAAGTTGGACTTTTGGCCATGTTTTGGGTGTTTACGGCCTAAGGAGCTTCTTAGGCCGTAAACTCATTGTTTACCCCTCAATCATATGATTTTTCAGCTATAAACACATTGATGCAAGTTTAGAACAAGTTAGGGAGGAAAACCTTACGTTTGGAAGCCGGAATTTGCGGTTTTGGAGTCGAAATCGGGTCTAGAGAGAGAAAGTAGTGAGAGAGAGTGTGTTTGGGGTGGTAAAAGGGTGCAAGGTGGTGTCCACTTTCCTTATATATGCCTCGGGTACTGCACCCGGTACACGACTACCCGATGCTCAAGTTTAACGGGGTTTAAACTTTTTACCCGGGTTAAGTGGTAAAAATAATAATATAACTTTATTTCGTTAAACGGACTAACATAAACGAGTTATATTTATTTTTACTAGCTAATAATCATATGGATTATAATTAAATAAATGAATATTTATTTATTTGACGACTCCAATTTACGGGACTTTTTATTGAACGACATATTCCGTTAGCGAAAACGGAATTATATAACGGAATAACGTTGGGTTGTCACACACCTACCAACAAAACAAAGACAAAGTATAAACAAATGCATAAAAAACTATAATTTAATCGATTATGATCATGAAAAATGGTTTCATAGTTACCATCAATTTTCACTTTCACTGTCTGTATCGTAATCATCAAAAATAGTTGCATGGTTATCTGAGGTAAATTGCACACCTTCATCTAAATAGGAAAAAAAAGTTAACAGTAACTAGTAAATTAGAAACAAATAGAAATAATAATAAAATAGATGATTACCTTTGTTAATAATTTCCCACAACCAACTTTGTGCGCACATTAGAACTTCAATTGTGTTTGGTTTAAGTCGACTTCGATGTGGGCTTATCAATCTTCCACTAGTACTAAATGTGGATTCGGAGGCAACGATAGAGACGGGAATAGCCAATATATCTTTAGCTATTGCTTGTAATATAGGATATTTTGTTGCCCTTAATTTCCACCACATCAAAATATCAAATTCTTGAGATTCAGGCTCAATCCCTTCTTCTAAATAATGATCGAACTCAGTTTTCAAAACCGATTGAGGAACTCTATTCTTCGCCTTGACATACTTATCCCAAGCCGACAAATTTTCATCACCATCCATTTCATGTGTGGAAGTAGACCCCATATAATCACAACTCCTATGTGAACTTTCCATACTCTTTTCTTCGTATTCTTTAACCAAATCATCACAAAACTTTTGATTCTACTAACTTGATTCACATAATCTTTTGGGTAGAGAAGTTGGAAATAAAATTATATCATTTCCATCTTGTAACGTGGATCAAAAATAGCAGCAACACCTGTCAACTCATGAACAATACCCCAATAATGATTGAACTTTGCAATCATTTGCGTTGCCATTTTTTGCACAATTATATTAGAACAAGAACTCCATTTAGATAATTCAAGTCTAATCTCACATATTTTGGGAAAATACAAGTTGGTTGTAGGGTACTTTGTTCCAAAAAAGATCGAAGTGACATTATCAAACAATTCCAATCTCCCACATATTTCTTGTGCGTTCTCCCAATCAAATGAATTAGGAAATGTTTTGCATTGACTATCACGTTGTTTTAAACTCCCAAAAACCTCTTTATACATTAATGCCACTTTCAACATCATGTAAGTTGAATTCCATCTTGTGGGGCAATCTAAACCTAACTTCTTCGAGTAAGGTATATTGAGTTGTCGACATGAGTTCTCAAATGCATCAACTCTTTTCGAGGTTGTTGTCCAATAAGCTACACTATTACGTACATTTTCAATTGCTCCTTTAATGACCTCTAACCCAATTTTGACAACAAGATTAAGAATATGGGATGCCCATCTCATGTGAATGTGTGTTTCATCATGTATCAACTTACTTAATTGCAACTTTTCTTTAATCTTACCGATTAATGCATCATTCGTAGTACAATTGTCCACTGTGATAGTAGACAATTTGGTGTCTACATTCCACTCCATCAATGCATCGATCAAAACATCTGTAAGAACTTCACTCGTGTGTGGGCAAGGCACATAAATAAACCTGCCAAACATAATAATCATAAATTTAAGAAAAGAAATACAAAGTCATATAACATACAAAAAAATAGTACCTTAAAATTTTACTTTGAAGATGCCAATCATTAATATAATGACTTGTAATAGCCATGAACCCCTTTTTTGATTGGTGGAAGTCCACATATCAGTTGTAATGGCAATTCTACCTTGCAATTTTTCAGTCTTTTGAGTGAACTTACTTTTCTCCATTGCATACACATTTTTAATGTCACTTTTCATTGTATTCCGACAAGGGCATTTGAATAAAGGTTGAACGGTTCTTGTAAAATTCTTAAAACCAACATGCTCAACAATGGAAAGAGGACACTCATGTAATATGACCATTTTAGCCAATGCATTTCTACTATCTTTTTCATTGTAGACATATCTAGACAAATCAGTTTTCAAGTTTGATACCAAAAGTTTTTGTCAAATATCAGTTTGGCCCTTAGCTAAGCATTTCTCCCTAGGTACTAACAAATGTTTGGTGCCATTTTTTTAATCTGCTCCTACAAGTTTTACATTGTGCCTTCAGTTTCTCGTTAACAGTAATTTTAACAAATTGATCCCAAGCAATGCTTTTTTGTCTTTTGTTTGGAGGTTTTGCTGCATCTGATTGAGATGCTTCTTCAACGAAAGGAACATTTGGACTTGTATTATCGTGTTCAACTTCGACATTTGTAGAACCAATTGGTGTAGAAGGATGTTGTTGTTCACTCCCGGAGGCAATCTCTTCCATTTTTCTGCCTAAAACAAATTAATTTCACAGCAGTTCGACATATAAACGGTCACCACAAAAATCAATTTAAAAATCAACTTGACAAATGGTTAATTCAAGCTCATTCTATGCCAGCTAGTATTGATCTGATTCTTACAGAATCCTTTTTAAAGGTGCATTTATTATTATTGTTATTATTATTATTATTATTATTATTATTATTATTATTATTATTATTGAGTTTGGCATGTGGATGTTTCTTGTGTTATCAATTAAGGGATTATTGGCTAGCTGCACATCAATATATAAGGCCCTACTCCTTTGTTATGGAGATTTTCAAATTTTTTTAAAATAGGATGATAGTCTGATACACTCTTACACACAATAGACATTCAACAAAATCGAATGAACATGGAGAGGGATAAGTAATAATCGATAAGTAATAAGTATAAACAACAAACTTGGATCGATAAACGACGTCAATTGAGCGCCGATGCCATCGATTAACCCGTCTTCCGTCATCTGATCACTAATGGATATGTTAGTGTCATCAATCGTGGTACAAAATCGATGGAGAATGGAGATGCTTGCCGGTTGGAATTCGAAGGCAGGAAGGAGGCGGACAGCGGGAAGTTGGGAACGAAGCAAACGTGAGACGACTCGTATTGACGCGTTGGTTTATTGAATAAAAAAACATATTGACTTTCCTAATTCCTAGTTTCCTTAATCCTTATGCTGTTACACATTATGATTTTATGAAATTAAAATTTTGAATTAATTAAAAATAAAATATAAATATAAATTATATACACCGTTTCTAAGTCAAACTTGTATTTCTTAAGTTATTTCACATTTTTTGTCAAAGAAATTTACACTTTCTAATCATTGTTACTGTGTATATATAAAGCTTCTGGTTTCCTTACGCATTATGATTCTATGAAATATATTTGTTGAATTAATTAAAAATAAAACATCATCGATATCTTTCAACCGGTAATCATCATCGGTATCTTTCAACCGGTAACCCTCATCGGTATCTTGCAACCGGTAACTAGGGAATATTCCACCCCCTACCACTAGCATACAATAGCAAGATATAAGCACACAGTCAGGCATATCCAGGTACTGACCTACCCCTTGATCCTAAGGACCACTATCAGGGAAACTATCCCTATCATGTAACATATCATACAGACATAACTCATAACCAAACGCATACCATACCAAGATAAATTATCACAAAGACAATTATCTTCTAAGTACTCCTCATTGGTGGGCCGGCATTGTGGCCTTAGACCCACCCCTACTGGAAGGTAACTCACCTCGTACAAGTAGCTGCTGATAATTAGTGCGGGAAACCTTCGTCCGCTGCTGCTTCGGAAATCCTCCGGCTACAAACCCCACAAACACTCATGTAACACCCCGAGATTCAGGTATATTCCTTTCATCCTTGTTCTTTATTGTTTGGGGCATGTTTAGTCCTTGAGTGGAGGGTTTGTAGTATGTGAGTATGCTGGGCGTACCAGAGGGGTACGCTGCGCGTACTCACACGCTTAATTTGGACGCGGAGTCGCCAAGGTACGCTGGGCGTACCCGGCCCAGGTGCAAAAACCCTAATCCTCCTTGTGCGCTATTTAAAGGGTGTTATCGCTCATTCCTTAGCCTCCATATCAGTGAGTGAATCCCTAAAAGAGATCCCCATCGTTCTTAGTGTGTGAGAGTGTTGAATTGAGCTTGTTGGTGCTTTAGTGGCTTAGTGAAGAAGAAGGAAGGGAGTTCTTGGAGGCTAAAGCTTGAGGTGCCATTTTGGATCTGAGATCTGCAGAGGAAAGGGCTACACTTGAAGGTATAAAGTTCAAAACCTTCCTCTTCTTTTGGTTGTTGTATGTGTCCTTTTTAGGGCTAAAAACCCCAAAGGTGGAAACTTTATGAGTGTAAAGTGCTCCATGGTCCGAGATCTGTCCCTTTTCAGTGTTACTAGTGATTTAGAGCCATAAAGTTCCCATCTTGGATGTTACTTTGGAGTCATGCATGTTTTTTAAGCATTCTAGATTTGAAGGATGGATCATTTTGGGAGATAGTGACTTGTTTAGCCATGCAAAGGCTTAAAGTCATCAACTTTATGGATTAAGGGGCTTAGATGGGGTCAGATCTAAAATATGGACGTAGGTCTTAACTGTTTAAGACCTCAAGAGCAAAAGGGCTGAAGCAGGGGAGTACGTAGGGCGTAATCCCTAGTACGCGCCGCGTACTGGGTGGCGTTCCCCATTTCTGAGATGCAGCCGGGTACGCTCAGCATACACATCTGGTACGCGCAGCGTAACCCGAGAAGTTGACTTTTAGGGTATGGTCTATTGTGGGGCCTTTTGAGTTATGAGAGGGGAAAATGGTCTTTTACCCTTCTGAGAGTGTCATAAGAGGACATAGTCTAGCCTTTGAGAATTTTATTAAGGGTATTTATTTCATATGATTAGGCGAAGGCTAGGCCAGCGTTTACCGAGTCAGAGATTTACCGAGATACCCGAGGTGAGTCTTCTCACTATACTTTACCTAGAGTGGTAACAGAGTTATGTGACAGAGTTATTGTATGTGATGTGTGGCACCGCATTATTTCTATGTGATTTATGCTATGTATATATCAGAGATAGGACCAGAAGGTCCACAGAGCTAGGACCAGAGGGTCCGCAGAGTTAGGGCCCAAGGGCCCATAGAGTTATAGCCTCTAGTGGCTAATATGTGCTATATGTGGTGTTTTTCTTATTATGTGCCAGTATATTTGTATGCTATTTATATGTTGAGATTTATTGTGATATGTGATATGCATGATTCAGAGTTAGGACCCTTGGGTCCATAGAGTTAGGGCCAGAGGGCCCACAGAGAGCTGGGACTGGAGGGTCCCACTAAGATACACTGACCGGAGGGTCAACAGAGTTATATCCTCGAGTGGCTAATATGTGTTAGAGTGGTATTTTGGGGAACTCACTAAGCTTCGTGCTTACAGTGTTATGTGTTATGTGTTTCAGGTTATCACAGTATCACGGGATGGCACCGGCTCGATTGTACACACCAGAGGGAGCGTTTATTTTGAGGATCCTGGTTTACTATTTGATTGGACAAAAGAGTCATGTATTGTAAATGAAACAAAATGGAGATTTTTGTGAAAAGTGTTAAAGAGATAAACGATTTTAAATGAAAAATTTGTTTTGAAAATTTCGATGTTACAAGTTGGTATCAGAGCCTTGGTTTGAGGTATTCGGATGCGCCTTCGAGTAAATCTGGACTCAAACTGAGGAAGTAAGAAAAGTTTTTAGAGAAATAATTTTCTAAAGCGAATAAGAGTTCAAAGAGAAAGCAAGAAAGAGCAGTGTGTACAATCAGCCAGAGCCCGAACGGTGATTTCCCAAAATACCCTTACTTTTGTGTTATGAGATATTTATGATGCACTTTATGAGATATTATTGCATGCTAGAGACAGGCTAGGTATTCCATATCTTAGGACTCGAGTGGCCTGATTTGTGATGCCTTAGCCTAGGATTTGCTGTTATATGTGATGTGCTTTTGAGTATGTGATGAGTGAGAATATTTAGTTGGAATCCTTTTAGGGGATTTGAGTAGAGGAGTAATCTAAGGGAGATGCCTAGATGAGTACCGTGGTGCTTATCGAAAGAATAGTCCGAACCCGCGAGGGGTAGAGTTGCAGAGTTCAGTGGTACTTTCGAGGATGAGCAGAGCAAGCGGAGTTATCACCCAGAGTGAGTCATATATATTCTTCGATGCTCGAATGCTGCTTGCTTCGTGATTTGTGGAACTATCGATGATGGGAGTCAGCTACCAAGCGAATATGACGATATTCAGGAGGTAGATGGTTGGCATCATTAGGCGCTCTTCAGCAGCTGATGCAAGAGAAGTGTGGGAATCTAGGAAGAGCCTAGGGAGTAACCTTAGCCAGACGAGAGCGTTGGCAGAGTAGAGAATTTCACTGGGGAGCGAGCGCGCGACAGAATTAGTGAACTAGAAGGTCGAGCAGCTACTTAGGAGCTCCAGGATAGTCCGTGTGGAAAGTATGGGTAGATGTGGCAGGTAGTATGGGTCCGTACTACTGAAAGCAGAGGACCCATACTTGATACAGGGAGTATTCTGGAGGTTCTAATGAGCGGATTGAGGAGAGATGTTATGGTTCGAGTACCATACATCGAAGCAGATTGAGGAGTGATGTTATGGTTCGAGTACCATACATCGGAGCAGATTGAGGAGTGATGTTATGGTTCGAGTACCATACATCGGAGCAGATTGAGGAGTGATGTTATGGTTCGAGTACCATACATCGGAGCGGATTGAAGAGCGATGTTATGGTTCGAGTACCATACATCGGAATAGATGGAGGAGTGAAGTTGTGGTTCGGGTACCATACACCGGAGCATATTGAGAAGAGATGTCATGGGATGAGTACCATAGTTCGTAGTGAATGATACTTGTGGTTCTCTGGTTATCCGGTCACGATTGATGAGGTAGAGATTGGACGTTATGGGTTTTAGGCTTGTAGGCCATGATTGAGTTCGAAGAGGCGTCCCTTGAGAGGGAGGTCGAGATCCTTTCAGAGAATTTTGGTAAGGAGTCAGAGGGAGGGGAGAATTTCGGTCTGAGTTGAGCAATCAATCGATAGAGGAGATGTCACCTTCTATGACCTGGGTGGTGCAATTTATGTTCATGTGCGGAACATGAGAGGTATGATGTTTATGTTATGGGTTTGGGGGTAAACCCTGCAGGTTGTCATTGACGATGGTTGTCCATCAAAGTATCAGGTAGCATGTGTGCCACTAGACAGTGATTTACCATGAGCAGACAGTCCGTTGGGACTGAGATAGTCGAGGACCACGTTGCACCTATTTGAGTATAGTAGGGCGTATTGTAGAGGTATCAGTGGGGAGTCCAGTCGAGTTAATCAGTGCAGTGGTTTTTCTATCTATGTTGGGTATTGAAGATAGGAGTGGGTCCTTGTTCTTGGGATGATCCATGTGTTGGAACTTCGGTTGATGAGTCGAGGTGGGGGAGTACGATGATTTCGTGGTCCAGTCTATGAGTCAGTGATGTTATTGGACAGTTGAGTTGTTTGGAATTGGATTGGTACGAGACTTGGAACGACTAGAGGCAGTCGTGATGAGAAGTTCTTGAGGAATTCGTCTGAGGTTCAGAGTTATGAGATCGATTGATTTCCTTAAAGGGGATTATCGGGCGTTGTGTAGCACTTTCCAGGGGCAGGTGCATTATTGCTGGTGAAAATAGTTTGTGAGGTTGTTGATGTGTCAGATAGTGATGGTTCGAACCCTAAGTGGGGGAGAACCAGGTGGTTTATTGAGAGAACTAGAGATTTGTGCAAGAGTGGTTAGGGGTTGGATATAGAAACCTGCGGCTTGAATTCATGAGATCAGGGTCATTGGTGATCAAAGAAAGGTGCAGGGTGAGATAATGCATGTGGTATATGTCTGAGAGAAGAATGGGTGTTTCCACGGCGGGTGGTCAATCATCAGGAATCTGGTGGTGGTCAGAGTCGTTTCAAGTGGAAGACTCGTAATGATGGTATGGGCAGTTGAGAACTTCTGGGTTGAAATATGGGTAGAAGATTGTCAAGTAGCCAACTCCCGGGCTGGGATGTGTATTTTCGCTTGGATTTTGAGCAGTAGTGGAAAGGGTTTCGGAGGGTCATCAATGTGTTCTGAAGAGTTAGCGCCTTCCTTGTATTCCAATTGAGTGTTTGGATGCACTGAAGTTGCACATTGAGTGAAAGAGGAAATGTAGTGTTGTATGTGTATGGTGCTGGGAGTAAGGGAATCAGTGGTAGAGGCAGGACATTGTGATGCTCTGTTAGGGTGTTCCGTGGTTTCCGCGTATAGCGTCCCGATTTCGGAGTTATTTAGAGTCTTGGGTTTAAGATAACTAGTGATGTATCATGTATCGATGATTCCCGTGGGAGCCTTCGTATATTGTCATCAAGAGGGATTATTTAAGGAAGTGGATCTCCGCAGAGGTAGGTTCTGTGTTATGGCGGTTGCTGCCAGAGTCTGTAATGCATATCGGGGCAAGTGTGTGTAACTATCTATGATAGTCTTCGGTGCATGGGATGGTGAGCATGGTGTGGCGAATGAGAGTATAGGGTGATGCTACGGGGAGCCGTAGTATTCGCCAGTCAGAGGGTGTTGTGATGCTACGGGGAGCCGTAATACTCACAAGTAAGAGAGAGAGAGAGAGAGAGAGAGAGAGAGAGTCGTGATGCTACGGGGAGCCTTAGTATTCACAGTCAGAGGGTGTTGTGATGCTACGGGGAGCCGTAGTACTCACAAGTCAGAGGGAGGGAGTCGTGGTACTACGGGGAGCCATAGTACTCACTAGTTAGTTAGCGTTGTGATACTACAGGGAGCCGTAGTACTCACTAGTCAGAGGCTGTCGTAATGATGCGGGAGAATAGGCGCAGCAGACGCCAGAGGTTAGAGCTGAGTCGATCTTCGATTGGATTGTATGTTTATGAGGAAAAGGGAATCTCGTGACTTGCGTGTCACTGGGCCGTGATAGTGGTCATGGGGAGGAAGTTAGTGAGATATTTTGGATCATGTTATGTGTGACCATTGGGGGTTCAGCTGTGGGGCCAAAAGCTGACCTGGTGCTCGGTATCAAAGATGAATATGAGTAATGAGCTAGAGTTTACCATGGTGATGTTTGTGGACACTTCAGAGCGAGCGAACGATTCAGACGCTCGAGGGTATGTTTCGGGCATGTGTATTAGATTTCGGGGGGAAATTGTGGCCCGTATTTGCCCTTGGCAGAGTTTCCTACGACAACGGCCATCATTAGTGCATAAGTATGCCACTCTTTGAGCTGTTGTAGGGAAGAGGGTATCGGACCCCATTTGATGGGGAGAGGTAGAGCAACGTGTGATGGGAAGTACATAGATCGTGCTTCAGACGTCAGAGCATATACAACAGGTCAGGCAGAGGTTGTTGACCGCTCAGAGTCACTAGGAGAGTTATGCGGACAGGCACCGGTCCGAGCTCGAATTTCAAGTCGATGATTTGGTGCTCATGAAGGTATCTCTTTGAAAAGGAGTGATCCGATTCACGAAGAAGGGCAAGCTAGGACCCCGGTTTATTGGACCGTTTAGAGTGATCGCAAGGGTGGGCAGGGTAGCGTATCGCTTGGAGCTACCTGCAGAGTTGGGTCAGATTCATGACACCTTTCACGTGTCACAGTTGCGGAAGTGTATAGCCGATGAGTCGGTAGTGGTGCCATTGGGGGATATTTAGGTGGATGCGAGCCTGAATTATGCTGAGAGACCGGTGGCGATCAGAGATCGGAAGATCAGGGTTTTGAGGAACAAGGAGGTACCTTTGGTTTTGGTTCAGTGGCAACATCGAAAGGGGTCTGAGATGACTTGTGAGTCAGAGTCGGAGATGCGAGGGCAGCATCCAGAGTTGTTCGAGGAATGAGACTTCGGGGGCGAAGTCTAGTTCTAGTGGGGGATAATTGTAACACCCCGAGATTCAGGTATATTCCTTTCATCCTTGTTCTTTATTGTTTGGGGCATGTTTAGTCCTTGAGTGGAGGGTTTGTAGCATGTGAGTACGCTGGGCGTACCAGAGGGGTACGCTGCGCGTACTAACACGCTTAATTTGGACGCAGAGTCGCCAAGGTACGCTGGGCGTACCTAGAGTTACGCCTGGCGTACCCGACCCAGGTGCAAAAACCCTAATCCTCCTTGTGCGCTATTTAAAGGGTGTTATGGTTCATTCCTTAGCCTCCATATCAGTGAGTGAAACCCTAAAAGAGAGCCCCATCGTTCTTAGTGTGTGAGAGTGTTGAATTGAGCTTGTTGGTGCTTTAGTGGCTTAGTGAAGAAGAAGGAAGGGAGTTCTTGGAGACTAAAGCTTGAGGTGCCATTTTGGATCTGAGATCTGCAGAGGAAAGGGTTACACTTGGAGGTATAAAGTTCAAAACTTTCCTCTTCTTTTGGTTGTTGTTGTATGTGTCCTTTTTAGGGCTAAAAACCCCAAAGGTGGAAACTTTATGAGTGTAAAGTGCTCCATGGTCCGAGATCTGCCCCTTTTCAGTGTTACTAGTGATTTAGAGCCATAAAGTTCCCATCTTGGATGTTACTTTGGAGTCATGCATGTGTTTTAAGCCTTCTAGAGTTGAAGGATGGATCATTTTGGGAGATAGCGACTTGTTTAGCCATGCAAAGGCTTAAAGTCATCAACTTTATGGATTAAGGGGCTTAGATGGGGTCAGATCTAAAATATGGACGTAGGTCTTAACTGTTTAAGACCTCAAGAGCAAAAGGGCTGAAGCAGGGGAGTACGTAGGGCGTAATCCCTAGTACGCGCCGCGTACTGGGTGGCGTTCCCCATTTCTAAGATGCAGCCGGGTACGCTCAGCATACACATCTGGTACGCGCAGCGTAACCCGAGAAGTTGACTTTTAGGGTATGGTCTATTGTGGGGCCTTTTGAGTTATGAGAGGGGAAAATGGTCTTTTACCCTTCTGAGAGTGTCATAAGAGGACATAGTCTAGCCTTTGAGAATTTTATTAAGGGTATTTATTTCATATGATTAGGCGAAGGCTAGGCCAGCGTTTACCGAGTCAGAGATTTACCGAGATACCCGAGGTGAGTCTTCTCACTATACTTTACCTAGAGTGGTAACAGAGTTATGTGACAGAGTTATTGTATGTGATGTGTGGCACCGCATTATTTCTATGTGATTTATGCTGTGTATATATCAGAGATAGGACCAGAAGGTCCACAGAGCTAGGACCAGAGGGTCCGCAGAGTTAGGGCCCAAGGGCCCATTGAGTTATAGCCTCGAGTGGCTAATATGTGCTATATGTGGTGTTTTTCTTATTATGTGCCAGTATATTTGTATGCTATTTATATGTTGAGATTTATTGTGATATGTGATATGCATGATTCAGAGTTAGGACCCTTGGGTCCATAGAGTTAGGGCCAGAGGGCCCACAGAGAGCTGGGACTGGAGGGTCCCACTAAGATACACTGACCGGAGGGTCAACAGAGTTATATCCTCGAGTGGCTAATATGTGTTAGAGTGGTATTTTGGGGAACTCACTAAGCTTCGTGCTTATAGTGTTATGTGTTATGTGTTTCAGGTTATCACAGTATCACGGGACGGCACCGGCTCGATTGTACACACCAGAGGGAGCGTTTATTTTGAGGATCGTGGTTTACTATTTTGATTGGACAAAAGAGTCATGTATTGTAAATTAAACAAAATGGAGATTTTTGTGAAAAGTGTTAAAGAGATAAACGATTTTAAATGAAAAATTTGTTTTGAAAATTTCGGTGTTACAACTCAGTTAGAAATGGATCTCTTTACTTAGGGTAAAATGACCATTTTACCCTCAACCAAGTCAAGTCAAAGTCAAATTCAACTTCCAGTTAACCCGACTCGCCGAGTTGGGCCATCAACTCGTCGAGTCCCTCACCCTCTAATCGTCCCCATTCGCGACTCTACTCCTCGAGTTGGGCCGACAACTTGACGAGTTCTTCACCCATTCGAAAGCCACAAGGAAACTCATCCGACTCGCCGAGTTGAAGAACAACTCGCCGAGTCTCACGAACAGATCTCCTACTCACTTCCAAATCCTCACCAGAGCATCCATCTTGAGGATTTGGGTTTCTGGGGCTATCGCTACTCGATAAATTGCTAATTACGCGAGTAGTGACGAAGGGTTGGACCTTCTACACTTAAACCCCTCTTAACTCAGTAACTGTTCATATGACTCGCCGAGTTTGAAGAACAACTCGTCGAGTTCCGGGCAATCTTCAAAGGACTCGCTGAGTTGTTCATCCAACTCGTCGAGTCTAAGACCATCTTTATAGAACTCGCCGAGTTCACTTTGGCACTCGCTGAGTCCATTCAACTCTCCTCCCATACAGACCGAATCTGAGACATGCAATGGTTCCAAACCATAGATCTAAGCTCCTAGGGCATGCTTATCACGTAAAGTTGCAAACTTTACGTGCATGCATGGACCTATGAGCTCCAAAAGGCAATTCCAAGCTCTTTATGAGGTCAAACACTTAACAAGGATCTCAATCACTTCAACCACATAAACTTTATACTTCCAAGATGTCTCTAAGGTCCAGATCTGAAGTCCTTTCAGAACATAGAGCATAAAAACATAGAGTTTGAGGTTTTAGGGCTTAAAACCCACAAATTAGGGACAAAAGGGGACCTAATGAACTAGAGATCAAGGTAGGAACTTTTCTACCTGAATGGAAGCCTTTCACATAGTAGATTTCGGATCTACTTCCCCTCCTTGCACCCTTCAACCTTCTCCTTCTTCTTCTAAGCTCCAAACTTCCTTCACAAAGCCAAAATCACTCACAAGAACAATATGGGGGCTAGGGTTTCGTTGTACAGCTCTTCTGGAAGTGTTAGGGGCAAGGGAGGCCGCGTTAGAGTGTTTAAATAGGGTGCACACTCCTGGATTAGGGTTTTTGTCCGAACAACAGCTTACTCGCTGAGTCCGGGACTCGACTCGGCGAGTCCACAACTTAAACCCCGTGCCCCTTCCCGCTTTTAGTCGGCGAGTCGATCCTTTGACTCGCCGAGTCCAAGGCCAAGATGCAAAATGCACAAGGAATTAAATAAGAGGATATGTACCAAGAATCAGGTGCCACAAATCTCCCCCACTTATTTTAGACTTCGTCCTCGAAGTCTGCTGCTCGTTCCTAAAACAAATCGGGGTAATGCTCCATCATCTCGTCCACTGGCTCCCAAGTCCACTCCGACCCATTTCGGTGCTGCCATTGCATCTTCACGAGTTCCACTTTCTTGTTCCTCAGATTCTTCGACTTCCGATCGAGGATCGCTACAGGCCGCTCGATGTAATTCAGGCTATCATCAACCTGAATGTCCTCCAAAGGTACCATTGCTGAGTCATCCACCAGGCACTTCCGCAGCTGAGAGACGTGGAAAGTGTTGTGGATCTAACTGAGATCGGCTGGCAGATCCAGCCGGTATGCCACCTTGCCCACCCGGGCTACAACCCTGAAGGGTCCAATAAACCTGGGGCCCAACTTGCCCCGCTTCCTAAATCGGATGACGCCCTTCCATGGAGACACCTTCAGGAGAACCATATCCCCGACATTGAATTCTAGGTCTGATCGTCGCTTGTCGGCATAACATTTCTGCCGACCCTAAGCAGTCTAAGGCCTGCTCCGGACCTCCTGAATCTTTTCTGTCGTCTTAAGCACTAATTCGGTGCTCCCCATTACCCTTTGGCCAACCTCGCCCCAGCATATCGGGGTTCTGCACCTCCTCCCATACAACATCTCGAAGGGAGGACGGTCGATACTCGCATGATAGCTATTATTATACGAGAACTCTGCCAACGGGAGGTAGGTATCCCAACTACCTCCGAAATCAAAAACACATGCCCACAACATATCCTCCAGAGTATGGATGGTCCGCTCACTCTGGCCATCCGTCTGCGGGTGAAAAGCGGTGCTAAAATGTAGACGAGTACCCAACTCATCATGAAACTTCTTCCAAAACCTGGAAGTAAACCTCACATCTCTATCTGAAATCACCGAAACTGGCGCTCCGTGTCGCGCCACCACCTCCCTGATATAGATATCGGCCAATTTCTCGGCCGAGATGCTCTATTGAATCGGGATAAAGTGGGCGCTCTTGGTCAATCGATCGACAATGACTCAGATTGAATCCACTCCTCGCGCAGTCCTAGGAAGCTTGGTGATAAAATCCATCGTGATGTCTTCCCATTTCCACAGCGGAATATCCAACGGCTGCATCTTGCCGTGCGGTATCTGATGCTCGGCCTTGACCTTCCTTCAGGTCAAGCACCGCTCCACGTACCATGCCACATCCCGCTTCATGCAGGGCCACCAATAGTCTAGACGAAGATCCCTATACATCTTCGTCGCCCCGGGATGAATGGAGATTCGGGATTTGTGCGCCTCCCCCATCAGGACCTGGCGCACACCTCCATGATAAGGGACCCACACCCTACGGTAAAGAGTCGATAACCCTCGGCTATTATATTCGAAAGAGGAAACCTGCCCCACAATCCGCTCACTCTTCCGATGTTCCTCCTTCATAACCTCCTGCTGAGCCTCCCGGATCCGCTCCAGAAGTGGAGTCATCACTGTCATCCTCAGACATATATCCCTGATCGGAGCTGCCTTGCAGCTAAGCGCATCGGCCACAACATTGGCCTTCCCTGGATGGTAAAGGATCTCACAATCATAATCCTTTACCACATCCAACCACTGACGCTGTCTCATATTCAGATTTGGCTGGTCCATGAGATACCTCAAACTTTTGAGATCTGTGTAAATCATATAACGAACCCCATAGAGGTAATGACGCCAAATCTTGAGGGCAAAAACAGCAACTCCCAACTCCAAATCATGCGTCGGGTAGTTTGCCTCGTGAGGCTTCAGCTGCCTCGACGCATAGGCGATGACATGCCCTCTCTGCATCAATATCGCGCCCAAACCTGCGATGGATGCATCGCAGTACACAACAAAATCCTCCATACCCTCTGGCAGGGCTAAAATTGGTGCCTCGCACAATCTCTGTCTCAATGCCTCGAATGCAGCCTGCTGCTCAGGCCCCCAGCGGTACACCACCGATTTCTTAGTCAGTCGGGTGAGTGGAACTGCTATCTTGGAGAAGTCCTGAATGAATCTCTGATAGTAGCCTACCAAACCTAGAAAGCTCTGATTCTCAGATGGAGACCTCAGAACCTCCCAACTCATCACGACCTCCAATTTGGCCGGATCTACCGAAATCCCGTTCTGGTTGACAAGGTGCCCAAGAAACTGCACCTCGCCCAACCAAAACTCACACTTGGAGAACTTAGCATACAATTTCTCCCTCCTCAAAGTCTCTAGAACCTCCCGCATATGCTCCTCATGCTGCTCTCGCGTCTTGGAGTAAACCAAAATATCGTCGATAAACACTATCATAGAACGGTCTAACATCGGTCTGCATACGCGGTTCATGAGGTCCATGAATGCGGCAGGAGCATTGGTGAGCCCAAACGGCATCACCACGAACTCATAATGGCCATAGCGCGTCCGAAACACGGTCTTCTGCACATCCTCCTCCCTGACCCTCATCTGATGATAACATGAACGCAAATCAATCTTGGAGAACCAAGATGCTCCTTGCAACTGGTCAAAGAGATCATCAATCCTCGGGAGTGGGTAACAGTTCTTCACCGTTACCTTATTCAGCTCCCAATAATCTATACACATCCGATGCGACCCGTCCTTCTTCCTCACAAACAGAATTGGGGCTCCCCAGGGTGAACTACTCGGTCTAATGAAACCCTTGTCTAACAGCTCCTGCAGCTGTGTAGACAACTCCTGCATCTCAGGAGGAGCCAACCGATATGGTGCCTTGGCTATCGGAGCCGTACCAGGGACTAGGTCGATCCTGAATTCCACCTGTCGTTCCGGAGGTATCCCAGGCAACTCCTCGGGGAATACATCCGCAAACTCTCGTACCACAGGTACATCGTCCATCGTCGCCCTACCCGTCTCCCGGGTATCCATAAAATACGCGACATAATCTGCGCAACCCTGGTCCTCACTGTGGCCTCTCGCCCTAAATCACCAGCTCTCCCCTACTTGGGGTCCTGACCCGCACCAACTGCTGAGCGCATTCAATCACTGCCCCATTAGGGCTGAGCCAATCCATACCTATAATCACCTTGTTCCCACGCAACGAAATGGGAACCAAGTCTACCAAGTAGCGCTCCTCAAATAACCTCAGCACACAATCTCGGAAGACCTCAGATGCTCGCACTGATCGGTCGTCCGCAATCTCGACCTCTAGAGGGAAGTACAACATGCCCGATGACTCAAAAAACTTCTTGCTAAGCGCAAGAGAAACAAATGATCGGGTAGCAACCGAATCAACAATACCTGAATTGGGATGCCGTTCACATTGAACGGTCCTAAACAAAGCACATATCAATATCACAAACATCATATACATAAATCAGAGGGAAAAAATCATACCCATCACCACATCGGGTGCAGCGCGTGCCTCCTCGGCTGTTAGCTGAAATGCTCGGCTCCTCACCACTGGAGCCTCTGCCTTGACCTTCCGACCATCTGTAACCCGCGCCGTCGCTGAGACCGGCGCCGCTGCTAACGCTGCTGTTAATCTTGGGCAATTGGCCCTTTTGTGGCCCCTCTGATTGCAATGGAAGAAAATCAGGTCTGTCATCCGTACCGCAGGGGCGGGGGCAGTACAATCCTTGCCAAAATGCCCCACCTTGCCACACTTATAGCAGCCCGAACCCGGCCCAGTGCGACAAGCTCCCTTGTGTGACCGACCACACTTTACACAACGGTCCCGCCCTGCCTGGCCTTTCAGCCTACCATCAGATCCCTTGGGCTTCTTCCCTGAAGCCCCGATTGTCAGCCTCTCCACTGCCTTCCTCTTCTGGACGTGCTCCAGATCAATCTCCCTCTCCCTAGCCCTGGCAATCATGGAATCCAAGGTAGGGCAAGCTGAAAAACTGACATGCTCCTGAATGTCAGCTCGTAGCATGTCATGGTAGCGGGTCCTCGTCATATCCTCATCACCCGCATACTGGGGCACCAGCAATGCCCTCTCCTGGAACTTGGCGGTGATCTCCGCCAAAGTCTCCGTAGTCTGCCTCATATCCAAAAATTCCCTGTCCAGCCGCTGAAGCTCCATAGCTGGTTTACCCTGAATCTGGTCACAAAGTCTGACCAAGTCATAGCCTCAACAGCCGAGGCTCCCAATGAGTCACCAATAGACTCCCACCACTCTATCCCTGTCTCGCAAGCATCCTGCTGCATATCTCACCTTCGACCCCTCTGGGCAGAAGCTCATCAGCTGCGCAGACTCAATGTCCGCAATCCATCGTCTGGCAGCAATGGGGTCCTTCGCCCCATGGAAATTCGGCGCACCACTGCCCCTGAAGTCCTTAAAGGACAGTGTGCAAGATCCTGACTGGCCAGATGCCATGTCACTCCTGAATGATCGGAGGCGATCCTCCATCAACTCAACAATCCCCTCCTTGATCGACCCGAAGATGATAGGAGTCGAATCAAGGATGCCTCTCGTGATCTCAGACACGATGAACTCGCGTAGCCTGTCATCAACCTGCTCGGATCCCGAACCCGAGCCTGATCCTGATCCTGATCCGGAACCTCCTGTTCCAAGTCGTGTGGTCACCATACTGAAAATGCACGCACAAAAGTCAAGATCATACATATACTAAAGAGATCTAACACACTCTCCAAGGTTCTGGGTTTCATCTAGGCCCTCATTGATTTGAGTACGGGTCCTCTGCTTTCAGTAGTACGGGCCCATACTACCTTCCACATCTACCCGTGCTTTCCTCAAGGATAGCTTCGACTTCACCAAGTCCCTCTACCGATACCCTTTCCATTATCCTCATCCTAGGCTTCCCTAGGTCACTCTCCGACCTACTCTCTACCATCAGCTGCACCAGGAGCCCCTACCATTTCCCCCGAACTAACTTGCAGGTACTGATACATATCCGCTCCTTAATTAGTTGGAAATAGCCAAAACCTCCATCCTACTATTGACTAAACAGTCCTAGCATGCAGCTCATACAACAGGCGTAGAAGGCATCCTTGTTTCTTCATTGATTAGATCTCTTCTTTTGGGATTTTATATTGATTAGTAGATTCTTTAATGGATTGTCCAAGGATTTGAGTGTTTCATGGGTCCTCGTTTTAGATCTAACCATTTTGTGGCATCATTTTGCTTAAAGTTGCAATCTTTATGAGGATTTTGGTGCCATGCATGCATTAAGTCAATTCTTAATTAAGTCCATTTTAAGCTTAAGAGCTTCATTTAGACATGCATGAACATAAAGTTGGCAACTTTACATGGTTTTCGAACTCAAGGAATTTAGATCTTGGTTTTGGAGTCTTGCCCTTATGGATTAAGTGCTTATTGCATTAACTTGTTGGGTTTTGAGCGGACTTGGTGAGTTTATTGATAAAATCGTCGAGTTGGATCGTTTTTCCTGACTTTGTAGTTAAATGGAAAAACATGGTGAGTTAAAGGAATAACTCGGCGAGTTGGGTCAACTCGGGCCGTTGACCTTGACTTTTTGACTTTTTCCTTTAACTAATTTGTCCTAAGGGGGTACTTGAGGTAACATGAATTGTAATAAAGGAAATTATGGGGTTAGGATAAGACTCATATGAGGTTGGGCCGAATTTGGAAAATTAGGACACTAGTGGGCCTTTGTGGATCTTTTGGTTTTGGACCTTTTGGTTAATGGAATTGGGCCTCAGTTTTGGTTCATGTTGGGTCAGGGGTAAAATGGATGTTTTATCCCAAGTATGGATGGCGGGCCTTAGAATGAAACCCAATTTCTAATTGGGTGTTATTTTGATCTTATAGATCAGAGGTATCGCCGGGGCGGCAACTAAGGATTCTTGCAGTGAACTTAAGTATTTGAGGTGAGTTTTCCTCACTATACTTATGTTCCGAATGCACCAAAGCTAGCCCTTTAGATTGTTATCTTGGTTTATCATATGATGGCGTATTGTAGTGATCTATTAGATCTGTATCCTGGTATGTATGATGGTGCTATGCTTAGTGATCTGTTAGATCTGCTTGTTATCTGCTCTGGCTATATATTTACCGTTTGCATATGTTGATGTGGTGTAGTTGGGTTGAGGCTATAGTGCTTTGTGCTACCAATCAACAAACCCGATAATATTTATATTGATATGTTATTTGTATGCTTATCTATTATGTATACGTCGACATGGTTATGTATGGTTGGGTTGAGGGGGACTTGCTTTGTGCTGAAGGACAACAGACCCAGGGCATCCCAGATAGACTGAAGGCCAGTGGGATGTACCAATCAGTTCGAAGGCCCGAAGAACATTCTAGATAGGCTGAAGGTCGATGGGGCGTACCAGTCATCCTAAAGGTTCTATGAGCGTACCAGATAGACTGCAAGTCTGTAGGGCGTTCCAGTCAGACTAAAGGCTTTGTGGGCGTACCAGATGGACTGCAGGCCGGTGGGGCGTTTCAGTCATGCTGAAGGACCTGTATGCATTTTGTTAATTTGTATATGTTATCTATTTGGGTGTTGGTATTTTGGTGGAACTCACTAAGCTTCATGCTTACAGTTTTGGTTTATGGTTTCAGCTACTTCAGTGGATCTTTTTAGGGTGAAGGCATGACCGTACACATCCTCATGTTTTGCGATTTATGATTTCTGGGATACTCTGAGAATGGCAAAGTTTTGAAAACTATGTTGAGAACGATTCTGGTTTTTAATAATGTTTTGGAAACAATGGGTTTTGTAAATGCTTCTATAGAAAAAGGGTTGTTTTGAAAAGTTTAAATTTTATGAAATATTATAGATGCTACAGATATAAAGGGATAAAAAAGTAGGGCAGTTGTGTATTTCTCAATAGAATTGTATTGAGAAAGTTCTACAATCCTTCAATTGTGATAAGTCCAAGCCAGTTGGAACTCCTTTAGCTGCTCACTTTAAACTTGGTCCAAACAGTATACCCATACTAATGAAGAAAGGAAGTACATGAGTAGTGTTTCATACTCCAGTGTTATTGGAAGTATCATGTATGTTATGGTTTGTACTAGACCTGATTTGGCTCATGCAGTTAGTGTGTTTAGAAGGTTTATAAGCAATCCAGGGAAGACTCACTGGGAAGTTTAAAGTGGATCTTGTGATACATGAAGGTAACGATTGATATTTTCTTGGTGTATGGAGCTAATACGAAGAGTGACTTGGTGAGATATGATGACTCTGGTTATGGTGGTGATTTATTGAACCACAGGTCACGGACGTGCTACATATTCACTTTGTTCGGATGTTCCATCAGTTGGAAGTCAACGTTAGAAATTGGGTTTCATTCTAAGGCCCGCCATCCATACTTGGGATAAAACATCCATTTTACCCCTGACCCAACATGAACCAAAACTGAGGCCCAATTCCATTAACCAAAAGGTCCAAAACCAAAAGATCCACAAAGGCCCACTAGTGTCCTAATTTTCCAAATTCGGCCCAACCTCATATGAGTCTTATCCTAACCCCATAATTTCCTTTATTACAATTCATGTTACCTCAAGTACCCCCTTAGGACAAATTAGTTAAAGGAAAAAGTCAAAAAGTCAAGGTCAACGGCCCGAGTTGACCCAACTCGCCAAGTTATTCCTTTAACTCACCGTGTTTTTCCATTTAACTACAAAGTCAGGAAAACCGATCCAACTCGACGAGTTTATCAATAAACTCACCAAGTCCGCTCAAAACCCAACAAGTTAATGCAATAAGCACTTAATCCATAAGGGCAAGACTCCAAAACCAAGATCTAACTTCCTTGAGTTCGAAAACCATGTAAAGTTGCCAACTTTATGTTCATGCATGTCTAAATGAAGCTCTTAAGCTTAAAATGGACTTAATTAAGAATTGACTTAATGCATGCATGGCACCAAAATCCTCATAAAGATTGCAACTTTAAGCAAAATGATGCCACAAAATGGTTAGATCTAAAACGAGGACCCATGAAACACTCAAATCCTTGGACAATCCATCAAAGAATCTACTAATCAATATAAAATCCCAAAAGAAGAGATCTAATCAATGAAGAAACAAGGTACAAGCTTTATACCTCAAAGAGACTGCAATAAGTGGGGAAATTATGTATCTAAAGCCTTTCCACCACGCTAGACACCTTCACTTCAAGGCTCCTTCAAAAGAGTACCAAAAATCAACACTCAAAGCTCTCCACAAGCTCACACACTCAACTATGGAAGATGATACTCGAATTTAGGGATTCTGGAAAGAGGAGGCTGGTAAAGAGGCCAGCGAAGGGATGTAAGGCCTTTAAATAGGGTGCAACACGCTAAAAATTAGGTTTTCCTTCCTAGCTGTCAACTTGCCAAGTTGAGGCTCCTCAACTCGCCGAGTCACTTCATTAAATCCCAAGGCAAAAACATTCCTCAACACACCGAGTTGAGGCTACCTAACTCGACGAGTTCGACTGGAAAATCATATAAAAGATAACTCCTATACCTGGAAGTCGGGATGTTACAGTATCTATATTCCAAGTATCTTCTTTACTTCTCCCAAATCCTTCATTTAAGCCTCATTCTTCAGGGTCGCCTTCAAGTCATTTATTCCAGCCATGTCCACTACTTGAAAAATACCCTTTAATGACACACATTGCATGTCATAAAAGCTACAAATGACACACAAATGCATGTCAAGGAAGGCCCTGTTGTAACGACCCAATTTTCACGTCCAAAAATTTCATTTTTAAATCAATACTTTGGAAAACATTTGTGAATAAACATCGTTTGATCCTATAATTTTATAAACATATTTCTTGTCTGAAAACCAAAATATGAAAACAATCATAATGTCAGAGTACAAATCCCAGAATAACTCATGGTATGGAAAACAATGTGTGTGTATGATGTGCCGCTACCACGCCAGCTCCTTCCCATTCGAAGAAGAGGTACCTGAAAACAAAACTGTAAACTGTAAGCACGAAGCTTAGTGAGTTCCCCCATCGTACCACATACCATACAATCACATAACGTACAAATACTGTCAGGCATATCTGGGTGCCCGACCTACCCCTTCGGTCCTTTCGACCGGATACTGCCTAGCATATCTAAGTGCTGCCCTCCCCTTTGGTCCTTTCGACCAGACACTGCCTAACATATGTGGGTGCTGGCCTCCCCTTCGGTCCTTTCGACCGGATACCGCCTAGCATATCTGGGTGCTGGCCTCCCCTTCGGTCCTTTCGACCGGATACTGCCTAGCATATCTGGGTGCTGGCCTCCCCTTCGGTCCTTTCGACTGGATACTGCCTAGCATATCTGTGTGCTGGCCTCCCCTTCGGTCCTTTCGATCGGATCTTGCCTAGCATATCTGGGTGCTAGCCTCCCCTTCGGTCCTATCGACCGGTAACCAGGGACTATTTCACCCCTACTACTACCACTATCACATAACATCATAACATACTAGCACATAAACATATCAAGTAGTAGTAAACCTAGATGAATATCACAAAGACAATCATCTAACATACAACTCCTAATGATGGGTCGGCATTGTGGTCGTAGACCCACCGCTACTGGAAGGTAACTCACCTCGAAAAGTAGCTGTTGAAAGTCTGCTTGCTAGACGACTGACTGATGCACCGGTAATCCTCCGGCTATAAATCCATAAACATAGATTAGTCACTCCTAAATACCCTTAGGTCAAATGACTGACCTACTCCTGGTCCAAGGTCAACTCCTTGGTCAAAGTCAACTTCCAGTTGACTAGACTCGCCGATTCATGGCACAGACTCGCCGAGTCCCTCTCCTACTATCCCAACACTAACTCATCAAGTCCCTCTTCCACTCACCGAGTCACCCTTAACTCATTACATGGGACGATTGGACTGACTCGCGATCCGACTCGCCGAGTCCGAGAACAACTCGCCGAGTCCCACGAGCAGATCTCCTACTTGCTTCCAAATCCTTACCAGAGCATCCATCTTGAGGATTTTGGGTTTCTGGGACAATTGCTACATGTTAAATTGCTAATTCCGCGTCCATCTATGAAGGGTTGGACCTTCTACACTTAAACTCGTCTTAACTCAGTAACAGTTCATATGACTCGCCGAGTTCGAAGAACAACTCGTCGAGTTCTAGGCAATCTTCATAGGACTCGCCGAGTTGTTCATCCAAATCGTCAAGTCTAAGACCATCTTCATAGAACTCGCCGAGTCCACTTTGGAACTCACCGAGTCCCTTCAGCCCTCCTCCCTTACAGACCAAATCTGAGACATGCAACGGTTTCAAACCATAGATCTAGGCTCCTAGGGCATGCTTATCACGTAAAGTTGCAAACTTTACGTGCATGCATGACCCTATGAGCTCCAAAAGGCAATTCCAAGCTCCTTATGAGGTCATACACTCAATAGGGACCTCAATCACTTCAAACACTAAGACTTTACACTTCTAAGATGTCCATAAGGACCAGATCTAAAGTCCTTTCAAAACATAGAGCATAAACACATGGAGTTTGAGGTTTTAGGGCTTGAAAACCACCAATTAGGGACAAAAGGGGGCTCGAATGAACTAGTGATCAAGGTCGGAACTTTTCTACCTGAATGGAAGCCTCTCACAGTGTAGATTTTGGATCTACTTCCCCTCCTTGCACTCCTCAACCTCCTCCTTCTTCTTCTAAGCTCCAAACTTCCTTTACAAAGCCAAAAATCACTCACAAGAACAATATGGGGGCTAGGGTTTCGCTCTATAGTTCTCTGGAAGTGTTAGGGACAAGGGAGGCCGAGTTAGAGTGTTTAAATAGGGTGCAAACCCTCGAATTAGGGTTTTTGCCCAAACAGGGTCTACTCGTCGAGTCCACAGCTTAGACCCCATGTCTTATCCCGCTTCTACTCGGCGAGTTGGTCCTTCAACTCGCCGAGTCCAAGGCCAAAAATGAAATATTTAAAGAGTTAATTACAAAGAATACGTACCAAGAACCAGGTGCTACAAATCTCCCCCACTTATTTTAGACTTCGTCCTCGAAGTCTGCTGCTCGATCCTGAAACAACTCGGGGTAATGTTCCATCATCTCATCCACCAGCTCCCAAGTCCACTCCGACCCCTTCCGGTGCTGCCATTGCACCTTCACGAGTTCCATTCTTTTGTTCCTCAGATCCTTCGACTTCCGGTCAAGGATCGCTACAGGCCGCTCGATGTAAAGGAAGTTTGGTACCACTGCTGAGTCGTCCACCAGGCACTTTCGCAGCTGACTGAGTTCGGTTGGCAAATCCAGCCTATATGCCACCTTGCCCACCCGGGCTATAACCCTGAACGGCCCAATATACCTTGGACCCAACTTGCCCCGCTTCCTGAATCGAATGACGCCTTTCCAAGGCGACACTTTCAGGAGGACCATATCTCTGACCTGGAACTCCAGGTCTGATCGACGCTTATCGGCATAAATTTTCTGCCGACTCTGAGCAGTTTGAAGCCTGCTCCGGACCTGCTGAATCTTCTCTGTCGTCTTGAGCTCCACTTCGTTGCTCCCCATGAACCTCTAACCAACCTCTCCCTAACATATCGGGGTCCTGCACCTCCTCCCATACAACATCTTGAAGGGAGGACGGTCGATGCTCGCATGATAGCTATTATTATACGAGAACTCCACCAACGGAAGGTAGATATCCCAACTACCTCCGAAATCCATAACACATGCCCACAACATATCCTCTAACGTTTGGATGGTCCGCTCGCTCTGACCATCCGTCCGCGGGTGAGAAGCGGTGCTGAAATGCAGACGAGTACCCAAATCGTCATGAAACTTCTTCCAAAAACTGGAAGTAAAACACACATCCCTTTCTGAAATCAATGACACTGGCACCCCGTGCCGCGTCACTATCTCCCTGATATAGATGTCGACCAACTTCTCAGCCGAGATACTCTCCTGAATCGGAATAAAATAGGCGCACTTGGTCAATCGATCCACGATGACCCATATCGAATCCACTCCTCGCGCGGTCCTGGGAAGCTTTGTGATAAAATCCATCGTAATATCTTCCCATTTCCACAACAAGATATCCAACGACTGCATCTTACCGTGTGGTCTTTGGTGCTCGACCTTGACCTTCCTCGGTCCTGGGAAGCTTCCTGATAAAATCCATCGTAATATCATCATTTGTGTATTCAACTTTGGCACCCTCGACCTGAGAAAAAAATTGCATATAATGTTTCAATTATAAAAAATGATTATTTATTTAATAGTGAGAGCTATATTCAACAAATAAACATAAAATGTAAATTCTCCTTTCTTATTAAAGCATAGTACTTTCAAATAAATGGAAGTACATTGTTATATCTTGCATATAACTTAATATTTCAATTATAATTGTTAGAGTAGGATGCTATATTCAACATATAACCATAATATTAGATTATTAAGTGGTAATTACTCGAGAAAATATGATTCCGAGTCTCTCCCCACCAATGCCGGTCTCATCTGTTCCAGAAAATGTGGTATAACCAAGAGACTAATCATCTATATGCCATAAATCAGAAAATAAAGTCAAGTTCAAGGGAATTTTTGGTAATATGTAAATGTAAAAGGTTGTAACTTGTAACCTTTTCTAATGCGGTTTATGGTATTTTCATGAGCTAAAAGACAAGCATCAGGATTGGTCTTCTGAACAGTAGAAAGCCCTGAAAGGAAACATCAAATTGATCATCATTCATCAAAAGTAGTATCATTTATAATTTATAAATTATAATTCCCAAACTTAGTGAGTTAAACTATGGGAAATGTAATAAAGAATTATGTTCAATTTCATTCCTCAATATTTTTTAGAAGGGAATTAGATTCTACGATCAAATTTAAATAATGACCAAAAAACCAATAACTATTTGAAACATAATATGTGTATTAAACATTACCAAGACAAATAATATCAAAAAACATATCAATGCTGACAGTCACTTTAACAAAAAAAACTCCATCCAATACTATGGTTTTAAAAAAACATTAACAAAGTTGTTAAAACAGACTTAACTAACCATAACTTACCAAACAACCCTTCTCCCTCAAGCCTTCATGTGGTTCCAATATATCTAGTAATTATTTTAATAATAGCTTCTCTTGTGTAGTCTAGAAACGACCATGTCCAAATTTGAAGAACTATCAATGAACTTTAGCTTAATCTCCTCAAGTGCCAACCTGGACGCCTCTGCCAACACGGATTGACGAAGTGTCACCACCCTCTTCTTGGGGCCCACACAACAACCTTTGATCAACAAATAGTCACCCTTCACCACTCGATGATGGTGACTGCCTCATATATCTCAAGAGAAAGTCCATTGGTTTTTAATGCCCATGGCAAGATTGTAAAGTAATGCCCCTATCTCTGAATGTAATTAGTTTTAGTGCTTGCATCTACATAAATAAATAAGTATAAACACAAATATTTTACAAGTACAATCAACATGAACATTTGACTTGAAGCAAAGAAGCTTCAATTGAATAATTTATGGAATGGAAATGTTTCCTACATTAATAAAAATAAGCATAATTCATACTAAGAAACTAAGTACAAAGAACAAAACCATGAAACAATTAAACATCTAAGTTTAAAAAACTTTAATTCATAAGACCAATTCAGAAGAATTGATACCAACTAATGAAACATACTACAAACCATTGTTAGGATCGAACTTAAAACAAAATCTGTAGAAACCTTCTTGTCTAATGAATGCTAATACAACTAAAAAACTATAAGAAGATTTCTACACGAGAAGACGGTTGTGCAATATATACACTAAAATCACAAAATTTAGTACTACTCTATCATCATCTGTTTATGTACAGACACACGTAAGAAAATTAAAGTGTCATTTTACAGTTAATACACCAACCAATGTAATCGTTAACTAATTTCTTATTAAAACACAAAAAAGCATCATGTGCTTCTCAATTACAAAAAGCTCAACACCAATGACCAATCAACATCCATTTACCATGTCCCTTTCTATTATTTGACTTCCACAACAATGGATGTTTCCCTACGCAATTAATCATCTTATCAATTATTAGATATTGAGGTGGAATCATGTTATCATTTATAATGTGAATCTATGAACAATATCTTAAAAAGTCAATATCACTTTTATGCACAACAACAATGTGAATCTCATAAAAGTACCTCGGTCTTAATGAAACAATTGAGATTAAAACAGCACCTTGATTTCAGATTAAGTTTCCCTTAGAGTAGCTGCAACTATGATCATGTGGATCCAAACATCTTAGCAAAACCCTATGATCTTCTCTCTTTAGATCGTATAACTCAAGAATTTGGGGTCAAGTAAACCACCTTGAATTAGATTTTAACACTCATAGATAAAATAGCAGACCAGACGACTACTACCACCACAAACATCCTCACCACGTGAGAAACATATTTCATGTGTAGAGTAAAAAAGAAAATATTTAATCAACTATATCAATCAAGAATTTGAGAAAGTTTCATACTTTTTTGCAAAGAGTAAAAAGTATGTGGAAATCTGAATAGGGTTAATTGATCTAGGCTTCTCTACATCTCGACATCGATGTAGTAGAGAAGAAAGAAAATTTGTCGCCATTTTGTGGTATCTCAAGTCTGAAAATGGGGAAACAGTGTAATGGGGAACCGTGGAAGTCACACCGAATTGAATAAATGTCCAAACACCTACTTGGGAGAGGAGAAGAAACATATATTACAATAAGTAGAAAGGGATAAGAAGTGGAAGGAATAAGATTGAGAGAGAGAGAGAGAAAGGGGGCTTACCTAAAATCGTCGGAGAATAAGGGTTTGTGCATTAATGGAAGAGAAACGAAGATAAACCGTGTTATGTGCTCGCCAATTAGGGTTTTTTTCATGTGGAGGATGTAGTTGGAGGTTTTCTTGCAGAGAAAGCATGAGTTGTGTTGAATGAACAGAAAAGTGTTGGATGTACTAAATATGGAAGAAGACGAAGGCCCTAGGGCTTCTTTCTTGCTAATTCGAAGACTTGGGGTTTTAATTTCTTGGATTGAGCAGGCAAGGTTTAATTTTTTGGGATTTCATTTCCCTCCTGCCCATTAAAACACGTGTTTCACTAAAAAATTATAAAGTCACACACTTACATGACACATTTTATGATAGGGGCCCTCCGTATTTCTTTTTTCTTTCTTTTTTTGACACTAGTTTTAAAGAACGCACAAATGTGTGTCCTTTATCCTTTAAATTTTGCAAAATTGACATTATTTTTAGGACACACAAAAAATGATTATTGTAAATCAGTGCGTGTAATTGTTTGCGTGTCATTAAAGGGCTGTTTTCTAGTAGTGGTCCTTGGATGCGATGAGCATATCATCAACATATAGTAGCGAGTATATGTAAGAATCTGGTGACAATTCCTTTGAGTAAACACAATTGTGAAACTGGTTCCGAGTGTAACCATTCGAGATTATGAATGAATCAAATCTCTTGTACCATTGTCTTGAAGACTGCTTCAAACAATACATGGATTTGTTCAGCAAACATACATGATCCTTCTTAGAATCAAGGAACCCTTCTGGCCGGGACATATAAATCTTCTCTTCTAAGATCCCATGAAGAAATGCAGTATTCACATCAAGTTGTTCATGCTCCAGATCAAACGCACTCACCATGGCCAAAAGAACCCGAATTGTCTTGTGCTTCACGACCAGTGAGAACACCTCGTGATAATCAATTCCTTCTTTCTGAGAAAACCCTTTCGCCACCAACCTTGCCTTGAACCTAGCTAGTTCCACTTCTGGTATCCCTTCCTTCTTCTTAAATATCCATTTGCATCCCACTGGCTTTGCTCCCTTTGGTAATGGAACAAGATCCCATGTTTCATTCAAAAGATTGCATTTCTTCATTCATGGCCATCAACTAGTCATTTGCTTCTTTACTCGCCACAGACTCTTTATACGATTGCATATCCTCAATGTTAATATCTTCTCCATTTTCTAAAGCAAAAGCAATGGAGTCAAGTTCACCTAAATTCACACATCCCACATATCTATTAGTTTGTGGAATGACCCTCCTTGATCTTTTCTCTTTGCTATTGATTCTAAGCCATCATCCTTCCTGGCATCAGCACCACTAGACGTAGATCCCATGGGTTGCTCTTAGGTTTCATCTTGTCCAGGTTGTTTACTGCCGCCTTGTTCTTTGTCACTTATCACAACTCTTTCCGGAGTTTGATTTGCAAACTCCACCTTTTGGCTAGCACCCTGATCTTTGTTCCCTGCTTGACCTTTATCACCTCCTCCCTGGTTACCCATGGCAGATTCATCAAAGGTCACATCTATGCTCATGATAAATTTAGGAGTTCTTCCTTCTTTTGTACACTACAATCGATAACCTTTTACTCCTGTCGCATATCCTAGAAATATGAACTTCATTACCCTTGGCTCACGTTTACCATTATTTACGTGAGAATACGCGGGGCATCCAAACGTACGTAAACTAAAATAGTCAGAGGGTTTAGACCAAACCTCTTGAGAAGTCTTCAAATCTATTACAGTTCATGGTGATCTGTTCACCAGATAGCAAGCAGTGTTAATTGCTTCTACCCAAAATTTCTTGGACAAGTTAGAAAATATCCACATGCACCTTGCACGCTGCATAAATGTTTGGTTCATCCGTTCTGCGACTCCTTTTTTGTGGTGTGTGTCGTATAGTGTGGTGCCTCAATCTACCTTCTGCCTTGTATAAATTGTCAAATGGAGCATTGCAGAACTCCAACCCATTGTTAGCCCTCAGAGTCTTGACCTATTTTCCAGTCCTTTTCTCAACCATGGTCTTCCACTCCTTGAACTTCCCAAACACCTCATATTTGGTCTTCAGAAAGTACAACTAAACCTTCCTTGAATAGTCATCAATGAACGTCACAAAGTATGAGCATCCTCCTTGAGACTTTACTAATGCAGGACCCCAAAGATCGGAGTGAACATACTCTAGGATTTCCTTGCTTGTGTGTTGAATGGTACCAAATTTCACTTTGCGATGCTTTCCATGGATGCGAAATTCATAAAACCTTCTCTTTCTATTAGCCTCTCCACCCATCAATCCTTGTTTACTTAGAATTGAGATGCCATTCTCACTCATGTACCCCAACCTACGATGCTACAACTCTGTCTTGTCATCACCTTCATTCAAGGATTGGGAGATAGCCACCATTCCTATAACCATACTGCCTTCTAGGATATAGATTTCTCCATGATTCATCATCCTTTTCATTATAACCAGAGAGCCTTTGGTCACTTCGACCTAGTCACCTTTATCAACATACCTCATCCTATTCTTAGCCAATATACCTAGAGAATTAAATTCTTCTGAAGTTTTGGAACGTACCAACAATCTAGCTTCCTGACCATGTGACACTTGAATTAGGTATGTTTCCTTTTAGCCATTCATATTTAAAATATTAAAATTTTGGTCCTTATGGCTAGTACGCGAGGCGTACCATAGTGTACGCTTAACGTACTAGCGAGGGTGTGATTGTGGGTTAGAGCCTCATACACTGGGCGTACGAGTGTTTTGTTGGGCGTAATATGGCTAGCTTGAAACCCTAATTTTTAGGGTTTAGCCCTTATATAAGCTCATTAAGTCCCATGAGCCTGGCCTCATACTAGCCTCTATATGCCCTAAACCCTAAATATCGATCCTTAGCCATCATTTTGTGTCTTTGAGATCTTGAGAAGAAAAATTGGTGTTTTATTACTCATTCTAAAGGGATAGAAAAAGATTGAAGGCTAATTGCTTGGTGGGAAGCTTAGAGATCCAAAATCATCCTTCCATTTACAAGTCATTTGAGCGCGAAGATTTTTAGCGGGTCAGCAGCCAGAGATTTATCCATGAGATTCAGCAATGTGAGGTGAGTTTCCTCACTATGATTAGCGGGTTGAAGGCACCTCTACCGGCCCATGATTTTGTTACGTTAGGATGCTAAATGTCTGCGTGACTCTTGCATGTGTTATGTGCTCCTATGCTACCGGCGGGGCCCGATGACCATTTTGTATGATATGTATCTTTATGATTATTGGATGATTTATGTGTTATGTGTTTATATGTTTATATGTATGCCGAGTGGGGCTCGATGACTGACAGATCTGTATACTGAGTGGGGCTCGATGTCGGCCGGGTGCTGGTCGAGGCCAATTATGTGTTTATTTATGAATGTATGGTATGTGGTATTTTGGTGAACTCACTAAACTTTGTATGTACAATTTTTAGTTTATGTTTCAGGTACTTCTAGTTCCAAGGGGAAGAGCTCGGGATGATTGCAGAACACAAAACACATGATTCCACATTTTATGATTTACTCTGATGATTGACGTTGTATTGATACAAATTGTTACCTTGATTTTATGACGATGATATGGTCTACTACTTTATTAATCTAAAAATGAAAAACCTTCGGGTCTTATTCTTGGGACGTTACAAGTTGGTATCAGAGCCTTGGTTTGAGGGATTTGTACATACTCACAGGTGTGTCTGAACTCAAATTGAGGATTTGGTAAAGTTTTTAAAAAAGAAATGTAACTTTTTAAGAAAATAGTCTTCTAAGACAAGAAAGGATGTGGTCCATGCAATTGACCGAGCTCAAGTAAGTTTTCCCAATATACCCATACATGTTATAGTTAGGGCTAAGGATCTGCTCACTATCTGCATGATAGATTGTTAAGAGAGATGCCTTTGTATGCCTATTGTATGAGCTTGTAGACTTGCATGCTAGTACTGATCAATCAGTGGTAGGATGGCCTGATTAGGTGATGCTTGAATCTGATTACTTGATGCTCGAATTCTACTTGCTTTTTGCTTTTAGGAGTTCTTACTAGCCTCAGCTAAGTAGTAAGCGAATATGTTAAGTTACATATTAGTGAGACTAAATAATTTTAGAATGTTAGGTTTTAACTCTATTGCACAACTCTTGTTTGAGTCCAACCGTTGTAGTATGAGACCTCTTATTCGAAGAATTATCTGGTTTTGGTTATATGTAATTGTATTCGTAAGCTAGTTAGAGGAAGTTAGCAGGAGTTCCTTCTGCAGCTGATGGAGGAGAGTGGTGTAGAGTTTACCCTAGGGAAACCTAAGATGGGCTCTAGTACTGGGAGTCTTATCATAATGAGGGATAACTGTATTGATAAGAAGTAACTTGGTAGATTCAAGGAAAACCTTGAGGAAAGTACGGATAGATGTGGAAGGTAGTATGGTCCCGTACAACTAGAAGTAGAGGATCCCTACTCGAGTCTAGGAGAGATGCGATGAACATAGGAAGCTTGTAGAGCTTGTGATTCCTCAATATATTCTAATGCTTATCCTGATGGTTTATTTGAAATATTTTCAGTATAGTGGTTACTCGAGGAGGATTTGGTAGTGGTACTGGTGCCGGCTCGGGGTCGGGCTCAGGTTTTGGAGCCGAGCATTTGGATGATCAAATGAAGGAGTTCATTTCATCTGAGATTATGCGTTGCATTATTGAGAAGACTCCTATGATCTTTGGCACGATCAAAAAGGGTATTTTGGAGATTCTGGATGAGCGTTTGAGCTTTTTTCATTATGAGATTGTGGCGTTGGTTGGAACGCGTTCATTGGCCTTTAGGGAGTTTCGGGCATGTGGAGCTCCAAACTATCATGGGGCGAAGGACCCAATAGCGAGAAGGAGGTGGTTTGTGGATATTGCTAATGCCTTCTACACCAGTAGTTGCCCCGAGGGGGAAAAGGTCAGACTTGCTTCCTGTCTTCTGAAGGACAGGGCACGAGATTGGTGGGAGGAGGTGGGACGCACAATTGGTGACCAGGATGTTGATATGATGACATGGGATGATTTCGTGACCGGGTTCAGGGATGAGTTTACACTGGTGATCAAGGTGCAACAGTTGGTGCTAGAGTTTTAGGATCTCCGCTAGACTACTGAGACGGTGGCTGAGATCACCACGATGTTTCGGGAGAGGGAACTTTTGGTTCCATAGTATGTGGCGGACGAGGAGATGATGAAGGCGAGGTATCACGAGATGTTGAGGAGCGATATTCGGCAGTTTGTGAGCCGATCTAGCTGCAAGACGCTGGAGGATATAATAGCGAGGGCTAGGGAGCAGGAGCTCATAGTGGGCCATTATTATGTTCAACAGTGAGGGCTAGACACTATATTCAACAGGGTTGTTCAGGATTTGTCGCTTATGTTATGGATACCTGGGATAAGGGTAAGGCGACCATGGATGATGTGCCGATTGTACGAGATTTTCGCGATGTGTTTCTTGAGAGGCAGGTTGAGTTCAGGATTGATCTGGTTCTAGGTGCAACTTTGATATCCAAAGTGCCATATCGGTTGGCTCCTCCCGAGATGCAGGAGTTGTCTAGACATCTGCAGGAGCTGTTAGGCAAAGGATTCATTAGACCGATCAGTTCTCCTTGGGGAGCATCGGTCTTGTTTGTAAAAAAGAAGGATGGGTCTCATCGTATGTGCATTGACTACCAGGAGCTGAACAAGGTAACAATGAAGAACCGTTATCCACTCCCGAGGATTGATGATCTTTTTAACCAACTTCAGGGTGCATCTTGGTTTTCCAAGATTGACTTGTGATTGGGTTATCATCAGATGAGGACCAGAGAGGAGGATGTGCAAAAGACAACTTTCTGGACTTGTTATGGTCATTACAAGTTCACAGTGATGCCTTTTGGGATCACCAATCTCCACCCGCGTTCAATGATCTCATGAACCGCATGTGTAGGCTGATGCTGGACCAGTCTGTGATTGTGTTTATTGATGATATCGTGGTCTATTCAGAGACTCAGGAGTAACACAAGGAGCACTTGAGGGAAGTGCTGGAGACGTTGAGTAGGGAGAGACTTTTCACAAAGTTCTCCAAGTGTGAGTTCTAGTTGCGCAAGGTGCAGTTTCTGGCGCACCTTGTTAACTAGAATGGTATTCAGGTCGATCAGGCCAAGGTCGAGGCCGTGATGTAGTGGGAGGTTCTGAGGTCTCCATCTGAGATACGAAGTTTCCTTGGTCTTGTTGGTGGCCGATGCTTTCAGTCGCAAGGCGGCTGCGGCTCCGATCAGAGACATATGTTGGAAGATGACCGTGTTTACTTCGCTTTTGTAGCGGATTCATGAGGCTCAAGTCGAGGTTATGAAGCAAGAGCACTGGAAGAGTGAGCATATTGTGGGTCAGGTGGCTTCCTTCGATTATGATAGCCATGGGTTGTTGACTCTGCATCGACAAGTTTAGATTCCATATTGGGGCAGTGTACGTCAGGTTCTGATGGAGGTGGCACACAAGTCTAGGTTTTCCGTTCATCTTGGGGTGACGAAGATGTATAGGGATCTTCGTCCTGATTATTGGTGGCCATAGATGAGGTGGAAGGTGGCTTGGTATGTGGAGTGATGCTTGACTTACAGGAAAGTCAAGGCCGAGCATTAGAGAATTGATGACAAGATGCAGCCGTTGGCGATTCCTATATGGAAATGGGAAGATATTATTATGGATTTCATCACGAAGTTACCTCGGACTACGCATGGAGTGGATTTGATTTGGATCATCATGGATCGATTGACGAAGAGCGTGTATTTCATTCCGATTCAGGAGAGTATTTATGCAGAGAAATTGGCTGAGATTTATATCAGGGAGGTTGTGGCATGTCATGGGGTGCTGGTTTTGGTGGTTTCTGACAGAGATGTCCGGTTTACTTTCAGGTTTTGGAAGATGTTCCATGATGAGTTGGTAACTCGTATGTATTTCAACACAACATTCCATCCACAGACCGATGGTCAGAGTGAGCGGTCTATTCAGACGCTTGAGGATATGCTACGGGCATGTGTTGGACGTTGGTGGGAGTTGGGATACGTATCTTCCATTAGCGGAATTTTTGTATAACAACAGTTATCACGCCGCATTGATCGACCTCCTTTTGAGATGCTCCATGGGAGGAAATGTAGGACCCAATTTATTGGGGCGATGTTGGTCAACGGGTTATGGGGAGTACCGAGGTGGTACTCAAGAACACCAAGCAAATTCAGTAGGTTCATAGTAGACTCCAGACAACTCAAAGTTGGTAGAAGAGTTATGCCAACATGCGTTGACCAAACTTAGAGTTTCAGGTGGGGGATACGGTTCTCTTAAAGGTGTCACCTTGGAAAGGTGTCATCCGGTTCAGGTAGAGGGGCAAGTTGGGCCCCAGGTATATTGTGATGGGTTTTAGCCATAAGAACTTTCCTATGTGCGCATGCAAAACCCTAATGCTTGGATCTAGGCTTTCTAATAAACATGCTTTGAATCCAAGACTTCTAATTACTAATTAGGTTAAACAAGAACATTGAAACAGATCTAGAATCATACCTTTGAGTTCCTTGTTGATCTTGAGGTCTTGGAGCTTCTAGAGTCACAAATGTCACTCCTCTAATGGCTTACAAACACCAAAGCAAGGAGGATGATTTGGGAGAGAGGAGAGGGAAGGAATTTCGACCAGAGGTTCCTTACTTTAGGTCAAGTGTCGAATTCCATCAGCCATGGGGTCTATTTATACTTGTAGACTCCTTAAGGATTACAGATAAGTCCCTATCAGATAATCTTCTCTTAAGGCTATCCAAATCCATTCCTAGATAACTCTAATGGACGATTTTAGCTATCCTAATCCTCTTAGAATTCGTCCATAGTATATCCAAATGGATTTACAGTTTAAAGCTTAACTATCAAACAATTGACAGTTTATACCCCTTTATTTAATTAATCTCTTTAAGTCACCAAATTAATTCTAATTAATTCTATGACTTATATTAATCAAATATATTATTCATTATATTATTCCCATAATATATTAATAATATTTATTCTCTCTTAATAAATCATCCTATCAAGTTGCTATGGTGAAGGCAACCCAAAAGGACCATGCACAACCGGATATAGTTACAGCCTTAGACACTATTCCAACAGTCTCCCACTTGGATAAGTCTAGTAACTATACAAGTACAATTTGGTTTGCAATCGTAGCTCTCAAAGACGCTGTCAACTCTGATCTAATCAATCTTGTCCTTTAGATAAGGGAACGTACAGTCCTCTGTTAGATATCATGCTGACAATCCTATGGAATGGTTAGTCAAGCATTTAGGTTTCTCGATCTCTGATTTATTTGACATAGAACTTAATCGAACACATCAATTCAGTTCTGACCGGGCCCGGCACATAAGTCAAATCAAATCATCGAGCGGCCGAGATATCGCTTTTACCTTCTTAGATAAAAGTTACAGATAAACTTCGACTTATATGCATTTACTTATTCATTTACCAACTATACACAACAATACGTTTTATAACACCAAGTTACTGATGCGTTTTCGTATTATCAATGTACAATCAATTAACAAATAATAAACCATATATCTAGGTTTTAAGACTATATGATATTATCGTCTTGCGATCACCTTTTATATCTTATTCCATAAGGTGATTCCAGCAAGCGCGGGTTTATTCCAATGCTCAAAACTAGTTCATAAGCACTCATGAACGTTGCAGCAATCCTTTGCTATGTCTAACATCATTTAGACATTCTACACACCAATTCACGACAATCTTCTTTCATATCTACTTCCAACATATGAACGATTGTGGACCATTTGAATAATTCGATTATTCCTAATAACCTCAATTATTCTGGAAGTCAAAACATGCAAAGTGAAACAATAGCTAAACAATTAACATAAGATAGTAACATTACTCATAAATAAAACTCATTTATTTAATCATCAAATGTCAATTACATTTATCTATTACACGTTTCTAATACTATCTAATCTATGCTAATATCATCCTTCAGCCCAATACTCCTAGCATGCTGCAAGTGCTTAACCCTACTCAGTCCCTTCGTAAGCGGATCTGCTGGGTTATCTTCTGATGATATCCTCTTAACTACGAGTTGTCCTTCTTCTACATGATGTCTAATGAAGTGATACTTTCTGTCGATATGTCTTGATCTACCATGATCCCTCGGTTCCTTGGTTAAGGCAACCGCACCTTCGTTATCACAGAAAATCTCTATTGGCTCCTTTATGGCAGGTACGACTCCAAGATCACCGATGAAGTTCTTTAGCCATATTGCCTCCTTCGACGCTTCGCTCGCTGCAATGTACTCTGATTCGCACGTTGAATCAGCTACGGTTTCCTGCTTGGAACTTTTCCATGTCACTGCTCCTCCATTTAGGGTAAAGACCCAGCCCGACTGCGAACGGTAGTTGTCCCTGTCGGTTTGAAAACTGGCGTCACTATACCCTCGCACCTTCAAGTCATCACTTCCTCCGAGGACTAAGAACCATTCCTTCGTCCTCCGAAGGTACTTAAGGATATTCTTCACCGCTATCCAATGGGCTTTGCCAGGATTCCCTTGATATCTGCTAACCATGCTCAAAGCGAAGGCTACATCAGGGCGAGTACAAGTCATAGCGTACATGATTGAGCCAACTGCGGAAGCGTATGGTACTTGGCTCATTTCTGCTATCTCAGCTTCGGTACTCGGACTTTGAGTCTTACTCAATTTGGCATTACTTTGTATCGGTAGTTCTCCCTTCTTTGAGTTTTCCATACTAAAACGTTTTAGTACCTTCTCTAAGTAAGTATTCTGACTAAGTCCAATTAGTCTCTTACTTCTTTCTCTTATTATCCTTATTCCCAAAATGTAAGAGGCCTCTCCGAGGTCCTTCATAGCGAAACACTTCCCGAGCCAGGACTTTACCTCCTGCAGAGTCGGGATGTCGTTTCCTATGAGTAATATGTCATCGACATATAGAACGAGGAAGCTTACTATACTCCCACTGGCTTTGACATATACACAAGATTCGTCTTCGCTTCGTACAAATCCAAACTCTTTGACTTTCTCATCGAAACAAAGATTCCATCTGCGAGATGCTTGCTTAAGTCCATAAATGGACTTCTCAAGCTTACACACTCTATCCGGATGCTTCGGATCCACAAACCCCTCTGGCTGAGCCATGTAAACATCCTCAGCCAACTTTCCGTTAAGGAAAGCGGTCTTGACATCCATTTGCCAAATCTCATAATCATGAAATGCGGCAATTGCTAACATCACTCTAATAGATTTAATCTTCGCAACTGGTGAGAAGGTCTCATCATAGTCAACTCCGGGAGTTTGAGTAAAGCCCTTCGCGACCAATCGCGCTTTATATGTGTGTACGTTCCCATCCACGTCGGTCTTCTTCTTGAAGATCCATTTGCACCCAACGGTCTTACGTCCGGGCACGTAATCAACCAAATTCCAAACTTGGTTATCATACATGGATTGGATCTCGCTATCCATTGCCTCTTTCCACTTTACAGACTCCGGGCCTGCCATGGCTTCCTTGTAGCTATTAGGTTCATCAAGATTTACTAGTGTACCATCACTAATATACGTGTCCCCTTCGGTAGTAATATGAAAGCCATAGAACTGGGGATGAACTCTAACTCTATCGGAACGTCTAAGAGGTAAGGATTCGTCAATTGGTTCAACCGGAGTTTCCTCCTCGGGTTGAGTGCCAGCGGTAGAGGTTCCTTCATCCATCGACTCTTGAATCTCTTCAAGTTCGATTTGCCTCCCACTGTCTCCTTGGCTTATGAGTTCTCGCTCTCGGAAAACTCCTCTCCTCGCAACGAAGACAACATTGTCCTTCGGTCTATAGAAGAGATATCCAAAGGATGTCTGCGGGTAGCCGATGAAAATACATCGCTCACTTCGAGGTTCAAGCTTGTCGTGAGTATCTCGTCTTACGAAAGCCTCGCAACCCCAAACCTTGATATGTGCCAACGAGGGAGCTTTCCCTGTCCACATCTCGTGAGGTGTTTTGGCAACCTTCTTAGTAGGGACTCGGTTAAGGATATGGGCGGCAGTCTCTAAGGCATACCCCCAAAAAGAGATTGATAGTGAAGCATGACTCATCATAGAGCGAACCATATCCAATAAGGTTCGATTACGCCTTTCTACCACACCATTCAACTGCGGTGTCCTAGGAGGCGTCAATTGCGAAACTATTCCACACTCCTTGAGATAATCGTGGAATTCAAGACTTAGGTACTCTCCTCCTCGATCGGATCGAAGCATCTTGATTTTCCTGCCCAATTGATTCTCCACTTCATTCTTGAACTCTTTGAACTTTTCAAAGGTGTCTGACTTTTGCTTCATTAAGTAGATATACCCATATCTACTATAGTCATCGGTAAAAGTCACATAGAAGCGGTTCCCATCCTTCGTGGTTGATCTAAACGGTCCACATACATCGGTATGTATTAGGTCCAATAGACCCTCGCCCCTTTCACAAGTACTTGTGAAGGGCGACTTAGTCATCTTTCCGAGCAAACAAGACTCGCATGTGTCATCTTCCCTAAGGTCGAATGACTCCAACACTCCATCCTTTTGGAGTTGGGCTATGCGTTTCTTGTTGACATGTCCAAGACGACAATGCCACAAGGAAGCTTTATCCATACTAGTGGAAGAATCAATATTCAAAACATCATTTCCAAAGTTATCAACAATCATAACAGTTTCATATATTCCATTACATGGTATAGCTTCAAAGTAAAAGACACCATCCAAAATAGAACCATTCTCATTATTAAAAGAAAATCTAAATCCTTGTCTAAATAAACCATGAAATGAAATGATGTTTCTTGCCATTTCTGGCGAATAGCAACAATTGTTCAAATCTAAAACTAAACTATTCCTAAGCACTAAGGAATACACTCCAATCTTGGTTACAGGCGACGATCTTCTGTTCCCCATGATTAGATTGATCCTTCCTTGCTCCACATCCCTACTTCTTCTTAGTCCCTGCACATTAGAACAAATGTGATAACCACAACCGGTATCAAGAACCCAAGAAATAGCATGATTAGAATCGTTAGATTTGATTGTATATATACCTGCGAAAGATGGCTTGATCTTTCCTTCTTTGATTGCTTGCAGGTAATCCGGGCAGCTTCTCTTCCAATGTCCTATCTTGTGGCAGTGGTGACACTATGCCTCCTTCGGGTTAGAGCAGGGCTTGGCGGGATCAACTTTGGTCCCACTAGAAGAGGCACCATCTCGGGCTTTCACCTTGCGATAGTTCTTCGATGAAGCTTTCCTCTTCTTTCCCTTCCCTTGTCCAATAGCCAAGACAGGAGCAGCGGGCGGATTGGGAGTAGGTGCAACAGACTTGTCTTTAAAGTTGCTCTCAGCAACCCTCAAGAGACCTTGGAGCTTGCTTAGGGTGACCTCTTCTTTGTTCATGTGGTAGGTCATCCTAAATTGATTGTACATCGGAGGCAAAGAGTGAAGCACCATGTCGATCGCCAAATCCTCACCGAAGTCAACATTTAACTTGCGAAGGCGGTCGACATACCTTTGCATCTTTTGCAAGTGCACGGTAAGAGATTCTCCATGACCCATCTTCGCGGAAATCATGTTAGTGAAAATCTCGTACCTCTCTTGTCTCGCATTTTGGTGGTACCTTTCCAATAAGTCTTGGTGCATCTCGTACGGGTACATGTCCTCGTAGGACTTTTGGAATTCGGAGTTCATGGTGGCGATCATGATGCAATGTACCTTCGTTGCATCTCGCTCATGAGTTTCAAAGGCGGTGATTTCGGCTGGAGTAGCGATTTCGGTGTTGATTTTCTCGAGCTTCTCATCAAGGACATACTCTTTGTCCTCATAGCGAGCAATGGTGCGAATGTATCTTATCCATTCGCTAAAGTTCGTTCCATCGAAGGTGACCTTTTGGCAAAGGCTCATCAATGTGAAAGAACTAGCAGCAGCGTTGTTTGCGTTCGACATCTAGAAAAGGACAAAGATAGATTAGAATAAGAATCCCTAATTATCACCCAATAAGAAAATTAGGGCTAGGATCCAACAATAACATTTACATACTAGAAAAGGGATGCCGTAATCTAACATGCAAATAAATTGAAGGTAAGTGAATGACGATTCACTAATTCTCCATCACGAAACTTAAACTATTAGTCCTAAGTGTTTTTTGAGAATTCCTAGGTTCGGATGAGATTCATTGAAACTATTCAATGGCATGTTTAAATCTCGATATGCCCCTCTTGTTTGTGACTGGGATGCCGAGGATCACAAAGCGGGTGTGAATTACCATGCAAATTCACATGGTGCCTTCATTGTAACGATCACCTATTCGATGTGCCGGTAAACCACACACGCTCCATTGAACTATGATAAACAACGAATCACCCTTTGCCACCTTCGCTTAGAACCAATTAGTGTGCCGGTAAACCACACACGCTCCACCAACATCTTAGCAAGGTGCAAAGTGTAATTTCATGGGATTGCATCAATTCACTTTTCCTAAAGTAACTAGGATTGGGAAATTTTAAAATATGTGTAGTTACTTTGTATTTCTTATTATACTTTTAATGAGAGGATGAGGTTGCCCTATCCTACCCGTTCGGCTAACGACCTCCACCAATCAAGCAAGCGGTGGGTGTGAGTGTACACCCATTAAGCGCCATTTTATAGGCCGCAACCTTATACCCACCTTATAGATCGGCTTCGTGAATGAGGCCTACTAACGGTAAGACTAGCATTTAGTTATACATATATATATATTATTCTAGTAATATCTTATTAGTATAGGGTTGTATTTTAAAACTTTTAAAATCTAGGGTTTGAAATTTAAGTTGTCTAAATTAATGCTTTTAATCACAAAAGTAAATTTCAAAACATGAGGGTAGGTTTTAAACATTTAAAACATGGAGGATCAAATAACAAATAATTCCAATTAACAATTAATATCCTAATTATCTATATTTGATTTATTCAAGATTTCCTTTTAAGATAATTACCAAAATAATCAAAATAATTAATTAATTATCATATAAGGAAATTAAATATTTAATTAGTTGATAATTACCCTTAACTAGATCAAGATAATAGTTATATTTATCAGAAAAACGAATTAATATTGATCTAATTAGTTTATGGTAAGTTAAGATAAGATAAACACAAAGAAATCCCGAATCTGGCCATTCCTGACGCCTGGACTCGCCGAGTGCACAAATGGACTCGCCGAGTCAGGCCTACTCGCCGAGTCCACTTTGAGACTCGCCGAGTCCATGACTCAGAAACCTAAAAATCGAATTTTGCAGGTTTGTTTCAGTTAATCAAGCAACAATTTACAGAAAACCAAGCTAGGCTCTGATACCACTGATGGGTTTTAGCCATAAGAACTTTCCTATGTGCGCATGCAAAACCCTAATGCTTGGATCTAGGCTTTCTAATAAACATGCTTTGAATCCAAGACTTCTAATTACTAATTAGGTTAAACAAGAACATTGAAACAGATCTAGAATCATACCTTTGAGTTCCTTGTTGATCTTGAGGTCTTGGAGCTTCTAGAGTCACAAATGTCACTCCTCTAATGGCTTACAAACACCAAAGCAAGGAGGATGATTTGGGAGAGAGGAGAGGGAAGGAATTTCGACCAGAGGTTCCTTACTTTAGGTCAAGTGTCGAATTCCATCAGCCATGGGGTCTATTTATACTTGTAGACTCCTTAAGGATTACAGATAAGTCCCTATCAGATAATCTTCTCTTAAGGCTATCCAAATCCATTCCTAGATAACTCTAATGGACGATTTTAGCTATCCTAATCCTCTTAGAATTCGTCCATAGTATATCCAAATGGATTTACAGTTTAAAGCTTAACTATCAAACAATTGACAGTTTATACCCCTTTATTTAATTAATCTCTTTAAGTCACCAAATTAATTCTAATTAATTCTATGACTTATATTAATCAAATATATTATTCATTATATTATTCCCATAATATATTAATAATATTTATTCTCTCTTAATAAATCATCCTATCAAGTTGCTATGGTGAAGGCAACCCAAAAGGACCATGCACAACCGGATATAGTTACAGCCTTAGACACTATTCCAACATATTGGTCCTTTCAGGGTTTTGGCTCAAGTGGTTCACGTTGCATATTACTTGGATCTTCCATATGAGCTCAACCATATTCATAGAACGTTCAGTGTCTCTCAGCTATGGAAGTGCTTGGTGGATGATTCCGTAATGGTAAAGTTGGAGGATATTCAGGTGGATGACCGCCTGAACTATATTGAGACACCAATGGTGATCCTTGACCAGAAGAAGAAAACCTTGAGGAACACTGTTATTGAGTTGGTAAAGGTACAATGGCAGCACCGTAAGGGTTCGGAGTGGACTTGGGAGCCGGATGATGATATGAGGGAGCACTACCCGAAGTTATTGGAGCAACGGACTTCGAGGAAGAAGTTTGATTCAAGTGGGGGAGAATTGTAACACTTGAATTGGGTATGTTTCCTTTTAGCCCTTCTTATTTAAAATATTGCATTTTTGGTCCTTGTGGCTAGTACGTGGGGCATACCATAGTGTACACCTAGCATGCTAGCGACAGTGTGATTGTGGGTTCGAGCCTTGTACATTGGGCATACGAGGGTTATGCTAGGCGTAATCTGGCCACATTGAAACCCCAATTTTAGGGTTTAACCCATATACAATCTCATTAAGTCCCATGATTTGGGCCTCTTACCAGCCTACATATACCCTAAACCCTAAATATCGATCCTCAGCCATCATTTGGTGTCTTTGAGCTCTTGAGAAGAGAAATTGGTGTTTTATTACTCATTTTGAAGGGATGGAAGAAGATTGAAGGTTCATTGCTGGTGGGAAGCTCAGAGATCCAACATCATCCTTCCTTTTTCAAGTCATTTGAGCGTGGGGATTTTAAGCAGGCCAGCAGCCATAGATTTATCCGTGAGATTTAGCAGTTTATGGTGAGTTTCCTCACTATGATTAGCGTGTCGAAGGAACCAATGTCAGCCTATGATTTTGTTTCGTTAGGATGCTAGATGTATGTGTGAATCTTTCATGTGTTTGTGATTATTGCATGAGTTATGTTTTATATGTTTATGTGTTTATATGTATGCCGGGCTGGGCCCGATGATTAACAAGTATGTATACTGAGCGGGGCCCGATGATGAGCTGGACCCATTATGTGTTTATTTATGTATGTATGGTATGTGGTATTTTAGGGGAACTCACTAAGCTTCGTGCTTATGATTTTCAGTTTATGTTTTAGCTACTTCAGGTTCCAAGGAGAAGAGCTCGAGATGCACACACCACATTATTCCGTATTTTGTGATTTACTCTGATGATTGATGTTGTATTGATATAATTTATTACCTTTATTTTATGACAATGATATGGTTTACTATTTTATTAATCTAAAAATGAAAATATTTTGGGTCTTATTCTTGGGATGTTATAGACCATGCCATTGTGCATCTTGATCTGCACCGTGCCACTACCTTTGATATTGCCTACCTAATCATCACCCATCTTAACTGTGCCATCTCACTATTTGATGGAGTCGAACCAGTCATAATTATACATTATGATGCTCCAGAATCCAACACCCAAGCATCAACAGAACTTGATGTACTAACAGTTAGTACATCACCATCATCCTCTTCATCATAATTTTCCTGAACCACAACAACAATGTTATTGCTTCTTGATTCACTCTTAAACCTCCCATTCTTCAATTGGGGACAATTTCACTTGAATTGTCCCTTCTCCATATAGTTATAACATTTTGCATTCGATTAACCTTTAGACTTCAATTTTAAACATGATCTCCCTTTATTTCCCCCTTTCTTCTCTTCAGTTCTTCTTCTCCTTGCGAATAAACCGGATCCGGACACCTCCTCTCCAACTAGAACTTTTCTTTTCAGTTCCTTGGACATCAGTGAGTCCTTCACATCATTCACAATGATTGTTGTCCTACCATAAAGCATGGTATCAACGAAATTCTCATATGAGTTCGGAAGAGAACATAAGAGAATAAACGTATAATCTTCATCTTCAATCTTCACATCAAACCCTTGTAGATCCAAGATGATGCGATTGATGTTATCCAAATGATCTTTCACTTGGGTACTTTTAGACATTCTGAGAGTGTACTATTGGATTAGGTGTCTAAGCCCATAACTATAACTGGGATGTACTTGACCCGATAGTAGCATGTTCCTTTTGGGTTGCCTTCACAAGTGCACTTTGATAGGATGCACTTTTGAGAATAAGGTTATTTGTGATTTATTAATATATTATAAGTATAATATATTAATTTAGAAATCATATTATTTAATTAGTATTGATCAATAATTAATTTGGAATTAATTTAATTAGTACTGATTAAATATACAGGGACTGATTCAGTAAATCAATGATTCTTATACTGCGGGCCAATGATACATGGTTGATTAGGATGGGATAAACCAATATGATAGTCCATGGAGGTTTAACCCATGGAGCCTAAGAAATATGAAGGGTCATGGTGCATTAGGGTTTGCATGGATGAAACCCTAGCCTTTGTAACCCTATAAAAGCAAACCCCTAGAGCTAAAATCGGTTGCCCATTCATTCTACGAGCGTGATAATCAATTTTGAGCTAACTAGCCTATTCTCTCAAGCCTCCTCTTGTATTTGGTGTTTGTGACACATTAGAGGCATCACACTTGAGGTGCTAAAGCTTTCTAAGGCCAAGAACTATAAACTACATCAAGAGGTATTCATCTAACTTGGTTTTTATGTTGTATATCCTCTATTGTATGCTAGTTAGGATGTATGCTTTGGAAAATTTAAAATGCATGTATAATTAGAGAAAACATAGATCCAAAGCATATAGGGTTGCATGTGCACCATAGGATTGTTGTAGTGCTTTAAACCCACATTGGTATCAGAGCCTAGGATTGTTTTATATTATATTTGATGCTTGGTGAAAAAAATCGATTTTCTAGCCTCTGACCGATGAACTCGCCGAGTCCATCCCTGAATCGACGAGTTCACTCACTAAATGGGCAACTCGACGAGTCCAGTTCATGTACTCGTCGAGTAGAGGCTTCTGGTTGCAGAATTTCGAGTTTTTGGCCAGAATTGGATTAGGATCATTACCACAACCTGTTTTGTAATCATAAAAATCGTATTTTCTTATTTGGCAATCATGATCCTCATCCAATTCAAGGACAATTGTCAAATTTTAAGATAATAAGATAACTAATTGTATTATTTGACATGAATTGCCTTGCTATGAGTTAGATTAGATCAATAGTGAAATTATATGAAAATGTTGTTAGTTAAAATTGATCTAAGTTGTTCTTGAAGTGAGTTTTGTAACTTGTCCTCAAGTTATATGAAGAGTCTCATTCATGAACATTAAAACTCATAAGTTTTCATAAGTTATGGAAACCAAAAGTTTTGAAGAGTTACAAAACTTGCCCTCAAGTTTTGGAATTTGTAAAGTCTCACTAATGAAACATTTAATTCCAAACCTTAGAATTTTAAAAGTTTAAAATTCAACCCTTATACCATTATAATATTATAAGTTTAATAATATATATATATATATATATATATATATATATATATATATAAGACAAGTCAGTCTTATCATTAGTAGGCCTCATTCATGAAGCCGGTCTATAAGGGGGTATAAGGTTACTGCCTATAAAATGGTGGTTTAATGGGTGCCCACTCTCACCCACCGCTTCCTTGACTGGTGTAGGGTCGTTAGTCGAACGGGTAGGATAGGCCATTAATTCTCGTTATAAGTATAATGATAATTATAAAGTAACTAAACTTTTATTAAATTCCCAATCTTAGTTACTTTAGGAAAAATGTGAAAATAGTGCTATTCCATGAAATTACACTTTGCACCTTGTTAAGTCGTTAGTGGAGCGTGTGTGGTTAACTGGCACACTAATCTGGGACTAACAAGGGTGGAAAAGGTAGCTTGATGGGTTTTGATCAAAACAAAAATCCCATGGTGCACTTGCAAAATCCTAAAGCTTTGGATCTAGGTTTCTCTATTGTACATGCAAGTTATCCAAAGCTTATGAACCCTAGATCTAGCATATCAAAAACAAAATAACATATAAAACAAATTTAGATGTTTAACTTTTGATTGTTGCAAGAATCTTCAAGCTTTGAGAGCCTAGTGTCACAAATGTAATACCTCTAATCGATCACCAACACCAAGGCAAGAAGGATAATCTTAGAGAGAGGATATGGAGGCACAAAATCAGCTCTAAGACTTCTTAGGGTTTCCAGTGGCCGATTTCTGATGCCCTAGGGGATCCTTATATAGTGGTGTTGTTAGGGTTTCCAGTCAAAACCCTAATTAGATAACTTAGGCCTTAAGCAGTCCAAAGAACCTTCTGGAATAAGGCAATGGACGAAATCATAGTGGGCTTCCACTCTAATTTTCGTCCCCCTTAAATCCATAAGGATCTACAACCCAAATCCAATTATCTTATAATTGCAATACCAGCCCCCCAAGTTCAATTAATCTCTTTTGATCATATAATTAATTTCTTAATTAATTCTTGACCATTATTAATTAACTAATATGATTTCTCTTTTAATATATTATTCTTATAATATATTAATAAACCATAATAATCTCTTTCTCCATTAATAATCCATCCAAGTTGCTCTGGTTAAGGCAACCCAAAACGACCATGCTATAACTGGGTCACGTATATACCAAAATATATTTATAGACTTAGACACTAGTCCAATAGTCTCCCACTTGGATAAGTCTAGTAACTATAAATGCAAGTACGACTTCAGGATGCAATTAGCAATCGTAGCTCTCAAAAGTCGCTGTCAAACTCTTACTCGTCCTTTTGACAAGGGATCATATAGTCCTCCGTTCTCAAGATATCGTGCAGAGAAATACATGGAACATAGTCATACTTATTGTTCATCAGTTTGTTTCTTGATCTCTGATCTGTCTGACATAGAACTTAATTGAACACATCAATTCAGTCCTGACCGATCCTGGCACATAAGTCAAACCAAATCATCGAGGGGCCCAAATATTGCTTTTACCCTCTTAGGATAAATGGAACAGATAAACTTTGACTTATATGTATTTACTATTCACTCATCAAATCATGCACAACAATGCATTTTATAACTCCAAGTTACTGATGCGTTTACGCATTATCAATTGACAACCAACTTGCCAACAATAAACCATATATCTAGGTTTAAAGACTATATGATATTATCGTCTTGCGATCACTTGTGATAAATTCCATGAAGTGATGCCAGCAAGCGTGGGTTTAATCAAATGCTCAAATCTTATTTCATAAGCACTCATGAACATTGCGGCAAACTTTTGCTATGTCTAATACACTTTAGACAGTCTACAAACCAATTCGTGACAATCTTCTTTTAATACCTACTTCCAAAGTATGAGCAACTGTGGACCGTTCGAATAATCTTATTATTCAGGAAGTCAAAACATGCAAAGTGAAACAATAGGTAAATAATTAACACAAGACATTAACTTTACTTATAAATAATACTCCTTTATTTAATCATCAAATGTTAATTACAATTTATCTATTACACGTTCCAAAACTATCTAATCTAAACTAATATCGTACTTCAACCTAATGCTCCTATCGTGCTGCACGTGCTTAACCCTACTCATTCCCTTCGTGAGGGGATCTGCAGCGTTATCCTCTAACGATACCCTCTTTACCACGAGGTGTCCCTCTTCTACCCATTGTCTAATAAAGTGATATTTCCTGTCGATATGTCGGGATCTGCCATGATCCATCGGTTCCTTGGTCAAGGCAATTGCTCCTTCATTATCGTAGAAAATCTCCATAGGCTCCTTTATGGCTGGCACAACTCCAAGGTCTCCCATGAAGTTCTTCAACCATATTGCCTCCTTTGACGCTTCACTCACTGCTATGTACTCTAATTCGGCCGTTGAATCAACTACGGTTTCCTGCTTGGAACTTTTCCAAGGCACTGCTCCTCCATTCAAGGTATAGACCCAACCCGACTGAGAGCGATAGTTGTCTCGGTCGGTCTGAAAACTGGCGTCACTGTACCCTTGTACCCTTAAGTCATCACTCCCACCGAGGACAAGAAACCATTCCTTGGTCCTCCGAAGGTACTTAAGAATATTCTTGACTGCGGTCTAATGTGCTCTGCCAGGGTTCCATTGATATCTGCAGACCATGCTCAAAGTGAAGGCCACATCAGGGTGAGTACAAGTCATAGCATACATGATCGAGCCAACTACGGAAGCGTAAGGTATTCGGCTCATCTCTGCTATCTCAGCTTCAGTATTCGGGCTTTGAGTCTTACTCAACTTGGCATTGCTTTGGATGGGTAACTCCCCTTTCTTGGAATTCTCAAAATTCAAACGCTTTGGTTCCTTGTCCAAGTAAGTATTCAAACTAAGTGCTATTAGTCTTTTACTCATGTTTCTCACTATCCTTATTCCCAGAATATAGGCAGCCTCTCTGAGGTCCTTCTTAGCGAAACACTTCCCAAGCCAGGACTTAACCTCCTGCAGGGCCGGGATGTCGTTTCCTATGAGTAGTATGTCATCGACATACAATACGAGGAAGCTAACTACACTCCCACTGGCTTTGACATATACATATGACTCATCCTCGCTTCATAGGGAGCCAAACTCTTTGACTTTCTCATCGAAACAAAGATTCCATCTGTGAGATGATTATTTCAATCCATAAATTGATTTCTCAAGGTTACACACTCTATTAGGATGCTTCGCATCGACAAAAACCTCTAGCTGACTCATGTAAACATCCTCAGCCAACTTTCCATTAAGGAAAGTGGTTTTGACATCCGTTTGCCATATTTCATAGTCATGAAATACAACAATGGCTAGAATCACCCTAACAGATTTTATCTTCGCGACTGGCGAGAAGGTCTGATCATAGTCAACTCTGGGAGTTTGAGTAAAGCCTTTTGCAACCAATCTTGCCTTATAAGTGTGTACTTTCCCACCCATATCGGTCTTCATCTTGAAGATCCACCTGCACCCGACCGTCTTACGACCTAGGACATTATCAACAAAATTCCAAACATGGTTATCATACATGGATTGAATCTCATTGTCCATAGCCTCTTTCCATTTCGCAAACTCCAGGCTTGTCATGGATTCCTTGTAGCTGTTAGGTTCATCCAAATTTATTAGTGTACTATCACTAATAAACGTATCACCCTCACTTGTTATATGAAAAACATATAACACAGGTGGAACACTAACTCTACTGAAACGTCTAAGAGGTAAGGACTCGTCAATCGGTTCAACAGGAGTTTCTTCCTCAGGTTGAGCACCAATGTTTGAGGTTCCTTCACCGTTTGATTCTTGAAGCTCTTTAAGATCGATTTGTCTCCCACTGTCTCCTTGGCTTATGAGTTCTCGCTCTCGGAAAACCCCTCTCCTTGCAGCGAAGACAACATTGTCACTCGGTCTATAGAAGATAGATCCAAAAGATTTCTGTGGATAGCCGATGAAAATACACCGCTCACTATGAGGTTCGAGCTTGTTGTAAGTCTCTCGTCTTACGAAAGCCTCGCAACCCCAAACCTTGATATGTGCCAATCAGGGAGCTTTCCCTGTCCATATCTCGTGAGGTGTATTGGCAACCTTCTTTTTAAGGACTAGGTTAAGGATATGGGCGGCAGTCTCTAAGGCATACCCCTAGAATTAGATAGGCAAAGAAGCCCGGATCATCATGGCACGAACCATATCTAGAAAGGTTCGATTACGCCTCTCAGCCACACCGTTGAGCTGCGGTGTCCTAGGCGGCGTCAATTGCGAAATGATTCCACATTCCTCGAGGTCATCATGGAATTAAGACAAAGATACTCTCCACCTCGACCGAATCAAAGCATCTTGATTTTCCTGCCCAGCTGATTCTCCACTTCTTTCTTAAACTCTTTGAACTTTTCAAAGGTTTCTAACTTGTGCTTGATGAAGTAGATATACTCATATCTGCTATAATCATCGGTAAAAGTCACATAGAAGCGGCTTGCATCCCTTGTGGTGGATCTAAAGGGCCCACACATATTAGAGTGTATGAGATCCAATAAACCCTCACCCCTTTCACAAGTACCAGTGAATGGTGACTTGGTCATCTTTCCAAGTAAACAAGACTCGCACACGTCATCGTCCCTATGTTTGAATGACTCCAACACTCCATCCTTTTGGAGTTGGGCTATGCATTTTGTTGTTGACATGTCCAAGACGACAATGCCACAAGCATGCTTTGTCCAAACTATTGGAAGAGTCGATATGCAACACATCATTTTTCTCCAATCTGAAGAGATGAGAGAGTACTTGAGTATCCTATTTTATGATTATCTTAGTGATTATGGAGCCATATCACAATTGATCCTCTAAGAAATCCTTAGTACATTTGTTTGACTAAGGAGAGGAATCGTGAAGTGTGGAAATGGTCAAATCAAAAGACAAATCATACTTTGTTCCAAAACTAGTCTTAGAGTCATACTCTAAGATTATAACTTAAGTGACATAATTTTAAGAAAGGTTTATAACACTTATCAAATGTAGAGTAACATGTTTCTTATTCTTGTACATTTCAGATTGGTAAGTTGTGATGTTTTGGTTAAGACAAAACCAACTAAGACCAATTGGAAGAAGTGTTTATCTTGATAAGAATCCACACTAACTCTTGAATATTTGTTTTGTAAAGGAATGGTTCTTGAGAAGAGAATCTTATATGTCAAGAGGTTAGTGGGAGCCTTAAAAGATCTTGAGATAGTTTCAAGGACTGATCAAGAGTATTGTTAATCACTAGCCCACGACTTGAGGTTTGTAACCTATCGTGTTGACATATTCCTATTTCTGTGTCTATTCCAGTTAAAAGTTGACTATGATTGTGAGTTCTATGAGTTCTCAATTGTTTGCATAACAACCTAGAAGCAATGGTAGGCACTTGTGCTGCCGGGTGGCAAGAAAATGAGATTGGGCAAGTTCAGTCCATATGAGTTTGGATTTGTCACTAACCTTGTCTTATGATTATGGTTATGAAAAATTCACATGGATAGGAACACATACACCATAAAATCTAAGTGTCATAAGGTTTCTTCCCGATTCATGAAAATGATGGTGAGGAAACGCTTTCACTAAGTAGATTTTAGGAAGATAGCAAGTGTGATATTTGCATTCTCAAAGTCGTTAGTGGAGCGGGTGTGGTTAACCGACACACTAACATAAACTTGTGAGAAATGGCAAAGGTCTAAACAATTGAGACTATGATTATGGCATCCTTTTTCATAGTTCTAAAATTGTTTAGACACACATGTGAGCTATCTAAGGAAAGGTGTATGATTTTGATAAGGTCTTATCAAAACATCTGGTATCAGAAAACTGAACTTTGGTAAGAAAGTCAATAAAGTCCAGCTGATTTTAATGGTACATGTCAAAGCTAGTGGGAGCGTAAAGTGTTATGCTAGTTAAATTATCATGTTAGTGGGAGCATGATTATTATGTTACGTCTTTCAAGTTAGAAATGTTAATTATAGAAAACAAAAGTTTCAATTCGTTTTGAAAAGTTGTTTTGCTATAATTAAGGTAGAGGATTTTATACTTCATTCCAATTCTACAAGCTTAGATTGAGATTTTAATCAACTTTAGTCAAAGATATATATGAATGTTATGTTGGAATGGTTCAACATAAGGAAATTCTATATATGTTGTGTTCTCAAAATTTGATTATGATTACGACATCCCTCTTCATAGTTCGAATTGTGAGAACATGGCAAATAAAAAAAAATTATAGCATGAATTGTGTCCCATATACTTCAGGTATAGGATTGATTGCATGTTCTATAATACTTATCCTTTCTTAATTTTCCAAATTCCTGGGGGCATCAAGAGGGGAAAAGGTATAGAACTGGATATGACTAAAATGATTAAGCAATTGTCGAGGACAATCTAAGGTTTACCAAAGATTGGTTTCTTGTGGACAATTGGAAGTATAATGTAAACTTTGGAAAGGACCATATTGACATATTCTGCAAAAGAGGTAACTCTTGTTCAGAAGTGATAGTCAAAATGGTAATATGGAATTGTTTCCATAGACGGAATTTATTTCTTGAATGTGTGTAAGATTAGAAAGCTTAATGCAAGAAGGATGTTCAAAGGAATGAACTTTGAATTTGAGACTTTGGTTCCATGGAATTGCTCTCCATTGGAATTCTTTGTAATGTTTGTTGCCAAGTCTTTACGACTTTTATGCATAGTCATTACAAGTGAATCATTGCATATAAGTTTAGAATCTAATAGATTATAGTAAATGGCAAGAGTTTGGTATTCTTACATTTACAAAAGAGATTTGGATTGTGAAATGAGCATCATTGGATTCGTGTTAAATTGATCTATTTCACAAGAGAAAGGACCATAGGTAAATATAGTGTGCATGCTTGGTGCATGGCATGACTATTTTTTTTATTCAAGTATTAAGTTGATAAAACCGAAACATTGAATAACGCGTAATCAATATGGTGCTTAGATAAAAGGTGTTTTAATTTACTCTCAAAGTGTTGGGGCCATATAGGATTAGTAGTATTTGTGTGTTTCACTTTGCATGTTTTGACTTCCAGAATAATTATTTTATTCAAACTCTCCACAGTCGGTCATACGTTGGAAATAGGTATTGAATTAAGACAGTCATGAATCTGGCTTGTAAGATTTTGTCTAGTGTGCATTAGACATAGCAATGGTTGCTACAACATTCATGAGTGCTCATATGTTCTGAGTATTGGATTAAAACCACGCTCATTTGAATCACTTCACGGATTTTATCACAAGTGAATCATGAGACGATAATATCTTATATTTTTCAAACCTAGAGATATGAGTTGTTGACTATGAGTTCGTTATACATTGATTATATGAAAACACATCAGTAACATGATGTTATAAAACGTGCCTTTGTGTATGATTTAACAAGTAGTTAGTACAAGCATATGAATTTTATCCATTCCTTTTACCTCATAAGGATAAAAGCGATATCTGTGGGCCCCTCAATGATTTAGTGATGACACCCCGAAGTGCTTGGCCAAGCCTAGACTAATTTGATTTGTTCAATTAGTCAGTTGTCATAAATCGAAAATCTAGAAACAACAAATGGACTGAGAGAATGATTATAACCCATATCTCAGTCCATATGATATCTAGAATTGAGGAATATATGATCACTTATCTAATGGACACGTCATTTGATTTGTTCAAAGTTCGACAATGGATTTAAGAGCTACGATTTCTAGTCAGGTTATGAAGTCGTACTTGCAATAATACTTTTAGAATTATCCAAGTGGGAGACTGTTGGATTAGATTTCTAAGCCCATAACTATTATTGGTATGTACTTGACCCGAGAGTAGCATGGTCCATTTGGGTTGCATATCATCAGGGCAATTTGTTAGGATAGACTTTTGAGAGAAGATGTTGGATATGATTTATTAATATATTATAAGTTATAATATATTAATATGAAATCATGTGTTTTAATTAGTATTGATCAAGAATTAATTTAGTGATCAAAAGAGAGACTAATTATGTTAATTGGTTATATTTATATGTGTTGGGCTTATGATCCATGTTGGACCAAGTTTATGTATGGATACATAAAGAGTTGGGCCACATGAACCATGGATCATTAAACCCATGGGTATGGATTTGGGTTATAGGTTATACCCATGACTCCTGGATTCCTCACACATATAAATAGATGCTTCTAGCCCAAAAATCATGACTTACTCTAGTCTTAGAGTTCATGGAGTTTTTGGTGCATGAAGATTCTCTCTCAAGTTCATTCTTTGTCCATGATGTGTTGTGATTCCACTTGAGGCTTCCACACTATTGGGGCTAAACTCTTAGGGCTAGATACATCAAGACTTCAAGCTCCACAATAAGGTTTATCCTAACTAGTATCTTGTGTATTTTACATCTTTGTATGCTAATTATAGGCTTAATACCTTGGAAACTCCTTTTCATGTATAATTAGTGAAAACATAGATCCAAGGTATTTAGGGTTGCATGAACACCTTAGGAGTGTTATAATGCTCAAAGCCCAACATATGCTGCTCATAAGAACATAAAAGTACATCAAATGGATGTAAAGAGTGCCTTCCTAAATGGTGAAATGAAAGAGGAGGTTTATCTTCAAAAACCTCTGGGCTTCGAAAGTCATGAATTCCCAGATCACTGTTACAAGATTGAGAAAGCAGTCTGTGGTCTAAAACAAGCACCGACAGAGTGGTATGAGGCTCACTCAAAATTTCTTGTCTCATCCGGTTACAAAAGAGGAGTGATTGACCCCACTTTATTTAGAAAGGCAAACAGTAATCACCTTATGCTTGTACAAATATATGTAGATGATATCATCTTTGGATCAACTGATCAAGAGATGGTGGATGAATTTGCAAAGCTCGTGACCAACAAGTTCCAAATGAACATGAATAAATATATTAATTTCTTTCTAGGACTTCAAGTGAAACAGGTCCCTCAAATGATATTCATCCATCAGGAGAAATACACCACTAAACTGCTGAAAAAAAATACTCAGTGGACAACTGCTCCTCTGCCAAGGTCCCTATGGCCTTCTTATATAAGATTTCTGTTGATTTTTCCGGAGAATCAGTAGACCACAAAACTTATAGAGGAATGATCGGCTCATTGATGTACCTCACCGTAAGCAGATCAGACATTGTCTTTGCAACAGGCTTATGCACAAGATACCAGGCCGATCCAAAAGTATCACATATGACTGCAATTAAGCAAATTCTCAGATACTTGAAGGGAAGCAAAACTCTAGGCCTCTTATATCCTGCAGGGAACGACTTTAGTCTTCAAGCATTCACAAATTTGGTGGAATGACTAGCGCACAACCAAGTGTAACCGATCCCCTAGTCCTTCACTTAACTCACCTCTGTATGTGAACAAAGAATTAGTCCTAATTTCCCAAAGATGAAGGTTCTCATTCATCATACAATACAAGTTGCATGATCCCAAGTTTCTGTCTACTTGAAACTTGGGTGATGAGAATCTTTCCTTATTTGGAAAATTTACACACTACCACAAACAAAAGAATGAAATCCATATTGCTAAAACTATAAACATCAATTTTCACATATGCCATTGTAAGGAAATATAAAATAAGATATTTTTTTCTTTATTTATATAATTGTAGAATTTTTTTTCCTTACAATGCAATTACAAATGAAAACTATGTTATTACAAATTTCTAAGCAATCTATCAAAACTCTTAAGCAGCAGCTCAAAAATCGGATCATCGAACCATGCGATCGAAATCCATCTCTTCACGATCAAATTCAGCCTTACTATTTCCTTTAAGCTTCCTTCTTTCTCTTTGATTATGCAAAACATCAAAATGTAACTTTACATCATGTAATAAGAATCTATAAGTAGGAACTTAATAGAGTTAGATATTGAACTTACCTGAAGTAGAGTCAAACCTTTTTGACTTTACTAGCTCTTAGATCTCTCAATTAGTTAGGGCAGTTTCGCAACGAATGCCCCTTCTCTTGGCAATAGAAACATATGAACTCTTTGGGAATGGTACACAGGACTATCTCAGACTTAGCCTTTCCCTTTTCCTAGGAAAGAGAAATATTTTCTGGACTTCCAATGTTTCCACTATCTATGTCCATGGAAGTTTGGGAAGTAGATCTTCTAATTAAATCTGCTTTACCAGTGCGCCAAATCATTGCAGACTAAGCAAAGATAAGAAAATAGGTAAGATCAATAAGGGTCACTTCGCAGTCTGTCATATACTAGTCTTTAACAAACTGACTATACGACTCGGGAAGTGACTGAAGAACCAAGTCAACAACCAACTTCCTTGAGACATCGACTCCTAACATTCCCAACCTGTCAATGTGTGACCTTGAAATTTTCAAGTCTTTGAACTTGTGGGTTTGGGAGAATAATTGGAGGGGGTGGAGGAAGTGAAGTATGATATTATGGAATATCATCTTCATGTAGAAAGCCTTTTCCAACAGATTCGGGAAGACCATAGTTGTCTGACCTTGACATCTATAAGGGAGAAATTCAAGTTAGTTGACTTAAGTCCTTAATATAACACCCAAAACGAAATATTAAGGCTAGGACCCAAAACGATATTTTACAATTGCGAAGAGGGATGTAGTACTCCAATTGTAAAATATTTGAAGGTAGGTAAATGACGATTTACCAATTTCCACCATGAAAAACGAAATAAATCATTAAGTTTTAATTGGATTGAAATTCCTAGATCCTTTGAGATTCATTGAACTTTTCAATGACATGTTTAAATCCCGATTGTGCCCTTCAAGTTTGTGACTGGGATGCCGAGAATCACAAACAATGTGTGAATAACAATGAAAATTAGCTTGGTACACTCAATGTTACAAATCACCTAATCAATGTGCCAGGTAACCACACATGCTCCATTGATCTATGATTGACATCAAGCTACCCTTTGCCACAAACTGTCAATCCCAGATTAGTATGTCGGTTAACCATACATGCTCCACTAACGACTTAACAAGGTGCAAAGTTTAATTTCATGGATTAGCACCATTTTCACATTTTCCTAACGTAACTAAGATTGAGAATTTAATAAAAGTATAGTTACTTTATATTTAACATTATACTTTTAATGAGGGAGAGTTAATGTCATATCCTACTTGTTCGGCTAACGACTCTCCACCAGTCAAGGAAGCGGTGGGTGAGAGTGGACACCCATTAAACCGTCATTTTATAGGCAGTAACCTTATACCCCCCCCCCCTTAGAGGCCGACTTCGTGAATCACGCCTACTAATGGTAAGACTGACTTGTCTTATATATATATATATATATATATATATATATATATATATATATATATATATATATATTAACTCTTAATATAATATTATAAAGTATAAGGGTTGAATTTTAACTTTTAAAACTCTAGGTTTGGAATTAAAGTTTCATTACTGTGACTTTCCAAATTCCAAAACTTGAGGACAAGTTTTGATACTTTTCAAAACTCTTGGTTTCCATAAATTATGAGTTAATATTGATTTTATGAAATGACTCTTGATTTTCCATAACTTGAGGACAAGTTATGGAGTTCATTAAAACATTTATGATAAGACTTTTCATGTTCCATAACTTGAGGACATGTTATGGAACCCATTAAAGAACATTTAGATCAATTCTAACAAGTAAAATCATCATATAATATTCTATTAATCTAATCTAACTCATATAGCAAAATAGTTTCAAATCAAATTATACAAGTAATTGGCTTAACATATAAACTAACAACTATTATAAGAATTTTGACAGCTATATTTAGATGACTCTTGGAATTCATAACTTATGAGTTTAATGTTATTTTAATGGATAAGACTTTTCATTTTCCATAATTTGAGGACAAGTTATGGAGGTCATTGAAATTCATTTAGATCAATTTTCAACAACTAAAAATTATCATATAATTCAAGATTGGTCTTGCTAAACTCATAAACAAGATAATATCAAGTCAAAAATTTGCAAGCAACTTTGTTTATCATATAAATCAACAATTATCTTAAAACTTTGACAATTATCTTGTGATTGGATGAGGATAATCACTACCATATCATAAAAAATAGATTTAATGATGTAAATTAGTTTGATAGGTCATTATTTAGTGGTTTGGGCTAGGAAATCTTTTGTATAAGTCTTGAAAGGGTCTTGGTCATGTTGGAGGTGTCTTGTAGCTTGATAGTATTTGTTTACGGTTGAATTGGTGTTCACGGCCGTAAACAGGTTTACGACCGTGAACTTGTTTGCGGCCAGTCAGTTCCTATAAATTGTTTGTCAGAGTCTGTCAGAGATAGACGTACCAATAGAGTTTACAGTCAGTGTGTGTGTTCATCAAGGTGTTCCAGACGTTTTGTTGAATGAACGTGTGCATTGCTTGATTATCTTGTTCTTCTACTCTTTCATGTTGTTGTTTGTTTTGACACTGCTTTGATTCACTTAATTGGGACTTTATAATTGGTATCAGAGCAAAGCTGGTGTCGAAACAAACTTTAATGGTGTTTTCGGTTGAAAGGATTTTCAATTTCTTCATTGTTCAAGGCCTGGTTCTATATCCGATCGTGTTTTCACAACTAAGGGAATCAAAATCTGCTTGAGAAACTGTTGTTTTCATCATTTTTGGGAGTTTACAGTTAGAGATATTGAAGGGAGTACGACCGTAAACTCCATACATATCCGTAATCACTTGATCTTCAATAGCTGTAAACTGCTAATCTTTAAAAGCCGTAAACGGTTATTCTTCAAGGACGGTGGATGTTTAATTGACTGCAAACGCTTAACCGTAATCCAGTTTACGGTCGCAAACTCTTTTATTGCCTTAATCTTTAATTTTCTTTTATACTTCCATTAATCAAGAAAATTAAAAAAAAAACAAAAAATGGATTCACAAAACTCAACAATTCTTCATGAATTGGATTCCATTATGGGAACAACTACATGTATTCCTCATCTGCTATCGGCCGAAGCCTTCCCGGAATGGAAGTATCGGATGGAAAAATATATCAAGTTGAAAGATTTCAAAATTTGGAGATGCATTTTAAAAGGGCCTGTCATAATTACAATAATACTTGAGAATGGAACGATTGTTGATAAGAATGTCGAGGAGTATATTGATGAAGAATTTGACAAAGTCGAACAACAAGAGAAGGCACTTGCTACACTTACTATGGATTTTTCTCCAGAAATTGCCCAGGGTTTTCGGGAATATACATCAGCAAAAGCTCTGTGGGAAGCTTTGATTGAAGTGTATGAAGGGAATAAGGGTGTGAAACAAAGCCGTCAAGATATGTTACGATAGAAATTTAATATGTTTAATCACATTCTTGGAGAAACTTTGGAAGTTCAACTACAACGTTTTATAACACTCACCACTGAGATGAGTTTAGCTGGTATGTCAATGCCAAGATTGGAAGTCAAAAAGAATTTGCTTAACTCTATCGCAAAGGCATGGGATACGAATGTTGCTGTCATCAAGACAACAAAAGATCTTAATCAACTTAGTTTGGCTGAAATCATGGCCATCATTAAAGCTTGTGATTTGGATGACAAGCAAAGAGAGATCAATCACGTTAAATCATACTCCTCTGCTAATCTTAGAATTCAATCCAACAATGCTTTCTCATCCTTCACCAATCCTCAAGTTCACCCATTTGCTGCTCCTCAACCATCATCCTATGTCATTCCATCCATGCAAAGTGTTCAATCTCCAATATATATTCACAAGTTGCTTCTTCTTCAAAGACACCTGCTCCAGTTCCTGCTCCAACCCTTGCTCCAAAAGAAAATGACGAAAATTTGGCTCTTGAAACCGGTCATGTCAATTGTTATAATGATTTTGTAGCCGGTGAACTACCTCCTCAATTCTCCTTCGCTGATTTGGACCAAATTCATTCTGAATATGTTGAAGAGATGGACATAACATGGCAAATTGCTATGGCGGTGTTCAGAGCCAAACAGTTCTCCAAAAAGACAGGTAAAAATAACTGGGGAATGAATGTAGAGAAGAAGGTGGGGTTCAACAAAGGCAAACTTTGATGCTTTAATTGCCATGAACCTGACCATTTTTCTAGAGACTGACCTAAGCCTGATAAGAGAGAGAACAATGAAAGAACAATGGTGCCAATAGGTAACAACAATGGAGCCACCATCAACAATCAGACCGCAAATTTTGCGGTGGTGGCTAAGTCATTTGACTGGGACAACCAAATTCAGGCTCTGAACATCTTGGGACCGGAAAATGCGCATCTTGCCCAGATCAATGACAGTGCAAAACGAGAAGCAGATATGGACCCGGAGGCGGAAATGATGGCACTCCAATTTGCATTCATGGTTCAAACTACGCAAGACCTTGAAAAAATAGAGGTCAATGAAAACACTTGTTCTGAATCTTTTATTAAAACTATCAAATTTTTACGTGAACAGCTCAATTTAATGCCTAGAGAGATTGAGGAACTCAAGTATGAGGGATACCAACTGAAAAAGGCCAGAAACTATTGAAAGATCAATTAGAGGCCAATACAAATGACTATAAGAAATGACAGACATAATATAGTGATAAGTGTGCTCACTATAGATATATTAAAAAGGATTTTGATGCTGTAACTGCGGAACTCGACACATTGAAGATTTGTTTTGCAAATGCTGATTTTAACTTCAGGAAATTCGACGTGTCAAGTGAAAGAGTTGTATCAATAATTGAATATCAAATGCAATGGAAGGACCAGAAACAAGTAGGAATAGGCTATCAGAGTGTCCCTCCCCCATTTAATCACAATTACACGCTATTCCTTTGACCCAATATGAGATTGACCGTGAACCATAAATGGTTCACGGTAAACCAACGGCTGAATAGGCAACAGATTGTAGTGCTAGGAAATTAGATACTAACGTTTCTACTTCCAATGTAGATTCATCAGTAAGCCAAGAAAAGCAAGAGGATTGAAAGTTAGAGGCTAATAATTTGGTGTTCTTATTTCAAATGTTCATGAGTCTATTTTTGATGTTAAGACTAATATTTTAATTTGTGATGATATGGTGTCGAACTCAAATGTTTCTGATAATTGTGATGTTGTTTTCATGAAATCTACTGAATCTAACACTAGCACATCCACACCTTCTACATCTGTCACACATTCTAACTCCTGCACTTGCACATGTGGGAAGGTTAGAAAAGTCGATAAGAGCATGAAATCTGATAAAGGCGGTACTAGGTATAACGATAATAAGCAAATATGTTTCAACTGTGGTCCTACCGGTCATATTGTTCGAAGTTGTCATAACAGGGAATTTGTGCATTTTTCAACACCGAGGAAAGAAAACAAGTCTCGAGGAAGGTCTTTAACTAGGAAGTCCTCGAGATCTCGTCTTCGTGATGATGATCGGAAAGTCAATAATGATAAGAAAAGGGCTGTTTTCCAAACAAACAAACATGTTTTCACTAAACAAACCATAGGTACTTTGACAAAATCGAATGAGGCTAAGCCAAGTTCGATTTCACAAAAGGGTGTGTCTGGATCCTCGACTACTCCTAGTCGAAAATCTAAACGCTCAAAGCAAAAAAATATCTCAAAAATACCCGTGAATTCTTCAAAACCTAAATATCAGTGGGTGCCCAAATCTACACTGGACCAATCATCATCATACTCTGAAAGTGTTTCTAATAATGATGAAAAATTGAAAAATCAAAAGGATAAATCTGTGCATGTTAAGGGTAAACCCAGGGTTGTAATGACATGGGTCCCCAAATTTAAATAATCCCGCTCATTATGCAGGAACAGCTGCGGAGGAATGTTGCCAAACCTTGCTATGTCGACAGCAGTTGTTGTAGGCATATAACAGGAGATATCTCTTAGTTGCACAACATTCAAAACTTTAATGGGGGATACGTTTCCTTTGCGGGAGGGGATGGCGGAAAAATCACTCAAAAAGGAACAGTGTCCAATGGAGTGATGAGCTTCGAGAATGTTAATTACACGCCCGAGTTAAGGCATAGTTTGTTAAGTGTTACTCAGATTTGTAACAAGGGTTATTTCACTCACTTTACTGATAAAGAATGTCTAATTTTGAAGCCAGGCATTTTCATTCCAGATGAATGGATTCTTGTGAAATTAAAATGGGATGACAATGCTTACATCATTGACATGAATAACAATCTTCCTGAACAAGTCACTCACTTCTTCTCAAAAGTTTCTGAGCAAAGTGCTATGCTATGGCACCGAAGACTCAAACATGCTAATGCAAAGAATCTAAATCGACTTGCAAAGAATGACCCGGTGCGTGGACTTCCTGTCAGAGATTTCATCACGTTCGAAAAGTGTGTGTCATGTACCCAAGGAAAGCATCACAGAAAGCCACACTTTCCAAAACAGGTTAATTCAATCAATTAGGTCCTCCAATTGTTGCATATGGACTTATTTGGTCCGGTCAACGTCCTCGACATCAACACTAATTCATATTGTCTGGTTGTGATCGATGATTTCTCGCGATTCACGTGGGTCTTCTTCTTGTCCAACAAAGCTGGGGTTGTTGACTTGATTAAGAAGTTTATTGTGATGATAGAGAACTAGACCAACCATCGGGTGAAGGCGCTCAGAACTGACAACAGGACAAAATTCAAGAATACCGTTCTCGATCACTTTTGTGCGGAAAAGGGGATAGCGTGTCAATATGGTTCCGTTCGCACACCACAAAAAAAATGGTGTTGCTGAGCAGCAAAACCGAACTCTACAAGACGCTGCGAGGACAATGTTATGTGACTCTAAACTTCCGGTTTTCTTTTGGTCCGAGCCGATTAACACGACGTATTATGTTCAAAATTTTGTTCTGATCAACAAAGCTCAGATGAAGACTCCATATGAAATTCTCTACGGTCATAAGCCATCTGTTAGTCACTTCCATATCTTTGGCAGTCCTTGCACCCTCCTTCATCTGGAATCCAATCCCAAATTCAACGCCAAAGCCGATGATTGTTACTTTATGGGGTATGCTGCTCGCACGGCGTACATGGTCTACGATAAAAGGACAAAGCAAATCGTAGAATCCTTCGACGTGTGCTGGTCGGAGGAGAACAAGACAGATGCCAGAGTCGGTCCATATTGGTTGTTTACCTACACATCTTTATTCAAATCGTTCAATGTGTTTTCAGATAATTTGTCTTGTTCCTGTTCTAGCTCGAAGACTATGATTGAAGATGAGGACGAAGAAGTTGTTTACAGCCCACCGATGGTGTCTTCTATGACTCCTATAGTGGATACATCTATTCCAAGTAATTTGTCTGATTCTCCATGTCATCAAACTAATCCAGATGCTGATGCCACTCCTCTTAATCCTGATGAAAGAGAGTTAATGTCCAGAGATACTTCCGTTGCTACTCAAACATTTATGGAACTTCTCTTTCCTGAACCAATCGCTAACAAGTTTGTGGCAAGCCCCTCTCACGATTCTAGTGCGTCCAAGGTGGTTCATATAGCAGATGATGGATTTGTCAATATTCATAACCTTCCTATAATGCTCAATGACATCAACTAGGAGCTTCCTGTTGGATTAATGTCTAAGTCCATAACTATATTTGGTAAGACTTGACCCGACCCGGCATGGTCCATTTGGGTTGCATACCATCATGCACTTGGATGAGAGAAATAAGACACTTATGGTTATTAATATATTATAAGTTCTAGTATATTAATAATAAGAATAATAAGATTATTTAATTAGTATTGATCAAGAATTAATCTAGGATTAATTAAGTGATCAAAAGAAGGCTAATTAAATATATGGGTTGATTGTGTAAATCATCCATACTTGTATAGTGGGCTAATGCTCCATGGATAATCAAGTTGGGCTAAAACCCATATGATGCTCCATGGATGCTCCATGGTGTATTTGAACCCATGGATCCAAGGAAATGGAAAGTCATGACAATTAGGATTTACCCTAATTGTGTAACTATATAAGCATCTTATTATTGAGGAAAAATCGGTCACTAGAGACACTAGTGTGTGAAGTGAAAGGGCTAGCCGATTTTGATGAGTGTAGAATTCTCTCAAGTCATTCCATGTGTTTTGATGATTGTGATTCCATTTGAGGTGTCACACTTGGGGCACTTGGCACTCAAGCTTCATGAAGACTTTCTACATCAAAGAGGTATGTATTCTATCTTGCTATAGTTATTGTTTTGTATGCTAGATTAGGATAATACCTTGGAAGTTCTTATTTGTATGTATAATAGAGAAAACATAGATCCAAGGTATTTAGGGTTGCATGTACACTTAGGAGTGTTAGAATGCTCAAAACCCAACACTTCCTTCCAGAATTCAACGCGATCACTCGATCGAAATGTCATTGGTCAGCTGGGCGACGATGTTCGAACACGGAGTCAGAGTGGGGATGTCAATACATGTCTCTACTCTTGCTTCATCTCTCAAATAGAGCCAAAGAATGTTGAAATGGCTTTGAATGAGCCCAGCTGGGTGGATGCTATGCATGAGGAGTCGAATTAGTTTGAAAATCTTGGGGTTTGGAAGCTGGTTGAATTACCGAAGGGCAAGAAGTCACTCGACACGTGATGGGTCTATAGAAACAAGCGATATGATTAAGGGGTCATTATGTGAAATAATGCCTGATTGGTTGTACGTGGATTCCGCCAAATTAAGGGTCTTGACTATACCGATGTTTATGCTCCAGTGGCTCGCTTGGAGGTTATTCGCATTTTCCTCGCGTACGCTTCTTACATGAGATTCACGGTTTACCAGATGGATGTCAAGACTAACTTCTTGTACGGCGCAGTGAAGGAAGAAATCTACGTTGATCAACCTCCTAGATTTGTCAACTCGAAGTTTCCTAATTAAGTTTACAAGTTGGACAAGGCTTTATATGGGTTACTCCAAGCTCCAAGGGCGAGGTATGCAACTCTTACGAAGCACTTGCTCGAGCATGGCTATTCACGAGGGACAATCAATCAAACCTTGTTCATTAATCATGTTGGTACCGATCAAATTCTAGTTCAAATCTACGTCGATGATATCATTTTCGAGTCAACAAGTTCAAAGCTGTGCAAAGAGTTCGAAAGCGTTATGAAGAAGAGGTTCGAGATGAGTTCTCTGGGGGAGATGACCATGTTTCTGGGGCTTCAGGTCAAACAAGACTCATCCGGAATCCTGATACATCAAGCCAAGTATGTTGAAGATATGCTACAGAAGTTCGGGATTCGAGATGCAAAACCTGCACTGACACCGTTGGCCTAGAGACCTCTGTTGACTCCAGATATCGATGGCGAATCTATAGATCAGACTAACTACAGATCAATGACCGGATCGTTGATGTATCTAACCGCAAGCAGGCCAGACATCATGTTTGCGGTTTGTCAATGTGCACGATACCAGGCCAATCCTAAACTTTCACATCTTATTGGTGTCAAAAGAATTTTTCGGTACCTCAAAGGTAGCCCAAAACTGGGTCTTTGGTATCCAAAAAATTCCAAATTTGATTTTTATGCTTTTGCTGACAGTAATTACGGAGGCTGTGAGCTTGACAGGAAATCAACGTCAGGAGGATGTCAATTTCTTGATGATCGGTTGTTGTCATGGTAGTGCAAGAAACAACATACAGTCTCAACCTCAACAGCAGAGGTGGAATACGTAGCTGCCTCTGCTTGTTGTTCTCAAGTTATCTGCATACAACATCAGCTCATGGATTATGGTTTGAATTTTCTAGAAACCCCTATTTTTTGCGATAATGAGGCTGCAATTTAAATTGCTAAAAATCCTGTCCAACACTCAAAAACCAAGCACATCGATATCAAAATGCATTTTATCAGATATTGTTAATAGCGTTTGCTCATTCGGTGGGAACAAGTTCCCACTGCTAATAATGTGGCAGATTTGTTCACAAAACCGTTTAACAAAGCTCGATTCGATGTGCTTGTGAGATTTTTGAAAATGATACACTTTGAGGGTTAACTTTTGTTTTTAGGTTAGTTTAAATTTGCGCATTTAGTTTTCATTCTCACCCATGCACAAATTTAGGGGGAGAAATAAACAGAAACCAAACAAAAAAATAGAAAATCAAAAATCCAAAAATAGTGTTCTTTCAGTAGCGTATCTCTGTAGGTGTTATGATGGGAAGTGATACATTCATGTGATAACAGGCAATTTGAATCTGTGTAATGTACCAAAGCTGAATTATCTAGACTCTGTGTTCGATGCGCTGGTAGGTACGAAAGATTTAAATGGACCTGACTAGGTGTAGATGAACTTAAGGAATCTAGAGATTTGACAACTCTTAACTTAGATAGTTCAATTTAGCCTGACAATACGACGCTTGGGTAGATTGAGCAGGGAGATATACATGAGAATCCACTGGTCACACTAAAGCAATCCGTATCTAGAACCGTGGTTTGACTATTCCTCGATGTATTGACTCTGTCCTTAATTCCGGTATTGACGGGGCGACTGGGGATTTTCGATAAAGTAGGTCTGTAGGAAATTATTTTCTTGCTTTCTTTCTGTTAGTCATATGTTTCATCCTTTGCGTGATTGAAATACATCTGACCTAGACTGCAACATATTCAATTCTATTTCTCTACATCTTCTATCTATGAAATTCTTCCTATCTGTCAGCCATATGTTGTCTCCTTTGCGTGATTGAAATACATCCGACCTGGTACACAATATATGCACCATTCTACATCTCAATCCCTCTAAATCTAGTTAGTCATATGTTTCACCCTTTGCAAGATTGGAAAAGATCCGACTTAGGTGTATAGCATATGCATTCTAAATCTAACTTCTCCCATAATAATTGTCTGCTCACCTAAAGTAAGGAGTACTTTGGAAGTTCCTAATTATTGGGGTATGTCAGGAAGTGGGAAACATGTTCTAGTACATTTAAAATTAAACAATCACTAGGTTGTCTGTAGATCTCGCTGCTCAATTTAGGTAGACAATAATATCCTTGGCCGTCGTCAGATGAATTGTCCTTAGAAATTTTATCTAGAAACGTAAGGTCATAATGCCTTGTCATTCATAGTATGTCAAAATATCTGTCACAATCTTTCATGTTTAAGTGGACCACAATGCCGACGATCAACCAGATCTAGACATGAAGGTGGAGGTAATATAAACGGATTGAGGATGTCTAATAACTTTGATCCCAATATCCCAAAAATATTATTAGCATTAGTTGAGGTGAAATTAGTGATAATCCATTTTAATTTCAAATTTTGTTTTATGTTTATTTTTATTTTTAATCTTATTTTTATTTTTATTTTTATTTTTATCCTTATGAAAATAAAAAATTAAAAGTTAAAAATTTGTTTAGTTTAATTTTTTAGAATTTGTTTAATTTTATATTTATTTTATTTTATTTTTTTAGTCCTCAAAATACATTATTTTTAATTGACTTTGAATATTGGGCTAAAATTTTAAAAACTTTTTGGGTTGAAGTCCATAGGTTTTGGACCGTGTCTTGGGTCCGGGTATATAAGGTGTTATGTCCGCCTGTAAACTCTTTTCTCACTCATTTTTACTTGTGGCCGTAAACCTCCCTCCTGAATCCTCTCAATGCTGTTCATCGATCCATCCTAAATCCGTGTTTTTACTTGAAATCGTTTGTTTAATCATGTAGGTATGCTCATTGCGATCACCAAGAATCTAATCTAACACAAAATCAACTGTGAATCGAGGGTGAAATCAAAGAAATATGAACTCTTTAGTGTTTACGGCCAGTTGAAGGGTTTACGTCCATCGAAGGGTTTACGGCCGTACACACCCTCTCTAACCGTAAACCCAAATTTTTGAACATTAAATATTTTTAACACTTAATCTCCATTAAATCCTAATTAAATTGTTACATGAGTAAAACCTTAGTCTTAAATGATTAAATAAGTTGTTTACTCACTTGGATTGGTTAAGTGCAGATCAAAAATGGATGGACTCAAATTTGCAGATAGTCACAATTTGGTGATCTTTTTGGTTGACCCTCCTACTGCTCATGGTGATTTCAAGTCTATGTTCCATGGCTTGAAGAAATGCTGCTTAGCTACTGCTCTGACTCTTAATGTAGTGATCTATCAAAGTCTAATTCAAGAGTTCTGGTCGATTGCAACAGTGAAAAAGGGGGATGATGGTTCAAAGTCTGTTGAAGCTGCTATCAAAGGATGCAAAGTCATTGCAACAGAGCAGATCATCCAGGAGGTGCTGAGAATTGAAGATCAACCAGATTTCTCAACTGAGATTGCAATTGATAAAGCACAGAAAAACATAGATCAAATAGGATATGAAGGAAAATTTCCTCCTAATCTCAAGAAGCTGTTACCACCATACTGGAGGTTTCTAGCTCATGTATTTGTGAACTGTATATCGGGAAGGAAATCTGGGGCAGATGAAATCTCTCTAAGGAATACAGGTGCAATCGTTGCTCTGGCGGTAGGACTTGATTTCAACTTCTCTATGTTCATCTTGGACGAACTTATCGAGAACATTGAAGGAAAGAAGAAAGACAAATTTCTCATGTATCCAAGATTCCTCTAAGTGATCATAAATATGCAATACCCAGAGATTGAGAAAGCAGGAGAAACACTTGATATGAAATATCTTGAGTCAAACACTGTTGGTCTAATCAAACAGAACCATAAGGGTAAATTCATGTTCCAAGGAAAATATCCTTTGGTGAAGTTTGGAGCTTTTGCAGAGTTAGTCATCTGAGTATTAAGAGTCCTCTAAACCCCTGGATTCTGCAAATGATGTGATAACTGTCTATGAACATGAAGATAAGAGAGTTCCTCCTGTTGCAATTATAGCAGAGGAACATAATAATGTGATCAATGTGGAAGTGCAGAGTGATTTTCTTGAGAGTGTAAACATGGGTGATGATGGTGAAAATGATGGTGAAGAAGAAGGATTTGAAGATGATGATTCAATTTTTGGTGGTAACTTGCCCAAGCATGAAGATATGGATTTTGATTTGAATTTTGTGGATAATTATGAGAACTTTGACTCCTTCTTTGACGATGTCAATGAAGTTGATCAACCATCAACAAAGACACGGGAAGTGGTTAATGTTCAAGAGGCTATGCTTCCTTCCTCTGCATAGATGGCCAGTACTCCAATTAATACGGATACAACATCAAGCATTCCTCCCCTTAATGTTGATGTTCCAACTACTATGCCATTTGATAGTGATCCGCTTGTGACACGTACCTCCTAGCTTCCATTGAAGAGAACAAGACATGATCCGAGGCCAGGGGTACTAATTCAGGAACAGACCTCACCCATTCAGCCTGCAATCATTACATCAGCTACTACTCTAATCGTTTCAACTGCTCCTGATCTTGAAGGACCAAGAACCATTTTTGAAGTTGGAGGTTCTTTAGCTCCTGGAGGTTCCTCCCCACCAAGGCCTTCGCATGATATCACCTCTGTGAGGCTTGCAAGGGCCTTGACAGCACAAGAAGCATCATGTCTTCCTCCTCGTGGTAAAGGCATATCAATCAAGGAAGGCAACTCAGAGGGAAAGGAACCTTCCAATTCAGACCTCGCGGTCAAGATTGGAATTCTAAAGCAAACGATCATTGAGAAGGAAGTTTTGATAGGTAAACTTGACATTCGTCTCTCAGATGTTGAAGCCGACAACGAAGCCAAGACAAAGCAAATAACTAATCTCCAAAATCACCTTGGAGCGCTGACTGCATGCTATTATGACTTAAAGAACAAACTTTATGAAGAATTTGGTGATAAGTTCAAGTCATCTGTCGATTGGCTTGCAGAATCTCAAGGTCTTCCCAGTGCTCCAGTCCAGCCTTCTTTAAATGACAACACTGTGGATCCTACACCTCCTAGAACTACACGAATTGTCTATCGATTCGAAACTGAATCTGTGAATGCCAACACACGAATCACTATCAAGCATGCCAAGAGAAAGGTCACTGCTGAAAAGAAACAAAGATTACTCTTCATAAGGAACTCTGATGAGAACCGTAGTGGAGACTAGCCTCAGCTCATAGTGACTGATCTTAAAAAACGAAAGTTTGGTGATGTGTTTGGAAATCGATCAGGAATTAGGATGTGGGGATATCATGCTGATTTAAATATGTGGTTGGTGAAAAGAAAATTTGGCGCTCCTAAATCTACAAAAATGCATAAGATTTTTGTTATTCTACAAAAATCGATCTTACAGAGCTTTCAAATGCTCCATTCCACAATCCATGCAAGGATCCTCAGGATACAAACTTCAAACTCTTTCTAGAGAGACAGGTGAAAGAGAATTTCTCTGGGATGAAGACTGCAGAATCTTTAGTTAGAAAAGACAAGGATGTGCTAGATCCTCGAACCAACGAGCCAATGAAGATAGTGTTGTGGCCTGCTACTAAACAGATAAAAGAAATCCCAATTCTTCAACATTTTTAAGATGGATATCTGGATCGGATGGAATTCTGGGCCTTTGATGAGCCCATAGCCACTGCAGTTATCAAGTTCTCCGACAGTGACACTGTCCTTCGACTTGTTGAAGCTAAAGATCTTCTAAGGTTTAGGGAAAGGGATATTTAAACCTTGGCAAAACATCAAATAATCTGCAAAAACAAAGTCATGGAGGCAGCTGCTAAGGAATACACTGGAATGATTGCAAAGATAATTGATCACAAGCTTTGGATGGGGGCAATGACAAGATCGGATATGAACTTTCTAGAGACTCCAAGATAAAAGATGACAAAACTCATGCTAGCCACAAACCAAGGGGAGATTGATAGGTCATTGTTTAGTGGTTTGGGCTAGACAATCTTTTATATAAGTCTTGATAGGGTCTTGATCATGTTGGAGGCGTCTTGTAGCTTGTTAGTATGTGTTTACGGTTGAATTGGTGTTCACGGCCGTAAACAGGTTTACGGTCGTGAACTTGTTTAGGGCCAGTCAATTCCCATAAATTTTTTGTGTCAAATTCTGTCAAAGGTAGACATATCAATAGAGTTTACGGTCAGTGTGTGTTCATCAAGGTGTACCAGACATTTTGCTGAATGAATGTGTGCATTTGTGACAACCATCAAATTCAAGTTAAAGTCAAAGTCAACAAGTCAAAGTCAAAATCAACAAGTCAAAGTCAAGTCAACAAGTCAAACCGGTCAATCTTGTATAATATTTGTATGATTAAAGGTTATTCTATGAAAACGTACAATTGTGTGTCAAGAATTCGAGTGTCTCGGTAAATCTATGTGTTTATCAATGTGAAACCCTAAGAAGGGAGTTAAACGCATCAAAAAACATCTATGAACCCTTTTAGGGACTTAAAATAATCATAAATGAAGTATAACGGGGTCCACGGACCATGCATTGCAAGATTATTCAATGAAAATGGCTAAAAGTGAATCTCTCTCAAATCTCTCCCAATCTCTCCCAAATCTCTCTGAACTTTTTATAGTCATCCGGGTCATCCTGACCCTTAACTTGGCCAAAAATCACTCAAAACGAGAAGTTATATTGAAAAATAGCCATTTAGGGCCGAAACCCTCTTAGGAACCGAACCCTCTTAGAGGGAACCTCTCATAAGGGCCGAAGCTGTCAAAAGCGTGTTGAGAGAAAAACTTTGAAACACACTTGAACAAAGATTAGAACAAGTAAAGAAATGTAAATGACAACAATTGTTATATCAAGTATACACATAAGTTGATTCATAACAAGGAATGCATTCAAACCAAGTTAATAAGGAAGATCAAACTTAGTGATTAAGTCTCAAAGACTTGATCCGGAGAGAGGTTATAATAAGATATGTTTCAGTAATAATTGAGAGTAAGAAGTGAAGAGTAGAGAGATAGAGAAGATAACTTTGGAGTAATGTATTTAGAATAGATCGTAAGTTATCAGTGTTTGATACAATAGAATGAGCTCTTATTTATAGAGACTCATGAAGAACACTAGATTACAACTCTATGGTAGCCATGCAAGGCATACTGGACAATAGAGTGAATTACAATAAGACAAGTAAAGTAATCTAGCTATGATGACTGCGGTAGCAAAAGACTCTAATTGCAGTTGCTGATAAAGAGACTGAATGTGGGTGCTGAAGAGGTTGCGGTAGAAAGTTTGGATGCGGTAGCAGTTATGGTAGTTGAAGTTCAAGAGGGTCACTTTCATGATTCAACAATTTCCCCCTAAGTGACCTCTTTAACTTTGGTTCAGCTATCAAGTTTGTGGAACTTGATCAGAATCCACCAAAATTTCCTGACGTTTTCCAGCCATGTGATTCTTCTTGTGATATCGAACTTGACTTCTGCGGTAGTATCCTTCGATTTTTCAACTGCAGTCTGACAGATGTCAAGTTGTTTCTTGGTCAGGCGGTGCATGGCAGTCATAGGAATGAAATATTTGACATTTTTAGTCTTTCTTTTGAATATGACTCCAAGATCAGTAAAGTTTGTTGTGCCTAGAGATCTTTCTTCGAAGCCTTCGGTAGGCATTGGCACAGGTTCAAGAGGTGGGAGATCAAACTTCTTGAGGATGGTGGGGTAGATATCCGCATCTATATTGGCAAAGTCACAGACCGTATCCCTCAGAAATGAATTGGCTTTTTCAAGCTCAATCTTCATCTTGGGGTGCTTTTCAGACTTATTTTGAAACACCTTGGCAATGAGGAAGATTTCTTCCGAGTTCATACAGGGGAAGTCTGCCTGGCTTCGGACGTAGTCATGTTCCCTTCTTGTCAGGGTGTATTGGATGTATTCAGTCTTCATAAATTTCCGGACTTTGTAGTTCTTGACTGTGGAAGGTCTTTCGTTAGACCATATTTTTTCGATGGAGGAGGCATGCTTATCATAAAAACAATTCAGTCTCTCAAATTCCATCGGCAGTCGTTTGTGATCTGGAAGGCTCCGGTCAAACTGCTCAAATACAGTGAAGTACTTGGCATTTGGAGAAATTGGTATATCCCAGTACCCGTTTGATGGGGGTTCAGCGTATGTAAGGTGCGGTATGTAATCTTCATCTAGCAAGCGGCGGTGCGGATTGACCCATGAATTAATCAAGGATTCGTCTATCATAGTGTCGAATCCGCATTCTCTCCAAATTAATTCTGCCAGCTTGGCTGCTTTCCAAACATGCTTTCTTTGGGCGGTGGCAGGAGAGTCCGTGGTGCTTGGAGAAGACATGTATTCAACCAAGTTCTTGAAGTGTGGAGGAGTCTCTGGCTTTTTAGGAGAGACTTCCCTCGGTGGAGTCGTATGTGGTGGAGTGTAATGGGATGGTGAAGGAGTGGGGATTTTTTATATGATGATGGGGGGACTCTGATGAATGGAAGTATCAGAGTGATGGACTTCTTCTTGTTCTTCACTTCCCCCTCTTGAGGAATGCAATGCAGGTGCTTCCTCAAGCCATTGCTTAAGTCCATCAACTTTGGCACAAACTTCTAGGAATTGAGCTTTGAGGGCTTCTGCCAGTTGGGAATTGTTAGGAGTAGAGGAGCTGAAGAGTAGTTTGTGGATTTACTTTGTAAGTTTGAGGATCTCTGGACCATGGAAGTTGGAGGACAGGGATTTATGCAGTCTGTTGATGGTGGCGTGAAGAACATAGATAGTGGACTCATAAGCAGTATGAGTCTCATCTATCAATTTCTGAGATTGAGAAGCTTGATCCGCGATGGCTGCCTGGAGATCCTTTTTGATTGCGGTTACCTCAGTGATGAGGTGTTCCGCTGTAGCCATGAATTATTTGTGGTCAGCCTTGCGGTTGTTGTCAAGGGACCGGGTCCCCATATCTACTTTTAGAGAGATTCTCTCTGCAGCCATGCATTCCCTTGTTTCTAGACGTTATATTCTTTCAATCAGTGACTGTGGTCCTGGAGAGTCTTCAGGTTGCGGTTGAGTAGGCGTGACCGCAACCAGAATCTGATCAACTTTGGCTTCTAGGCTCATGAACTCCTTCCGGGTGACAACATTCTTCTTCTTTTTCTTCTTCTCTTGAGGCTTGGAAGTCGAATGATGAGAACCGCTGGACTCCTCTTCTTCATCAAACATCATTAAGTCATCATCTGAAGGGTTTGGCTTGTTGACTTCTTGGATGTCTTCATCATCAAAACCGAATGTGGGAGCTGAACTAAGTTCGATTGCGGATCCTTCCTCTTGTGATGGATACACTGTAGGAGTGTGAATTGGAGGGGGAGTTGAAGTAGGAGGGAGTCTGGAGGTACCTGCGGCTGTACCTGAAGCTTGAGCTTTTAAGACTGTTTCAGCCATCTCATCCATCCAGTTTTGTACTTTGAGAATGGTGGCTACGGTATTGGCATTACTGATAGCATTTGCCCAATACTTGGCCACGGACTGGGATTTCCCTCTCCTTTTGTTGTTGTTGCTTAATCTGTTGTTCCTTGCGGGCTTACAATGCTCTTTTGAAAGCAGCATACTTGTTTTTGTCTGACTCTGTTACCAGATTGTACTGTAACCAAGATTCATTGGATGCATCACCGTCAAATCCTTTAAAACGCACCGAAGTGTCCTTCGGGTTCACGGATCCTTGCACATTTGTGTTCACCGTGCCTAAACCACCTGTAAAAGATGTAAGTAGAGTAGGATTTCCTAAGCTTCCTCGGTCTCCTTGACCCATGGTCAAGTCTGGCCTCGGCTCAGTTCTGGCATGGGCGAAAGAAGTGCCCTGCGGGTGGGAAGGTGTTTGAAGTGTTTAGGTGACGTTCGAAAGGATGGTGCGCAACTCCTCGGGAGAAAAGAAATGCAGTCGGGAAGCCCTGGAGACCTTAGGGCGAGCACCAATATCATTCTCATGGGAGTGAACTGGGGGGTGTCTCCACGAAGTTGTGAATCAGACTCACTTTCTGAGTCTGACTGGAAAATGATGGTGGTGATGAATGGGTTTGCGGCTACCCCAAGGACTACTGGAGCCTTTTTAGAGGCTTCAGCATCGGTTCGCTTACGCATATGGATAGTGGTATCGGTTGTTTTCCTTTTCTTGAGGATAGAAATCGGTTGCCTATCCTCATCTGAATCATTGCTAGATACGGTTGGGGGAGGTTTTGTTTTGCGTTTCTTGGTGGGTGCAGTTTGTTTGGGAGCATCCTTCTTGGGTGTTATTTGTTTCTTCTTGGATGCCAACTGCTTTTCTTCTTTGAGAAAGATTGGATATTGTAGTAGAAGAGGGGACTGCGGTACCCTCAGGGTTAATAGCTGCAGATAGAAGAGTCGGGGTAGAAGGGTATGGGGCAATACCCTCCGTAGCCTCAATGTGGTCTGAGACATCAACAGTCTCAAGACCAAGAGAAGAAAGCATATGAGTAGGGAGTTTGCGGATTGGTCCAAAAACAATTTGATTAGAAGAAGGGTGGTACCTTTTAAGACCCTTAGTGATGAAAAAGTTGATGTCACTCCCCATGTCTATTCCAACATCCGTATGTAGGTCTGATATGCAGAGAGACCAGAATCTTGCAAATGTGAGCTCGTTTGGGTTCTCCTTCGGGTGCTCCTTGGGAATGTACTGAATGAAATCATCCCATAGGATCTGCCCATAGTTGACATCGTGTCCAGTGAAAAATCTCCATACTAATTCCAAAAATTTTAGTCCCATGTTGTCAATGCCTCCGGTTGTGCTGGATAGACAGCAGATGACAAAGTGACACACGAACTGCCAAACCGCAGGTAGTTGGTTCTTTTTGAACTCACCAATCCCTCGAATTGGTTTTTGATACCCCATCTGGTAGAGGGCTGATGTGACGTCAGCCATTAATGGTGAGAAGATTTTGATGGAGTGATGAACCAGAAGGTTAATGGCTGAGAGGAACTTTTCTTTGGACAAGATGACCAAAGAATCGTTAATGAGGTTGAGGTGAATTTCTTGGGGGTTTTCTAGTGGGCGATAAGCAAAATAAGCACATTTGAAGAGAGTAGAAACTGGAACAACGTCTGTAAATGCATCGAATGGACCAAACAGAGGGTGGTTCTTGAGAAACTTGATTATAAGCTTGATGGAAGCATTATATGAAGGATGATCTTCAAACACTACTCTGAAATTGCTTGATGCGATTGTTGGAGAATCTGAACCTGTTGGATTCACTGAGCCTGAAGCCTTGGATTGCTTCTTTGATGCACCTAATTTCACCATTGTTGAAGTTTGAAGGAATTTAGAGAAGAAGTAGAACACAGAGTTCTTGAAGGTTTTTGAGAGGGAATGATCGATATTCAGAAGGCGTAAAGTGAATTTGAGGAAGAAGATGGGTTTATAAAGGGGGGGGGGGGTGAAAAATGTTTAACCCTAGGTAAATGGTAAGGATAGGGTAAAACGTCATTTGGATTGGGGAATCTTGGAATTTAGGATTAAATCTTAGCCACAACTATTGAAACGAATTAAAAGGATTTGGGAGATTTAATAAAAGAGGGATGCATTTAATGAAAAGTCGGACATCTATCAATGTGTCAGGTGACGTAGGGTGAGGGGGAGAGGAAGTTGTAACGGATAGGACGTGCTGGGGGGAGGAAAAGATAGATTAAGGATCAGATTATGGAAACACGTTCTTTTTGTCATGATACCTAAAATAGGCCTTACACAGGTTTATTTAGAAAGGGAATGGAATAGTTTCTAAAGGGAATGTTTTTTGTCTTTAATGTTCTACTTCATAAAGGATCATTAAATAGCACACAAAGATTCAAGGGTTGATGAAACAATGAGAAATTATCACAATGATCGCAGATGGAAACTTCATTGTGGTTGGAAACATCATTGCGTTTGGAAACATCATTGTGGTTGGAAACATCATTGCAGTTGAGATTTCATTGCGGTTGGGAACGTCATCGCGGATGAGCAAAGGAAATACAATAGTGAGGAACTGAGATAAACACTTGTACAAGAATTAGTAATAATAGACAATAAAGACCCATGAGAGATAAGTATGATATATGGTTGCAGTACCTAGACTGTGATACCAAAACTATCTATCATAAGTAACTCTCAATTAGAACTGCAACGGAGACCAAGGATGGTCTGCAGTAGCTAACAACTCAAAAAGAATTGTGGGTCTGGATTCACCATTCCTAACATTTGTAGGAAGGTGTTAAGCTTTGTGGAGTCGAGTGCTTTTGTGAACACATCAGCAATCTCTTCATGAGAAGGGACAAAGATGAGTTCAATGTTACCTTTCAAGATGTGGTCTTTGATGAAGTGATATCGTAGTTCAATATGCTTAGTCTTGGAGTGCTAAATTGGATTGTGAGAAATAGGTAGCACTTTCAGAGTCACGGTAGATTGGTATCCGCAGCATTCTATAACCGTAGTCCAATAATTGAGTTTTCATCCAAAGAACTTGAGAACAACAGCTGGCTACAGCCACATATTCAGCTTATGTGGTAGATAGAGACACACAACCTTGTTTCCTTGAAGACCAGCTGACGAGACGTTCACCCATAAATTTGTTGGATTAGTGTCTAAGTCCATAACTATTTTGGTATGTACTTGACCCGATGGTGCATGGTCCTTTTGGGTTGCCTTCACCAAAGCAACTTGATTGGAGAAATGAATAAAGAGAGAAAGGATAATATATTGAAGGAGAAATCATATTTGTTTAATTAATATTGGTCAATAATTAATTGAGAATTAATTTTGTGATCAAGTGTAATTAATTAAACTAGAGGGGCTGAATTGTAATTATGTGATAGTTACAAAATAAGGTAAGAATTATCTTATAAGTATGGTGAACGAATTTAAGGTTGGAAAGCCTTAGAATTCGAGTATGATAAGGATTCAAGGATTATCTTATTGGTTGCTTGGTGGATAAGCAACTAGATAAGGATAATGACTGAAACCCTATCTCTACACCTATATAAACACCCCTAGGGTCATGAATTCGTGGAACCCTTCCCAAGAAGTCCCAAATACGAATTCTAACCTCCCTCCTCTCTCTTTATACCTTCTCCACTTGCTTATGGTGTTTGTAAGCCATTAGAGGAGTGACACTTGTGACTCTTTGCTTTCCAAGGTCAATTCAAGGAGGAATTGGATTGTTATTGCTACATAACAATCAAGGTATGTTCTTAAACCTATTTACATGTGAATTCTGATTTCCATATGCTAGTATTAGGGTTCTAAGTCTTGGATTCAAAGTATGTACAATAGAGAAACCTAGATCTGAGCTTTAGGGTTTGTATGAGCACATAGGATGTCTTATGACAAAACCCATCAGTGGTATCAGAGCCATGATTGGTTTCTATTGTATTGATGCTTGATGTAACTGAAAATCGTGTTTTGGCCTCACTGTTCGACCTGACTCGGCGAGTCACTCTTGGACTCGGCGAGTCAGCCCTACTCGGCGAGTTCCAGAGGGTGACTCGGCGAGTCGGTGCGTCAAACAGTGCTTATCTCGGGATTTCTTGCTGTTTTTGCATTGGGATAATTACCTTATCATGTTAGATTAATATTAATCCGATTATATGATATATTTGACTATATTTTTAATCTAATTGAAGATATTTATCAATTAATAAGATAATTGTTTCCTTATAAGATAATTGATTAATTATTTTAAGTAAATTGATAAATTGTTTTGCAAGAAATCATCAAATATGGATAATTATGTGATTAAATGTTAATTTGAATTATTTGTTATTTGATCCTTGTTGTTGTGAAAAGTTTCATATTTGGCCCTTTAGGTTTTATAGTTTAAATTTGAACCCCAAAAGTTTTGTTGTTTTGAAATTTAAATAGTTGAAACCCTAATGTTTTGAAAAAGGTTTCAAAACTTGCCCTCAAGTTTTGGAATTTAAATTTTGATTAAACAGTTTAATTTTGATGCATATTTAAATTCTAAACCCTAATGTGTTGAAATGTTTCAAAACTTGCCCTCAAGTTTTGGAAATTAAAAGTTGATTAAAAGTTTAATTAGGAATGTTAAATTCTAAAACTCTAGTATAGTTTTGAAAAAGTTCAAATCACACCCTTATGGTTTTATTAACTAATTAAGGTGTTTAATTAAAGAGGGTTAATAAATCCATAAAATTTTAGGTTTACAATTTAAATAAATTAAAAGTATAATTGTTAAATTGAACCACCTAATATTTTAAAAGTGTAAAGTACACCCTATACTATATATAACATTAAACGTCTAACATTATATATATGTATAACTAAAAGTCAGTCTTACCGTTAGTAGGCCTCATTCACGAAGCTGGTCTATAAGGGGTGTTTAAGGAAATTGCCTGTAAAATGGCGATTGAATGGGTATCCACTCTTACCCACCGCACTCTTGACTAGTGGAGGGTCGTTAGCCGAACGGGTAGGATAGGACGAAACCTTCCATTATAAGTATAATGAATTATAAAAGTAACTAAATGTTTTCAAAAATTCCCAATCTTAGTTACTTAGGCAAAAGTGAATTGATGCAATTCCATGAAATTACACTTTGTGCCCTTGCGAAGACGTTAGTGGAGCGTGTGTGGTTAACCGGCACACTAAATGGGTCTAAGCAAAGGTAGCAAAGGGTGACTCAATGTTTGTCATAGTTCGGTGGAGCGTGTGTGGTTTACCGGCACATCGAATAGGTGACTGTAACATGTGAGGGCACCATGTAGTTTGCATGGTTATTCACACCCGCTTTGTGATCCTCGGCATCCCAGTCACAAACAAGAGGGGCATATCGAGATATAAACATGCCATTGAAAGTTCAATGTATCTCAAAGGATCTAGGAGTTTTCATAGATTTAAAACTTAAAATTCTTTTTCGTTTTTCATGGTGGAAATTAGTGAATCGTCATTCACTTACCTTCAAATATTCTGCAATTAGGGTTACGGCATCCCTCTCCCGAGTTGTAGAATATTGTGTTGGGTCCTAGCCTTAGTATCTCATTTGGGTGATTTACTAAGGACTCATTCAATCAACTAACTTGAATTCGTTTTCTCCCATATTATAGATGTCAAAGTTCGACAACTATGGTCTTCCCAAATCCCGTGGAACAAGCATTCCACATGAAGATGATATTCCACGATTCAATCGAGGAACAAGAAATCAAGCTTCACTTCCTCCTCCTCCTCCAATTATTCTCCCTAACCCACAAGATTGTAAAATTGAAAGGTTCAATATCACTCAAGCCCTTTTGGCAAGTAAACATAAAGAAGGTAAGTCGGTGTGTACACACGTCCTCGGGATGAAGTCGCACATTGATAGACTAAGAATGATGGGATCCGTTATTAGTGAAGAGATGGTTGTTGATTGGGTTCTTCAGTCACTTCCTAACTCGTATAGTGAGTTCGTAAGAGAGTACTATATGATGAACCATGACGTGACCCTTATAGATCTCACCTCTATGCTTATTGCTGCTGAATCAGCAATGGTTTGGCGCAATAGAAAAGCAAAGTTAATTGGTGAATCTGCCTTCAAGACCTCTATGGATATAGACAATGGCAATAAAAGACATGCAATGATCGAAAAGTTTGAGAAAGGCGATGTCTGAAGTAGTTCCATGTGTTGTTCCGAAAGAGTCAATTTGCTTTTATAGCCAAGAGAAGGGGCATTGGAGACAAAGTTGCCCTAATTACCTAAGAGATCTAAGAGATGGGAGAGTCAAAAGTATGACTGCGCTTTAGGTAAATATCCACTATCTAACTCAATTAAGTTCCTATTCATTGATTCTTAATACATGATGTAATAAGATTGCATTTAAATGTTTTGTAGGGTCGGTGAAAAGAAAGGAAGCTTCATAAGAGAAAGCAAGATGAATCTAATCACAAGAGATGGATCTCGATCGCATGGACTTGAAGATTGGATTTTGAGCTTAGAAAGTTATGATAGAGTTGTTAGAAATTTTCTTTTGTACATAGTTTTCAATGGATTTTGCATTGTAAGGACAAATTTTTTCCGCTGCTTTTATAAATAAAATAAATTTTGACTTATTTATTTATTTGTTTATGAAATCGTTATGAAAATTGATGTTCGAATATTTCTACAACGAATGGATATGATTCTTAGTTATGTTATTTATGGAAATGTCAAGAATTTACCAAATAGGGAGAGTTTCTCATCGCCCAAAGTTTCAATTGGACTGAAACTTGGAATCATGCAACGTGGATGCACGATGAATGAGAAATTTCGTATTTGGAAATTAGACTGATTCGTTGACAAAGTGTCAAGTGAAGGACTAAGAGATCGAGTACACAAGTTGTGTGTTGATCAAAGTCCACCATAAGAGTAACAATGATATTCGTCATGATTTACTAAAGGTTTAGTAAATATGATTATACATACAAGATTAAGTGTAATTCTGAATTGATTAAAGGGTTTAGATCAATAGCAGAACGAATAAGAAGAATCAAGTAGGCAGAAAGATAAAAGTTTCTCCATTCTAAGAAGATGGGAGAGTACCTTTTATGCTTTATGATAGGTCTTAATGATTAAGAACCATATCTCAATTGATCCTCTAAGTGAGTCTTAGTACAATTGAATGTCTAAGAAGAGGAATCAAGAATTGAAGAAATGGTTAAATCAAGAAGTCTATCATACTTCGTTCCAATAACAAGTCTTAAAGTTAAGATTGTAACAATGAGTGAAAAGTATTAAAGGTTTATAACATTCATCAAATGTGGGAAGTTGTGATGTCTTGAATAAGACAAAGGCCAACTAGTACCAATTTATGAAGTGTTTTGATAAAAGCTACACTAACTCTTGAATATTTGTTTGTCAAGAAATGGTTATTGACAAAAGAATCGTATATGTCAAGGAGTCAGTGGGAGTCTTAATGGTCTTGAAAGGTTTCAAGAACAAATCAAATAAACCTTATCGATCATCACTAGCACACGAGTTGAGGTTCACAACCTATCGTGTTGACATTATTTTGATTCTGTGCCAATCCAATCGAGTTAATTATGCATGTGAGTTCTATGAGTTCTCATTTTGAACGCATAAAAGGCAAAGCACCTTAATCAATGAAAGGTACATTGATAGGAAAGGGTGAGCTGCTTAACTACTTGGAAGACATGGTGGGCAGCTGTGCTGCCATGAAGGCAAGAAATCAAGATTAAGAAAGTTCGGTCCATATGAGTTTGAATTTGTTGTAAACTTTAGTTTTGACAAATTCACATGGATAGGAACATTTACACCGTTTAAAATCTAAGTGTCATAAGATTTCCTCCTTCATGAAAATGATTGTGAGGAAATGCTTTCACTAAGAAAGATTTTAAGAAGATAGTGATTGTAAAATTGCATTCTCGAATTCAATTATGGTTACGGCATCCCTTTCCATAATTTGAATTGTGAGGTTTGGCAATTAGTCTTAATTGTTTAGACACACATATGAACTATCGAAGGCAAAGGTGTATAAGTTCAAGAAGCATTGATAAAGGATTATCAAAGCACTAAGTATTAGAAACATGAACTTAAGAAATTCAATAAGTATTGTTTTCTGAAAGTTAAGATGTTTATGAATACATGTCGAAGCTAGTGGGAGCATAAGTGTTATGTTTTACAATAATCATCATGATAGTGGGAGCATAAATGTTATGATTGTATGATTATTAAGGAAAGTATTGCAAGGTTAGCAATATTAATTATAGAAAACAAGAGTCATACTTTGCAAAGTTGTAAGAGTTGAAAGGTTGTTTTACTATAATTAAGGGAGAGAATATTATGCTTCATTTCAAATCTAAAGGATTAGGTTGAGAAATGTTAATAAATTTAGTCATAGGTACAAAGTGTGTTCTTAAAATTTCGATTATGATTACGGCATCCCTCTTCACAATTCGAATTTTGAGAACATAGCAAATAAAACATTATGCGTCGTGTCCCATACGCTTCGGGTATAGGATCGATAGCAAATGCTTAATGTTTGACCATTCTAAAATTTTCCAAATGACGAGCGCATTTAGAGGGAAAAGGGACTAGAATTGGTTTTGACTAAAATAATTAAACAACTATCAAAGGACAATCCAAGTTCGACGAAGATTGGTCGCTTGTGAATAGTTGGAAGTATAATAATGTTTCCATATTGGATGGACCGTATCGACATTATTACGAATAGATAAGATTCTATTAAGAATGAGTTGTCATATGGAACATATGGAAGTGTGTCCATATTGGGAATTGAATATTGAGAAATCTATGACTAGATTAGAAACTTCTATGCAAAAGGATGTTCAAAGAAAGTACTTTGAGTGAGAGACATCACATCTATGGAATTGTCTTGTAACAATCTCCGATAGAAGACTTTGTAATATCATTGGCAATAGTCTTTGTGACTTTGGTGCAGTGACATTACAAAAGAGATCATTGCATAAAATGTTAGAATCTAGCATATTTTATAAGTAGCAAGAATTTGATATTCTTTAACTTATGAAAAACGGATTTGGAGTTGTGAAATGAGAAGGATTGGAAATGTGTTCAATGTGATCTATTTCACAAAGTAAGAACCATAGGTAAACATTGTGTGCATGCTAGGAGCATGAGACAAGTGTTGGAATTCAAGTAAGAAGTTGATTACCCGAAACAACAAATAATGAGTAATCAATATGGTGATAAATAAAAGGTGTTTTATTTATACTCAAAGATTGAGGCCATATGGGATTAGTATTATTCTTGTGTTTCACATTTGCATGTTTTGACTTCCAGAATAATTGAGTTTATTAAGAATAATCGAATTATTCAAACGGGCCACAGTCGTTCATATGTTGGAAGTAGATATGAATAAAGACTGTCGTGAATTGGTGTGTGGATTGTCTAAAAGAGCATTAGACATAAGCAAATGTTTGCTGCAACGTTCATGAGTGCTTATGAATGTGATTTGAGCATTGGATTAGACCCACGCTCACTTGGATCACTCCATGAATTGTATCACGAGTGATTGGTGAGACGATAACATCTTATATTCTTGAAACCGAGATGTGTGAGTTGTATCTTGCGAATCGGTTGCACATTGATAATATGTAAACGCACCAGTAACTTGGTGTTATAAAACATATTGTTGTGTGTGATTCGGTGCGTGAGTACAAGCAAGCATTGTATCAAAGTTTATCCGTTCCTTTTATTCAAAGTAGGATAAAAGCGATATCTTTGGGCCCCTCGATGGTTTAGTGATGACAAACGTAAATGCTCGGCCGGGCTAGGGCTAATTTGATTTGTTCAATTAGTCAGTCGTCATAAATCAGAAATCGAGAAGTAGTACAAAGAGAATGATTAGAAATCATATCTCATATGATATCTAGAATGGAGGAATATATGATCCTTTATCTAAGGACACGCGTATTTGATATGATCAGAGTTGACAGCGGCTTTGGAAAGCTACGATTGCAGATCGGGATCCGAAGTCATACGCAGAATAGTTATTAGACTTATCCAAGTGGGAGACTGTTGGATTAGTGTCTAAGTCCATAACTATTTTGGTATGTACTTGACCCGATGGTGCATGGTCCTTTTGGGTTGCCTTCACCAAAGCAACTTGATTGGAGAAATGAATAAAGAGAGAAAGGATAATATATTGAAGGAGAAATCATATTTGTTTAATTAATATTGGTCAATAATTAATTGAGAATTAATTTTGTGATCAAGTGTAATTAATTAAACTAGAGGGGCTGAATTGTAATTATGTGATAGTTACAAAATAAGGTAAGAATTATCTTATAAGTATGGTGAACGAATTTAAGGTTGGAAAGCCTTAGAATTCGAGTATGATAAGGATTCAAGGATTATCTTATTGGTTGCTTGGTGGATAAGCAACTAGATAAGGATAATGACTGAAACCCTATCTCTACACCTATATAAACACCCCTAGGGTCATGAATTCGTGGAACCCTTCCCAAGAAGTCCCAAATACGAATTCTAACCTCCCTCCTCTCTCTTTATACCTTCTCCACTTGCTTATGGTGTTTGTAAGCCATTAGAGGAGTGACACTTGTGACTCTTTGCTTTCCAAGGTCAATTCAAGGAGGAATTGGATTGTTATTGCTACATAACAATCAAGGTATGTTCTTAAACCTATTTACATGTGAATTCTGATTTCCATATGCTAGTATTAGGGTTCTAAGTCTTGGATTCAAAGTATGTACAATAGAGAAACCTAGATCTGAGCTTTAGGGTTTATATGAGCACATAGGATGTCTTATGACAAAACCCATCAAAATTAACATCCACCTGAAGTGCTTTTTCGATCTAGTTTGCATCCAGCATGATCCGCATCTGTGAAAGCTTGCAGGCTGAAGTCATTGCCTGCGGGGTACCATATACCAAGAGATTTGCTTCCTTTCAGGTACCGTAGTATCTTTTTGGCTACGGTCATATGAGATACTTTTGGGTCAACCTGATACCTTGGACATATACCAGTTGCAAATAAAATGCCTGGTCTGCTTGCGGTGAGGTACATCAAAGAGCCTAGGATGCCTCTAAAAGTCTTGTGATCCACAGATTCGCCTAAGGGATTGTAACGACCCGTCTCCGGTATGATGATTCCATAGTATTTAATTAGAAGTTTGCAAGAGGGACTCGGCAAGTTCATAGCCTGACTCGCCGAGTAGGGACGGGATTTCGAGCACGTGTTAGTCGGCGACTCGGCGAGTCCATATTCGGGACTCGGCGAGTCTGCCTGCCTGGAAGAAACCCTAAATCCCCGGGTTGCTCACTATTTAAACCACCTTATAGCCCCCAATCTCGCCTCCTTCACCCTCAGAAAGCTGTGAGAAAACCCTAATACATCCTTGAGTGATCTAAGTGTTCTTGTGTTCAATTTTTGAAGGCTTAAAGAAGGAGAAGAAGAAAGGAGCAAGGAGAAGAGGTGTAGAGCAAAGATCCAAGGGCAAATCAGAGTTCTTTGAGGTATTCTTCGGATTCCCTCCTGTTTTATGCTTTTAACCTCCATTATAACTCTTCTAGATCTAGTTTGATGCTTTTCTCAAGCCTTATGATTGTATGGATACATCTCCGGGTGCATCTGAACTCAAACTAAGGGAAAGATAAAAAGATTTTCAAAAAGAAAAATGTTTTCAAATGAAATTTTGAAAAGCACTTAGAAAGAAAAGAATTTTTAAACAAGATAAGGGTGTGGTGCATGCGATCAGCCGAGCTCAAGTAAGTACTCCCAAATTACCAATACAAGTTTTATTATTATGATTAATTGTTCCAGTTTCAGTAGAACAGCATGCTAGTATAGGACTAAGGATCTAGGAGGATGCCTTATGTGCCTGCTATATGTGTTACAGCTTTATGAGAATTGCATGCTAGTATTGAGTAGACAACAGTAGGATAGCTTGTTTAGGTTATGCCTGGTAGCGTGAGCTTAGCCTTGTATGCTAGAGTAGCTTCTTGTTATGAGAATAGTTTGCCTAAGTATGTTTCCCTTATCCGAATGTTGCTTGCTTTGTGCCTTGTGGGACTCTAAGTGGCGCGAGTTAGCCATTGGGTGAATACGTCACATCACATGTGATCAGGGTTGAATAATCTCAGAGTGCTGGATTTGGCCCTATTGCGCAGCTCTCGTTTGAGTCCAACCGTTATAGGGACGAGTCTTTTACTCGAAGGATTATCCGATCCTCATTGCATGTGATGGTATTCAGGTGGTGGCTAATTAGCATTACAAGGAGGCCTTCAGCAGCTGAGGACTGGTTGAGTGGAGTCAGAGATTTCCCTAGGGAAAGCCTAGGATGAGAGTAACAGAGATCAGTAGTAGAAGTGACTTGGTGGAGTCAAGGCAGTTCTTGAGGAAAGTACGGATAAATGTGGAAGGTAGTATGGGCCCGTACTACTGAAAGCAGAGGATCCGTACTCGAATCAAGGAAGGCCGAGACAAGACCAGGGAGCTAGTAGTAGTATCAATGATCCCTTGAGATATTTCAGTTTTTTGATGTTGCTATGATGTGTTTCAGAATGCTGGTTTTGCGTCCGAGGACAGCAGCCAGCAGTGGAGGTGCCGGGGAGGGATCAGGATCAGGCTCGGGGGACGAGCGCATGGATGAGCAGACCAGAGAGTTTCTTTCTTCAGAGATTACTCGTATCATTTTAGAGCAGACTCCTGTGATCTTCGGTTCGATCAAGGAGGGTATCTTAGAGCTGATGGATGAGAGATTGGGCACCTTCCGTGCCGAGGTGGCGGCCATGATGGGGTCGCGTACACTTACATTTAGAGAGTTCAGGGCATGTGGAGCTCCAGACAATCACGGGGCGCGGGACCCCATAGCGAGTACTAGATGGTTGGCGGATGTGGCCAACGCGTTCCGCACTAGCAGGTGTCCCGAGGGGGACAAGGTCAGATTGGCGTCCTGTCTTCTGAAGGACAGGGCACGGGATTGGTGGGAGGAGGTCGGACATACCATTGGAGATGATGCAGCATTGGATGCCATGACCTGGGCAGATTTCTCTACCAGGTTCAGGGCGGAGTTTGCACCAGTTATTGAGGTGCATCAGCTAGCCAGAGAGTTTTAGGACCTCACCCAGACTACAGAGACTGTGGCGGAGATCACCGCCAAGTTCAGGGAGAGGGCTCTTCTCGTTCCTCAGTATGCAGCCGATGAGGAAATGAAGAAGGCCCGTTATCATGAGATGTTGCGGAGCGATATCCGCCAGTTTGTGAGCCGGTCCAGCTGTAAAACGCTGGATGACACGATTGCTAGGGCTCGGGAGAGGGAGATTGATCTCGAGATGGAGAAGAAGAGGAAACCGGAGGCAGTTTCGGGTTCAGGCAGTTCGAGCAAAAAGCCCAAGGTTTCTGATCACAGATCCAGGAGTCAGCAGAGCCACGGTCGATGTCGCAAGTGTGGGAGATTGCACGAGGGGGTATGCAAGGCAGGGAGTCCCGGTTGCTACAAGTGCGGTCGGACTGGGCATTTGAGCAGGTATTGTACGGCCCCTGCTACTGTCGTTGCAGCATCAGATCTGATTTGCTTTCAGTGCAATCAGAGGGGACATAAAAAGTCCCAGTGTCCGAGTTTAGCTGCAGCAGGGAAGGTGGCTGCACCTGCCCTTGCTACTTTGAGGATTACAAACGGCCGGCAGGGCCGAGCCGAGGCGCCAGTGGCGAAGAGTAGGGTGTTTCAGATGACAGCAGAGGAGGCGCGAGTGACTCCTGATGTGGTGACGGGTATGTATCTTCCCTTCATCTCTTTATTTTATTGTTTGATTATTGCTTATGATTGTATGTTTTATAGCGTCGTTCTCTGTGAACGGCATTTCTGCTATGGTATTATTCGATTCGGGGGCTACCCAATCATTCGTATCGCTTGCGCTTAGCAAGAGATTTAGCAGAGCTCCAGGGGAGCTGGATTGTCCATTAGAGGTTGAGATAGCAGATGACAGGACCGTGAGGGTCGGCAGAGTGCATAGAGGGTGTTCTCTTCAGTTGTTTGATGAGCAGTTTTCGGTGGACCTGGTTCCTATTCACCTGCGAGGGAATAAGGTTATTGTGAGCATGGATTGGCTAAGCCCCAACGGGGCGGTGATTGATTGTGAGCTTCAGTTAGTGAGGGTTCGCACTCCCAGTGGGGGAGAGTTAGTGATTAAGGGCAAGAGGCCACAGCGCGGACCGACCTTTTGTTCCGCCGCAAGGGCGAGGCATTATTTTTAGCAGGGTTGCACTGGTTATGTAGCTTACGTATTGGATGCCCGGGAGAAGGGCTAGACGACAGTTGATGATGTTCCGATAGTGCGAGACTTCCTGGATGTATTTCCCGAGGATTTACCGGGAATACCTCCTGAGAGGCAGGTTGAGTTCAGGATCGACCTGATTCTTGGTGCGGCTCCGATAGCCAAGGCACCGTATCGCCTAGCTCCCCCTGAGATGCAGGAGTTGTCTACGCAACTGCAGGAGCTGCTAGACAAGGGTTTCATTCGGCCGAGCAGTTCGCCTTGGGGAGCGCCGATCCTGTTTGTGAGGAAGAAGGATGGGTCGCATCGTATGTGTATAGATTATCGGGAGTTGAATAAGGTAACGGTGAAGAACCGTTACCCACTTCCGAGGATAGATGATCTGTTTGACCAGCTTCAGGGAGCGTCTTGGTTCTCCAAGATCGATCTACACTCCGGGTATCATCAGATGCGGGTTAGAGATGAGGATGTGCAGAAGACTGCTTTCAGGACCAGGTATGATCATTATGAGTTTGTGGTGATGCCATTTGGGCTCACCAATGCCCCAGCCGCGTTCATGGATCTCATGAATCACGTGTGCAAGCCGATGCTGGATCGGTCAGTGATAGTATTCATAGATGATATCTTGGTGTATTCCAAGACACAGGAGCAGCACGAGGAGCACCTGAGGGAGGTGCTGGAAGTTTTGAGGAGGGAGAGACTATTCGCAAAGTTCTCCAAGTGTGAGTTCTGGTTGCGCGAGGTGCAGTTCCTTGGTCACCTCGTCAACCAGAAGGGTATTTTGGTGGATCCGGCCAAGATAGAGGCCGTGATGCAGTGGGAGGTCCCGAAGTCTCCATCTGAGATTCGGAGCTTCCTAGGACTGGCAGGGTATTACCGGAGATTCATTCAGGATTTCTCCAAGATAGCAGTACCGCTCACCCGACTGACCAAGAAGTCGGTGGTATTTCGTTGGGGGCTTGAGCAGCAGGCAGCATTCGAGACCCTCAGGCAGAGATTGTGCGAGGCTCCAATCCTTACCTTGCCAGAGGGAGTAGAGGATTTCGTAGTCTACTGTGATGCCTCGATCACAGGTATGCGAGCAGTGTTGATGCAGCGAGGCCATGTGATAGCTTACGCCTTGAGACAGTTGAAGCCTCACGAGGCTAACTATCCTACCCATGATTTAGAGCTGGGGGCCATTGTGTTTGCCCTCAAGATTTGGAGGCATTATCTTTATGGGGTCCGTTGTACTATCTACACAGATCAAAAGAGCTTGAGGTACCTTATGGATCAGCCGAGTCTGAACATGAGACAGAGGAGGTGGTTGGATGTGCTGAAGGATTATGATTGTGAGATCCTTTACCATCCAGGGAAGGCCAACGTGGTGGCCGAAGCGCTAAGCCGCAAAGTGTCGGCAGCCCCTATCAGAGATATGTGTTTGAGGATGACAGTGATTACTCCGTTGTTGGAACGGATCAGGGAGGCTCAGGTTGAGGGCTTCAAGGAGGAGAGGTAGAAGTGTGAGAGGATAGTGGGCCGAGCATCTTCGTTTGATTATGACAGTCGGGGATTGCTGACACTTCATGGGAGAGTGTGGGTACCGTACTGGGGAGGAGTACGGCAGGTGTTGATGGACGAGGCTCATAAGTCTCGATTTTCTATCCATCCAGGGGCGACGAAGATGTATAGAGATCTTCGACCCGATTATTGGTGGCCCTACATGAAGCGGGACGTCGCCTGGTATGTTGAGAGATGCCTGACCTGCAGGAAGGTCAAGGCGAAGCACCAGAGGCCTCATGGCAAGATGTAGCCGTTAGACATTCCCGTGTGGAAATGGGAGGACATCACCATGGATTTTGTCACCAAGCTTCCCAGGACCGCACGAGGAGTGGATTCGATATGGGTAGTAGTGGATCGGTTGACGAAGAGTGCTCATTTTATCCCGATCCAGGAGAGTATATCGGCAGAAAAGTTAGCCGATATCTATGTGCGAGAGATCGTGGCACGTCATGGAGTGCCGATATCGGTGGTGTCAGACCGAGATGTCCGTTTTACATCCAGATTCTAGAAGCGGTTTCACGACGAGATGGGTACTCGTCTTCATTTCAGCACCGCTTTCCACCCTCAGACGGACGGGCAGAGTGAGAGGACGATTCAGACTCTCGAGGACATGCTCAGGGCATGTGTTCTAGACTTCGGTGGCAGTTGGGATACGTACCTTCCGTTAGTGGAATTTTTGTATAACAACAGTTATCATGCGAGCATTGATCGACCTCCCTTTGAGATGCTTTATGGGAGGAAGTGCAGGACCCCGATTTGTTGGGGTGAGGTAGGTCGGCGAGTCATTGGAAGCACAGAAGTGGTGCTTAAGACGAACGAGTTGATCCAGCAGGTCCATAGTAGACTGCAGACTGCGCAGAGTCGGCAGAAGAGTTACGCCGATAGGAGGCGTTCAGACTTGGAGTTCCGGGTGGGTGATATGGTCCTTCTGAAGGTCTCACCTTGGAAGGGTGTTATCAGGTTCCGGAAGAAGGGCAAGTTGGGTCCCAGGTTTATTGGCCCTTTCAGGGTTTTGGCCCGGGTGAGTCGGGTTGCTTATCGGTTAGATCTTCCTGAGGAGCTTAGTCAGATCCACAACACTTTCCATGTATCTCAGTTAAGGAAGTGTTTGGTGGATGAGTCAGCAGTCGTTCCCCTAGATGACATTCAGGTTGATAGCAGCCTGAATTATATTGAGAGACCGGTCGCGATTCTGGATCAGAAGACAAAGACCTTGAGGAACAAGGAAATTCAGTTAGTGAAGGTGTAGTGGCAACACCGGAAGGGGTCTGAGTGGACGTGGGAGGCTGAGGAGGAGATGAGAGAGCATTACCCGGAGATATTTGCAGATTCAGCCGTAGCAAACTTCGAGGACGAAGTCTGAGCCAAGTGGGGGAGAATTGTAACGACCCGTCTCTGGTATGATGATTCCATAGTATTTAATTAGAAGTTTGCAAGAGGGACTCGGCGAGTTCATAGCCTGACTCGCCGAGTAGGGACGGGATTTCGAGCACGTGTTAGTCGGCGACTCGGCGAGTCTGCCTGCCTGGAAGAAACCCTAAATCCCCGTGTTGCTCACTATTTAAACCACCTTATAGCCCCCAATCTCGCCTCCTTCACCCTCAGAAAGCTGTGAGAAAACCCTAATCGATCCTTGAGTGATCTAAGTGTTCTTGTGTTAAATTTTTGAAGGCTTAAAGAGGAGAAGAAGAAAGGAGCAAGGAGAAGAGGTGTAGAGCAAAGATCCAAGGGCAAATCAGAGTTCTTTGAGGTATTCTTCGGATTCCCTCCTGTTTTATGCTTTTAACCTCCATTAGAACTCTTCCAGATCTAGTTTGATGCTTTTCTCAAGCCTTATGATTGTATGGATACCCTATTATGTCGAGATATCCTTAGATCTGTTCATTTAGGAGTTGTAGAGCCCAGATCTATTGCCTTTTTGAAAATACTTTGCATGGAAACCCTAGATCTAGCCTTTATTATGCTTTTTGAGCCATTTTATCTTCGTGGATGCATATGGGCACGTAAAGATAGAATCTTTACGTGCTAATCGAGTTAAGGGAGTCCAGATCTATAAGTTTTATACACTGGATTCAAGCAGAATCGAGTTTTGAGTTGCTGCATGTAAGTGACTCGGCGAGTCGGAAGAACGACTCGGCGAGTCGAGTCGCGAGTCCCCGTTTTTCCTTTTTGAGTGATGCCGAGTGGGACCAGTGAGTTGTAGAGTGGAATCAGCGATTTTGAGGTCAGACTCAGTAATGGAGGGACTCGGCGAGTTGTTCATACATGTAACGCCTGTGTTTCCGGGCTTGCCATATTTAGCAATATAATAGTCTAGGTTAACCTTTGTAACCCGTTTTGAAATAATAAGAATGTATTATTTGAGTATTATGTGTTTTGTGTTTAATTGCTTAATTATGTGGTCTGATTAATTAAGAATAAAAATAAGCGTCAAAATTTAAGTGTAAAATAAACTTAATATCTTTGGTTAATGTTGTAGTAGTCGAAACAAGGTTTCCGAATATATATAGAACGCCCAAATCTGACTTCGTATGAGGAAGTTATGATTTATCGAAGTTCCGGCTTAGCGGTGTGCAGCCCGAAATACTCGAATTGAGATCGAGCGGTTGTTAGCCGGAGCAATCTAAATGAGAATCGAAGATCTCATTGTTGGTATCGAAGCGATAAAAAGTTAGGCGAGAACGGACATCAAACGAAGAAGTTATGAATTTATAACGAAAGTTTCTGTCGTGGCCTATTAAAAATAATTAATAAAAATAAAGTCAAAACTAGCCGACGGAGTCTAAACGAAAGTCGTAGAGCATGGTCTCACCTTCGCGTGGATATAAAGAACGTCGAAAACGGAGTTCGTATGAAGAAGTTATGAATTTCCGAAGTTTATTAATCATTTTGTATTTATTTTTAATTCAAAATCGGAGGCATTATCCGAAGCCGAGTCACCCGTCTGATCCAAGGTACGCCCCGCGTACGTGAGTACGCTATCGCGTACTCCACATAGTGTCGACACTTCGGATGACGCATGCAGTGACGATTTCGGACGCGTACGCGCTGCGTACGCCTGTACGCCCCGCGTACTCCGAGGCTCCAGCCTCTATATAAAGGATCCGAAGGCAGCCTCATTTGTTGTTCAATTTCTTCTCTTCTCTCTAGTCTTTTGCATCGTTTTTCGTGCCGAAGCTACCCCGAAGTCCCGGTATCATATTCTAGCCCCGAGGCAAGTCCCGAGACCCCGAAGATCCCGAGAAGCGCGGTTCCCGAGTCGAAGCTCTGCCCGCGAGAAGTTCGATTTTCGAGGAGATCTTCCAGATCTGCTGAGGAATACTACTTCTATAAGCCGTAGTGCTGTCGGATCGTCTTCTGATCAAGTGAGTGTGTAGTTATTTCTTCTAATACAATAATACGAAGTATTTTATATAAAAATATGTGCTATGTGTATATATTTGGTTGTGTTATGTGTGAATGAGTATTCACTCTCTTCTATCTTACAGATCTGCTTATTTCTTTATGAGATATGTGTTATGTGTGTGTGTGCCTCATCTGTTATGTGATATATGTGTTGATTCAAGCATGCTATACAGGTTTTCATTAAACTATGTATACAAATGTATATTTTTATCTACTAATATGTTGGGTAGAACATGGGTAGATAGTTGGTGTGTAATAAACAGATGAGAGGCCTCGATGTTGTTGTTGTTGTTGATCTAGTTATTCAGCGGAGTATGGATAACGACCACGGACTCTTTCTAGACAGTCCAGTGGAACGCTAGCAGGTTCATAACCTGTAGGTGTTGTGAACGATGTGTTCACCGGTGTACTCTATCCCCCTCATGGTTGCCTTTAGGATATCTATTGTTGAGGAAACCCCTTCGCAGTGATGTCCGTCCCGATGAAAATCCTAGATTAGGTCCCTTGAGATAGTTGTTTTAGGGACGTAAAGTGAGGATAACGGGAATGGGTAATCGGGATAGTGTTTGGTTGGTGAAATTAAATATAACTTATTTATTGTGGGTTGAAAACCCTATATGCTCACCAGGCTCCCAAGCCTGACCCACTCAGTTTTATTTGTATTACAGGAAGTGGCACAAGGGCGTAAGATGGATAGATCATCTTGTTGTTTTGTTTACAAGTCTGTATATGTATATATTTGTTGAATGACTTGTAATGTTTATCGTTTATGCTTTATGGTCTGTATCGGAACATGACATCCCGAGTTTTGATTATATAATGAAATGCATCTCTTGATGAAATGCTTTGATAAATATTATTTTATCATGTTTTGTTTTGGGAACAAATTCCGCAACTCTTTCAAATCAAAAGGATTTACTCTGAAAATATTTAAAAGCATAAATGAAAATCGGTCTTTTCTGGCCGAGATTTTGGGGATGTCACAGTTGGTATCAGAGCATTAGTTTAAGCGAACTAGGAATTTGTAGGATTTCTAGACTTAAACTTAGAATGCTAAGTGGAATTTTGAGATGTGTGTCTGTTGGATTTAGACACGAGCACTAGTTTATTTTAGGAAAGTTGCCTAAAATGCTTTTATGTGCTAAATGTTATATGTTGCCATATATGATATTATTTGTTCGGATCTACGGTTTGTTGCCAACCGGATCTGAAGGTTTATGTGTTTAGGATTCTAAGCGTATGTATACGATATTAGAACTAGCATGTAATCGTTTGGAGTAATAAGGTGAAATTATTCGGTGTGTAGATCAAAATGGTGAGAACAAGGAGTGGCGTTGGAAACACGGATGAAAACAGGAATCAACCGCCAGTGATTGAGCAAATACCTGTTGTAGCAGCAGCACCAGAACCAATAACAATGGCTGCGGTGCAAGCCATGATTCGGGCTATGCTAGCCGAACAAAGGGAGGAGATGCGACAAATGTTGCATAATAATAGGGATGAACCTATCATACCTATTGAGGGACCGGAATTGATTCCCGAGCAATCGGAGGAAGGGAACAATAGTCGCATGGTGAGTCAAGTTGGGACTCAAGAGGAACGAAGGAACAATCCAGAAAGGAGAAACAACAAGGATGGGCGTATGTACAAGAATTTCTTGGGCGCCAAACCGCCAAGTCTTTCTGGGAGCCCAAAGCCGGTTGAGATAACGGATTGGATCTCCGAAATGGAGATGGTATTTGAAAGTTGCGACTGTAGCAACAAGCAGAAGACCGTCTTTGCAGTTAGACAACTGAAGACTGGGGTCTTGAGTTGGTGGAAGTTGTTGGCAGATACTATGCCACGAGGAGAAGCTCTGAAAATGTCATGGGAGGAGTTCTTGGAACAGTTAAGGGTGCAGTATTGTTCGGAGATAGATCTGATTGATCTGAACAATGAGTTTCAAAACTTGAAGAAAGGGAAGATGAGCATAGATGACTATGCTACTGCATTTACTGAGAAGATGAAGTTGTTTCCGTACCTAGTGCCGACGGAACTCTCCAAGATTGAGAGGTTTGCTAACGGACTGCCTGCTGACTTTGGTCCGACAGTCAAGATGGCAACCACTCTGAAAACGGCTGTTCGTGCAGCTAAGAATGTGGAGGCCCAGCAGAAGGAAAAGGGTCTGGAAAGAATAGATGTTGGTGAGAAGAGGAAGTTCGATGGAACTTCAGGGTCCAACAAGAAAATCAAGTTCTCGAAGTCTGGTTCGAGGGGAGGTGGAGGTGAAGCGAAATGGTGCGACAAATGTAAGAAGAAGCATCATGGAAGATGTGAGGTGGCGAACACATGCTACAAGTGTGGAAAGCCAGGGCACTATGCCAATGAGTGTAACCTCACAAAGAAAGTTTGCTATGGTTGTGGTGAGGAGGGTCATATGTCGAGGGACTGCCCGAAGAAGAAGGAGGCAGCTAGACCCAACATTCCGCCAAAGCCAAAGGCGAGAGCATTCCAGATGACACTGGAAGCTGCTAAAGATGAAGCTGATGTCGCTTCAGGTACCTTTCTCGTTAACGAATTGCCTGCCCAAATTTTATTTGATTCTGGAGCCAATTACTCCTTTATATCGCATGAATTTGGTAGAAAGCTAGCTTTGCCTGTTGTTAGACTAGATAATGCTTTATTAGTCGAAGTTGCTAGTGGCAAGTTTGTACCTGTTAGCTATCGCATGAAAAACATCTTAATTGATCTGAATGGGAATAAGTTCCACGAGGAATTATTGCCTATCGAACTTAATGGTTTCGACATCGTATTGGGAATGGATTGGCTTAGCGCCAACGACGCCGAAATTTTATGCAAGAAGAAAATAGTCAAAGTAAACCCGCCGGGGAAAGATTCGTTTATGGTGTATGGAGATAAACGCAGAGCGAATTCTGGAATCATTTCATTGATGAAAGCCAGAAAATGTTTGACCAAGGGGTGTACATCGTATTTAGCATTCGTGATTGATGCTAAGAAGGAAAAGAAGGTGATGCAGAATATTCCAGTTGTGTGTGATTATCCGGAAGTATTTCCCGAAGATCTTCCTGGATTACCGCCTGATCGACAAGTGGAATTCCGTATTGACTTGTTGCCAGGAACGACGCCAATTGCAAAAGCACCTTATCGATTAGCACCAACGGAGATGAAGGAACTAATGATGCAACTTCAGGAGTTATTGGACAACGGTTTCATTAGACCTAGTTCATCGCCCTGGGGAGCTCCGGTGTTATTTGTAAAGAAGAAAGATGGAAGTATGAGAATGTGCATTGATTACAGAGAGCTGAACAAGGCAACAATAAAGAATAGATATCCGTTGCCGAGGATTGATGACCTGTTTGATCAATTGCAAGGTTCGAGTTATTTCTCGAAGATCGATCTTAGGTCAGGATATCATCAGCTAAAAGTAAGAGAGCAAGATATCGAGAAGACTGCATTCAGAACAAGATATGGACACTACGAGTTCTTGGTTATGTCGTTTGGACTAACCAATGCTCCAGCAGCGTTCATGGATTTGATGAATAGGGTTTGTAACCCGTTCCTTGATAAATCCGTGATAGTGTTCATAGACGACATTCTGATTTACTCGAAAAGCCAGGAGGAGCATGGCAGACACTTGCGAGAAGTGTTGGAAGTTCTGAAGAAGGAGAAGCTGTTTGCTAAGTTCTCCAAATGTGATTTTTGGATTCGTGAAGTCCAATTCTTGGGTCACGTGGTCAACCAAGAAGGGATAATGGTTGATCCAGCAAAGATCGAAGCTGTGACGAAGTGGGAACAACCGAAAAGTCCCACGGAGATTCGAAGCTTTTTAGGATTAGCCGGATATTACCGAAGGTTTATCCAAGGCTTTTCTTCGATCGCTAGTCCATTGTCAGCTTTGACCCACAAAGGAGCTACTTATGCTTGGGGTGAGAAGCATAAGGAAGCATTTGAGAAGCTAAAGGAGAAGCTATGCGAGGCACCGATACTTTCTCTACCCGATGGAGTTGAAGACTTCGCTGTCTATAGCGATGCGTCTGGTGTTGGTTTGGGTTGTGTTTTGACCCAAAGAGAAAAGGTGATAGCATATGCGTCTCGACAGCTGAAAGAGCATGAAAAGAATTACCCGACTCATGATTTGGAGTTGGCAGCGGTAGTTTTCGCTCTGAAAAAAAATGGAGGCATTACCTCTATGGCACGAAGTGCAAACTTTTCACTGATCATAAGAGTCTCCAATACCTCTTTAATCAGAAAGAATTGAATATGAGGCAACGACGCTGGCTAGAATTACTTAAAGACTATGACTGCGAGATACTTTACCACCCCGGTAAAGCTAATGTTGTTGCTGATGCTCTCAGTCGGAAAGTCAATCCCGAAAGGAAAAGGCCAAGAGCGTTGAGAATTGAAGTTGTCTCAACTATTTTGGAAAGTATAAAGAAAGCTCAGAGCGAAGCTTCTGAGAAGAATGACAGAAAGGAGGAACGTTTGGGCAAAACGTTGGTGTTCGGTGTAGACAGTCATGGACTGAAGGTGTTCCAAGATCGGATTTGGATACCTAAGACAGGAGGAGTCAGAGATCTTCTGATGGAAGAAGCTCACAAGACCATGTACTCGATTCATCCGGGTAGCACTAAAATGTATAGGGACCTGAAACCCTACTACTGGTGGCCGACGATGAAGCTTGATGTTGCAAAGTATGTGGCCGAGTGTGTGACTTGTGCGAGAGTCAAGACACAACATCAGAAACCGTACGGGAGTTTAGAACCTTTGCCTGTGCCTATGGGTAGGTGGGAAGACATTGCTATGGATTTTGTCACTAAACTGCCCAGAACAAAGAATGGTCACGACATGATTTGGGTGGTCGTTGATCGATTCACTAAGAGTGTGCATTTCATAGCAGCCAGGGAGAAATGGTCTATGGAGAAGCTTGCGAATTCTTACGTGAAGGAAATTGTGAGGCTTCACGGTGTTCCGTTAACGATTGTGTCGGATCGTGATAGCCGTTTCACATCGAGGTTTTGGAAAAGTCTACAAGAGGAATTGGGTACCAAGTTGTGTTTAAGTACAACTTACCATCCGCAGACTGATGGTCAGAGCGAACGAACGATACAAACACTTGAAGATATGCTGAGAGCGTGTACCTTGGAATTCCTAGGTAATTGGGATGAACATTTACCTTTGGTAGAATTTTCCTATAATAATAGTTTTCACTCGAGCATTAAGATGGCACCTTACCAAGCTTTGTATGGACAGAAGTGTCGTACGCCGTCTTGTTGGCTTGAGGCTGGGGAAAAGCAGTTTATGGGACCGGAGTTGGTTCATCAAACTGCTGAAAAGTTGAAAATAATTAGGGAAAGAATGGTAGCGGCTCAGGATCGTCAAAAGAGCTATGCTGACAAGAAGCGGAGACCGATAACATTTGAGGTTGGGGATTCGGTTTTGCTTAAAGTCTCGCCGTGGAAGGGACTTATAAGATTTGGTAAAAGGGGAAAGTTGAGTCCAAGGTTTATTGGACCGTTTAAAGTTCTTCAGAGGATTGGGAACCAAGCTTACAAGCTCGAATTACCCGAAGAACTGAATGGAATTCACAACACTTTTCATGTGTGTTATTTGAGGAAGTTCACGGGAGAAGTTCCCGACATAATTCCAATTTCTGAATTGAGAATTGATGAGAACAAAAGGTTGATTGAAGAACCAGAGGCAATTGTTGACCGAAAGACAAAGAAATTGCGACGCAAGATGGTTGGGTTAGTGCTTGTCCGATGGAAACACACGAATGGGCCGAATCTCACCTGGGAGACGGAGAGTGACATGATGGGTCGCTATCCGCATTTGTTTGTTGATGTGTGATTCCGGGGACGGAATCATTCTAAGGTGGAGAGAATTGTAACGCCTGTGTTTCCGGGCTTGCCATATTTAGCAATATAATAGTCTAGGTTAACCTTTGTAACCCGTTTTGAAATAATAAGAATGTATTATTTGAGTATTATGTGTTTTGTGCTTAATTGCTTAATTATGTGGTCTGATTAATTAAGAATAAAAATAAGCGTCAAAATTTAAGTGTAAAATAAACTTAATATCTTTGGTTAATGTTGTAGTAGTCGAAACAAGGTTTCCGAATATATATAGAACGCCCAAATCTGACTTCGTATGAGGAAGTTATGATTTATCGAAGTTCCGGCTTAGCGGTGTGCAGCCCGAAATACTCGAATTGAGATCGAGCGGTTGTTAGCCGGAGCAATCTAAATGAGAATCGAAGATCTCATTGTTGGTATCGAAGCGATAAAAAGTTAGGCGAGAACGGACATCAAACGAAGAAGTTATGAATTTATAACGAAAGTTTCTGTCGTGGCCTATTAAAAATAATTAATAAAAATAAAGTCAAAACTAGCCGACGGAGTCTAAACGAAAGTCGTAGAGCATGGTCTCACCTTCGCGTGGATATAAAGAACGTCGAAAACGGAGTTCGTATGAAGAAGTTATGAATTTCCGAAGTTTATTAATCATTTTGTATTTATTTTTAATTCAAAATCGGAGGCATTATCCGAAGCCGAGTCACCCGTCTGATCCAAGGTACGCCCCGCGTACGTGAGTACGCTATCGCGTACTCCACATAGTGTCGACACTTCGGATGACGCATGCAGTGACGATTTCGGACGCGTACGCGCTGCGTACGCCTGTACGCCCCGCGTACTCCGAGGCTCCAGCCTCTATATAAAGGATCCGAAGGCAGCCTCATTTGTTGTTCAATTTCTTCTCTTCTCTCTAGTCTTTTGCATCGTTTTTCGTGCCGAAGCTACCCCGAAGTCCCGGTATCATATTCTAGCCCCGAGGCAAGTCCCGAGACCCCGAAGATCCCGAGAAGCGCGGTTCCCGAGTCGAAGCTCTGCCCGCGAGAAGTTCGATTTTCGAGGAGATCTTCCAGATCTGCTGAGGAATACTACTTCTATAAGCCGTAGTGCTGTCGGATCGTCTTCTGATCAAGTGAGTGTGTAGTTATTTCTTCTAATACAATAATACGAAGTATTTTATATAAAAATATGTGCTATGTGTATATATTTGGTTGTGTTATGTGTGAATGAGTATTCACTCTCTTCTATCTTACAGATCTGCTTATTTCTTTATGAGATATGTGTTATGTGTGTGTGTGCCTCATCTGTTATGTGATATATGTGTTGATTCAAGCATGCTATACAGGTTTTCATTAAACTATGTATACAAATGTATATTTTTATCTACTAATATGTTGGGTAGAACATGGGTAGATAGTTGGTGTGTAATAAACAGATGAGAGGCCTCGATGTTGTTGTTGTTGTTGATCTAGTTATTCAGCGGAGTATGGATAACGACCACGGACTCTTTCTAGACAGTCCAGTGGAACGCTAGCAGGTTCATAACCTGTAGGTGTTGTGAACGATGTGTTCACCGGTGTACTCTATCCCCCTCATGGTTGCCTTTAGGATATCTATTGTTGAGGAAACCCCTTCGCAGTGATGTCCGTCCCGATGAAAATCCTAGATTAGGTCCCTTGAGATAGTTGTTTTAGGGACGTAAAGTGAGGATAACGGGAATGGGTAATCGGGATAGTGTTTGGTTGGTGAAATTAAATATAACTTATTTATTGTGGGTTGAAAACCCTATATGCTCACCAGGCTCCCAAGCCTGACCCACTCAGTTTTATTTGTATTACAGGAAGTGGCACAAGGGCGTAAGATGGATGGATCATCTTGTTGTTTTGTTTACAAGTCTGTATATGTATATATTTGTTGAATGACTTGTAATGTTTATCGTTTATGCTTTATGGTCTGTATCGGAACATGACATCCCGAGTTTTGATTATATAATGAAATGCATCTCTTGATGAAATGCTTTGATAAATATTATTTTATCATGTTTTGTTTTGGGAACAAATTCCGCAACTCTTTCAAATCAAAAGGATTTACTCTGAAAATATTTAAAAGCATAAATGAAAATCGGTCTTTTCTGGCCGAGATTTTGGGGATGTCACAATACAACTCGGCGAGTCCAAGGCAATCTTCTTAGCTCGAAGAACAACTCGTCGAGTTGTTGATACGACTCGGCGAGTCGGATGCAGATTGCCTGAAGTTTTAGATTCGAAAGGGAACTCGTCGAGTTGATGCCATACTCGACGAGTAGCAGCGAGTAGGGTTGAGAAGTGAGAATAGGGACTTGGCGAGTTGGCGACCCAACTCGGCGAGTCAGGTCAACTATGGGTTGACTTTGACCGGGAGAGTTGACTTTGACCAAGGGTAAAAGAGTCATTTTACCCTAGTGCAGTGTTTAGTATTTGATTGAGTGTGTTTATGGCCTTGTAGCCGGGGAGATACCGGAGCAGCAGCAGTTAGCTTCCAGAGCCATTCACGCAGCAGCCAGTTCACGAGGTGAGTCTCCTTTCAGTAGGAACGGGTCTACGGCCACAATGTCGGCCCGTTGAGTTAGCAGTAGTCCCGGACTTTGGTCCGATGCAGTAGTTAGAGTGCTTGATGTCTTTGTGATTTAAGCATGTTTGTGTTATGTGTTCCGGACTCTGTTCCGATGCAGTATGCAGTATATGTTATTATAATAGTTGATATGTGTTATGCTATGCTATGATCAATCAGTTCCGGACTTCAGTCCGATGCAGGGGACAAGGTCCCAGTCAGTTCCAGACTTCGGTCTGATGCAGCTAGTTCCGGACTTCGGTCTGATGCAGTCAGTTCCGGACTTCGGTTCGATGCAGTTAGTTCCGGACTCTGGTCCGATGCAGGGGACAAGGTCCCAGTCAGTTCCGGACTTCAGTCCGATGCAGCTAGTTCCAGACTTCGGTCTGATGCAGTGGGCAAGGCCCAGTATGTGCTTTATATGTATTGTATGGTATGTGGTAGTTTGGGGGAGCTCACTAAGCTTTGTGCTTACATTTTCAGTTTTGGTTTCAGGTACTTCCGCAAGCAAAGGGAAGAGCTCGGGATGATGGCATCGCACACACCACAGCTTCAGTCTTGTCCAGGGAGTTGATCTAGTTTTCTTGATATGTTTGGATAACAGATGTGATACAGTTTTTCCCACAGTATTTTATTATGATTTTAGAAACACGCAGCATATGGTTTTATTATGTGATACTCAGTCTTGTGGTTTTATTATAATAAAAATCGAAATTTTTGGGTGGTATTTTTGGGTCGTTTCAGGGATCAGCAGAGATCTTATAACCGAAGGCCATGGGGACCTTAGCAGATGAACAATTGTCCATAGTATATTTCTTCAATAGCTCAGTGGTGTATTTCTCTTGATGAATGAATACCCCTTGCTGAATTTGTTTGACTTGAAGACCTAAAAAGAAGTTAATCTCTCTATTCATGCTCATTTGAAATTTGTTTGTCATGATCTTAGCAAATTCATCCACCATTCCTTGATCAGATGATCCGAAGATGATTTCATCCACATATATTTGTACAAGCATAAGGTGAGACCCGTTTGCTTTTCTAAATAGTGTGGGATCAATCACTCCTCTTTTGTAGCCTGAAGAGACTAAGAAATCAGAAAGAGTCTCATACCAAGCTCTAGGGGCTTGCTTCAGACCGTAGACAGCATTCTGAAGCTTGTAGCAGTGATCAGGGAACTCGATACTTTCAAAGCTAGGAGGTTGTTGAAGATAAACCTCTTCTTTCAATTCCCTATTGAGAAAAGCACTCTTAACGTCCATTTGGTGTACTTTGATGTTTTTGTGAGAAGCATATGCTAAGAAGATTCGGATTGCTTCCATTCTAGCCACCGGAGGATATGTTTCATCGTAGTCAACACCTTCCAGTTGACTATAGCTTTTAGCAACTAGTCTTGCCTTATTTATGATAACTGCACCAGATTCATCTAGCTTGTTCTTGAATACCCATCTTGTACCAACAATAGAGTGACCTCGTGGCTTCGAAACGAGCTGCCAAACTTTGTTTCTTTGAAATTCTTCAAGCTCTTCTTGCATTGCAGCTATCCAGTCCGGTTCAAGCAATGCTTCTTTGATCGTTCTGGGCTCTACCGTGGACATAAATGCTGCAAAGTGGCAGTGATCAGATAGATCCTTGGAAGATCGAGTCTGGATGCCTGCGGATGGGTTGCCGATGATTTGACCTGGTGGATGGTCCTTCGTCCATACGTGTAGACAGGGCTGCAGATGATCAGCAGCTGTGGTAGAGGGGATATCTTGAATATCAGGAGAGTCTGTGGTTAGAGATGGTAGTTCCCCTTGGACTTGAGAACATCATGCTGATTCATCTTGATTTGTAGGAACGAGAATCGAGTTTTCTTGGGTAGTTGGGAGAGGATCCCCTGGATTGCGGATGGGAGTTCCTCTGGAACCTGAGAAGGTTCCCCCTAGACTATGGATGGGAGAGTGACAATCCTTGGATCGGTTCTAGTGTCAATGTTTTCTATGATCTCATCATCCGAATCCGAAGATACGTTTGATGGTAATGTTTCTCTGCGGGTAGGAATTTGAACAACATGAAGTACTGGAACCTCGATGGTTGTGGCTAGATCCGGAGTAGAGCTTTCCCCCTCAACCGGAGAGGTGGAAGTATTGAGAGATGCTACTTCAGATAGAGATGGTCCAGAAACATCAGCATGTTGTTGTTGAGCTGCGGGTGACACAAGAACTTCAGATAGTTTCGCCGTTTCATCAGGTTCGAAAAGATGGTCATAATTGACTTCAACCAGATTTAAAAGACCGGAAGAAGCAGGAATGTCACATTCCATGATTGTGGTGGTTTTAGTGGATGGTGGGGCGTCGCGGATGTGAGAATCACCGAATTTCACATCGAAGCTTTCAATGATCAACCTTGTACGCCTGATGAGCACTCGATAAGCAACCTTGTTAGTGGAATAACCAAGGAAGATGCCTTCATCAGACTTTGGTGCAAACTTGTTGAGCTGGTCTCTATTGTTGATCACGAAGCATCCACACCCAAAAATATGAAAGAAACGAACATTTGGCTTGCGGTTGTTAAGGCCCTCATATGGTGTTTTATTGAGGCGTTTGCACACAATGCTTCAGTTTTGGACAAAGCATGCGGTTACTACAACTTCAGCCCAGAAGTAGAGAGGAAGGTGGGCGAAGTTAAGCATGGATCTGGATGCTTCTACTAGTATGCGGTTCCTTCTTTCTACTACGCTATTTTGTTGCAATGTGTAGGGTGCTGAGAAGTTGTGAGAAATGCCCTTGGACACCAAGAAACTGTTGAGAAGATGATTAGTGAACTCGGTTCCATTATCACTGCGGATGCGTCTAATTGGAAGCTTGATCTGAAGTTCGATTTCCTTGATGAAATTTATTAGAATCTGCGGTGTTTCTAATTTGAGTCTGAGAAAGAATACCCAAGTGAAGCGAGTGAAGTCATCAATAATAACCAGTATGTACTTCTTGTGGTGAAGACTGGCTACGGTTGAAGGACCGCAGAGATCAATGTGCAATAACTCCAGTGGTTCAGAAATAGAAGAGTCCATTATCAGAGGGTGACTTGCTTTGACCTATTTACCACATTCACAAGCTGGACAGAGAGTATCGTTGCTGAATTTGAGAATAGGGAGACCGCATACTAGTTCTTCAGTGACTAAATTGTTGATGTACCGGAAGTTCAGATGAGCTAGCTCGCGGTGCCATAGCCAGCTGACTTCGGATACAACTTTGGACAGGAAACACAACTGCGGTCTTCCAATGATTAGAGAGACATCCAAAGGGTACATGGTACCTTCGGATCGAGATTTGATCAGGCATGTGTTCCTATCACTTGTCATCACGTAGCAAAACTAATCATCAAACTCAACTCTATGTTCTGCTTTACATAGTTGGCCAAAACTGATGAGATTGTGTTTAAGGCTTTCTACATATGCAACCTTCTGAATGGAAAAGTTCCCCATAGTGAGAACACCATAACCTCGGATGACACCGTTTGCATTGTTATCAAACGTGACATTTCCACCATTGCATATAGGCCTGAAATCCCGAAGGTACTCTAACCTTTCGGTCATGTGCAAGGAGCAGGCACTTTTAATTAACCATTCTTCTTCTTGTTCCTCCTTGCACAAAGCCTGACAGTTACACAGTTAGTTTAGGCATCCAAACTAGTTTGGAGCCTGGGGCAATAGGTGAATTTTTGAAGGATGCATGGACCGAGGTTGCAGGGACAGGTCTCTTGTCATCTTTTAATCCTAGTCCTGGGTGTTTGTTTAGATTTGGAGTGATGTGAGTTTTTAAAAAATACGAGGTTTTTGAATCCAATTTGATTTGACATGAGATAAAACCTTTTGACAACTACACTGACATTTACAAAAAGAGATTTTGTCATTTGATCTGACACTATGCTTGGTCAGCGGTTTATATGATGAATTGGACTTGTTACTGGTCCGAGGTGGGTAATTCTTGACATGAGTGTTGTATGGTTTCTGAAAAGTTTGTTTTGAACAAGGTTTAACACGTGTAAATCTTTGAGTCCCCTTAGGTGGATTTGGTAAGATACCCTTTCGTTTGTTGAAATTTTGACGTGACTTTAAAAGTGTTGGAGTGGGTAAAATACCTTTCCATTTAGGATCATTTAAGGAATAGACCTGAAAAACATTGTTTTGAAAAGACTGAACACCCTTTTGGGTTGTGTCACGAGGAGTAGGAATGACTTTTGAAACTGGACTTTCCTATTTGTTTGTTGATGGGAGAGTTTTTTGAAAAGTAGTGCGAGAAAACAAATTTTTCTAGACTCTTGGATTTTGGAGATCTGACATGCTTCTTGTTTTTTGAAAAGGTTTGTCTGTTTTTGTCTCGAGATCTAATTTCCTCTTTGAAAGACTTTTTTGCCAGAGATTTTGGTGAACCGCAGTCATTGTTGTTCAACTTCGGTTTCCTAGAATTTTTAGAATGATTTTGAAAACGTGGGCTTGAATCATCAGAACTTGAAGATTCTAGGATTTGAGAGCATTGACCTACTTCAAAATTTTCTATGGGTAATTCATGAAATATTGGCTGAAGGGTTACAGTTCCTTGAACCGATGACTGCGGTAGGGATGACTTGACTACCGTTGAGTAAGTTTTAGATGGGACTTCGGTGGGACATTTGACTACAGTGTGAGACACTGCGGTCTGAAGACAGAGATGGGAAGTCTTTTGAAGCCTCGGGGCCCTCAACAACAATCTCTTCATCAACTACGGATGAAGTTTGAGAATTTGCATAAATGGTGCTACTGGTAGGAATTTGATCACATGTGTGACCCGAAACCTCAGGCACAATTTCCTTAATGACACAATTATTCCTTCAATTGTGCAGTCTATCGAAGTGAGTTTTGATATCTTCGAGAAAGGTCTTGTCATTGACTGGGAAATGAAATTCTCAGTCTAGAGGGACATACAGTCTGTCTTTGTTGAACCGGGGTGAGGAATCCATTGCGGTAGGATATCCATTTGACCAACCCCAATTATATGTATTGTCCACGGTTCCATTATTTACCAAATTTTCAATAGCTTCACTTTCATTAAACAATTTTTCAATTAAGAGATTCAAGCGTACAATTTCTCTCTGGGCTAAATCTTTCTGGTTCAAAGCTATATCTAATTGGGTTTCACGTAACATTATTGCATCTTTTTCTAACTCTAGGTCCTTCTCTAACATAGCCATCTTAAGTCTTTTGTTATCCAAGCGTCCTCTCACGTGGAACATCTCTTGGGACGCAATGTTCTTCTCATCTAAGGCTTTATTATAGTTTGTAAGGACGGAAGCACAAGTGTCATTAAGATCATCTATGTAGGGCTGACAGTCATGCATACTATAATTTAGAGTTTGGATCATGAGTTTTACCTGTTCGACGATGCTTAGAGTTCCATCCTTTGCGATGTAGCAATAGTTCTTCTTCAGCATTGTAGATCCATCATCATCCGCAGTGGCAAACATGCAGATTTTCCGTTTTCCTTTGACACTGCTGATGGCCTCATCTTCATCTCCGGATGACCAAACTTGGTGGTCTTTTTTGACATGGGCCACGTATGCCCTTGCCTTTTCCTTTTCTTCCAACTCTTGAGCCATTCTAAGGTAGAATGCTCTCTCTTTTACTACATTGGCCTTACAATCTCTTGCAAAGTGATTCTCTTTGTTGCATTTGTGACAAATCACAACATCAGTCTTGTCTTCTGAAGGAGTACCCGAGTCAGTGATCTGAGGAGACTGCGGTACCTCCTTTGGTTGATTATTCTGAGATTGCGGTGGTGGATGAGAACTTTTGGGATATCGAGAATGGTTGTTCTGAGAACCGAAGTTACGATTGAATGGAGGTTTGTTGAACTGTTGATTCTTGCGGAAGGAAGAAGGTGGTACACGGTTGAACTGTTGGCTAACTAGTGCAATAGCCTTCTGAAATTCTTCTTCGTCATTATACTCTGAATCAACTTCGTATGACTGCGGGGGAGCTTGTGCTATGAGAGCAAGTGGTCCTCCGTAGTCAACACAGTCTTTGAGTATGGTTGATTCTTGTGCTTGAAGCTCCCCATAGAGCTTGTAGAGTGATAAGGAGTGAATTTTTCTATCGCCTTAGACTATCATCTTAGCCGTAGTCCAGTGTCTTCCCAAACCATTAAAAAACTAAAGATTTGTTTCATGGTTACTGTGGACGGTGCCCACATTGGATAACTTGGTGACTATCAGGTTGAACCTTTTGAAGGAGTCTTCCAAACTTTCGCAGTATGAGCTTTGAAGTTGTTGAATTCGTTGAGTGCGGTAGTAAGCTTCTTGTCTTGTGCTTGTTCCGAGCCTTCGTACAGATTTTTGAGAACATCCCAGATCTCTTTTGCTGATTTGCAATTTATGATGATATCGAAGTTGTCAGGTGCAACTCCGCAGAAGATTTCATAAAAAGCAACAGCATGATTTTCCATTTTATCGAGATCATCCTTGGTGGGACGGTTCATGGCTGGTTGACCTCCTCCTAGCTTGGTTGTAGCGCCGCCAGTTTGGATTGGTATAAGGACTAGAACATGTGGTCCTTCTTCTACGGATCGTCATACATCTCTACCAAGTCTTCTCAAGTATCTTTCCATTCTTTGAGACTAGTGATGATATTCATTTGCTACCAATATTGGGGCTCGGTTAAAACCACCAACACTGTTGGAAACATTCAGGGATAACGATTGTGCCATTTGAAATTGTTTTTTTTATTTTGTTTAGAAATGAGCTTCAATGGTATAGAAATCTTTTCGAAAAATCAGAGTTCCGACTTTCAAAAAGCAACCACTATGGCTCTAATACCAATTGTTGAGAGAAGAACTTTGAAACACACTTGAACAAAGATTAGAACAAGTAAATAGCGGAATAGTTAATCTCGAAGGATCTGTTAGCTCAACAATAATATTAATAGTTAGAGGTTAGTGAGTTAGATACGGAAAGTAAAGAAATGTAAATGAAAACAATTGTTATATCAAGTATACACATAAGTTGATTCATAACAAGGAATGCATTCAAACCAAGTTAATAAGGAAGATCAAACTTAGTGATTAAGTCTCAAAGACTTGCTCCGGAGAGAGGTTATAATTAGATATGTTTCAGTAATAATTGAGAGTAAGAAGTGAAGAGTAGAGAGAGATAGAGAAGATAAAGTTGGAGTAATATATTCAGAATAGATCATAAGTTATCAGTGTTTGATACAATAAAATGAGCTCTTATTTATAGAGACTCATGAAGAACACTAGATTACAACTCTATGGTAGCCATGCAAGGCATACTGGACAATAGAGTGAATTACAATAAGACAAGTAAAGTAATCTTGCTATGATGACTGCAGTAGCAAAAGACTCTAATTGGGGTTGTTGATGAAGAGACTGACTGCGGGTGCTGAAGAGGTTGCGGTAGCAAGTTTGGATGTGGTAGCAGTTGCGATAGTTGAAGTTCAAGAGGGCCACTTTCATGATTCAACAAAGCGAACTCGTCAGAAGCGAAGCCCCCTCGGACCGAACCCTGCGAACGAACCTGACCTTCGGGCCCAAGCCTCCACCTTCGGTTCCTTCACCTACCTTTGGTCCCTCCTCCTCCATTCTCTCGGTTCTCATCTCCTAAGGGCCGAAGCTCATAGGTTTGCTTCCTCCTCCCGATTTTCGACTACTTTCGCCTCCTAAGCCCATTTTTGACGAGATTTTTTCACCAAATTCATATTTTTACCATTTTAAACTCCCAGAACTCATATTTTATTTATTTCTCAAGGATTTATTAATTTAAAATCATTATTTTATATTAAGAGGATATTTACCCCACAAGTGGGTCAAGTGTGCCCACTTGCCTTCCATGTGTTACCCCCTCGCTTGCCACCTTATCCACATCACACAAACCAATGCACACATCACTTCAAACTCACAACTTGCTCCAGCAACTCCTCTATATAAAGAAATCCCTGGAGGATTTCTTGATTCACTTGATCATTCCCACACTTTTACACCTTTCTTACCACACAAAGAAGCTTATTTTCTCTCAACTTCTAACCACTTTTGGAAGTGTTCTTGAGCTATTACTTCACTTTTTGGTAAGTATTTCCCCTAAACTCAAGTGTTACTCCATGTTTTCATAACATCCTTGAATCATCTACACACATTCTAACGCCAAAGAATCGTTCTTAGGACCATTCAAGCTTTTACGTGTTCATCAAGTGTCATTGATACTCCTCGTCTTTGACCTTCCACTCTTCCAAGAATCACTAAAGGTGAGTTCATACCCCTACATTTTCTAGTTTTCTTTAGTTTTCAGGGGGGGAATACAAGTTAAAACACCAAAACATGTTTGAAACTTAACTTGACAGCTTACAACAGAAAAGTTGTGAACTGTTTTATCCAACTTAAACTTAATATTTTTCAAAACTGTTCAATATGCAAATAGTTCAGGTTTATAAATTTAAAATGACTACTTGCACATCTTCATACGATTTTTCTACAATTTTTCGTGATTTTTATAAATCTACCTATCACTACACCAACGAAATCGGACCAGGTTGTGAAAATGAACAATTTTACCCTGGTTCGGGACCACCAAAAATTATAAGAAAATTTGTGAACATAGTAGACTCTTTTTCAAAACTCTCTGAGTTTACGGATTTAGTTTTTGTCTTACGATGATTTTTCTATAAATAATCTAAAACAGTGGCAGTTAAGAGTTAAATTGTGAAAACAAGTTTAAGAGTTATTCACACCTTGTAACATGTTGAGCAAGGTGTGTAAGATTTATTACTTAGCATTTTCAATGTCATTTTATTGAAATACAAGGTCATGCATAACAAGGTTTCATTTACAACATAAAACATTTTGATAAAACTATAATAGGTATAGTTTGGACACCTTATTTAATAAAGAAATGGTAATACAATCGATTTACAAAGCGAGTATTTTATTACAAACTACGTGAACATGTTAATGAATAAATTTTTGAGATATTCATCTTCAGAGTACTCTTTAGTACTACAGAAAAGTTCTGTAGTTATAGCCAGAATCTCTTGTAGGGAGAGCGTGATAGTTGTATATAGATCTATATTGGATTTGACAACCCGCACGTGAGCTGCTTGCAACAGCTAGACCGGCAGGTCTGGGGTGACAAGTGTCGTAACATTCCGACGGTTGAATAACGTCGAGTATGAGGTCCTCGAGTCATAGTATGGTTATAACAACTCACATGAGAAATTAACAAACACACTGTTCACGAGAATTTAATGATTTCACAAAAAGGGGTTTTATTTAAATATAAAACCACATATAAGTATGATGATTTACTTACATATAGTAAGTCTTGTTTAGGTTAAGACTACACTAAGGTGTTGTTTGTTTTTTCGAAGCGAAAATTCATGAAGTTTGTGGACCACCTCTACAATCCTTTGTAGCAGAAGAGGTGGAACAAATGGTTGCAGCCTATAATAAGAAGCATGTTTGTTTTTAACATCTGCAAACTGCTGCAGTAAACTGAAATTTAAATAAACTAATTTTATAAACTGAAAATAGTTCTCAACACCGAAATTTAATAATTCTAGTTTTAAAACATTGAAGTAATAATAAAAAGAACATGTAAAAAAACAAAAATATAAAACTTTTTTTTAAAAAAAACTTAAAAAAATGTAAAAGAAGCTAATAGTTTTATTCTAGAAAAAAAACTAATTTTAAAAAACATTAAAAAAGAAAATAATAAAAAAATTAAGAAAGTATTGCAAACATTGTCTACAAAGTTCGTAAAAAATTACACACGTTAAAAAAGTTGCAATTGAAATTGAAAATATTATTAATAAAAGGGTAAAAAAAATTAAAAAAAATCATGTTTAAAAAAATCGTGGAAATTATAAAAATAAATTGTGTCACATCCGTAAATAAAAATTTAAGAAAATCAAAGTTTAAAAAAAATAAATAAATAAATAAAAAGTTATACAAAAACTCTTAAAAAAACACTTAGAAAAAATGAAAGCTGAAGAGGTTAGAAGATGCAAGTCAAGTGCTGTGCCACGCAGCACACGCGCAGAGGTTTTGTAGTCTGAAGTCTTCCAAAAAACAAACTGCTGCGAGAGGGAAAGTGTTGCGCGTGTGCTGCGCCGCGCAGCAATAAGTGGTTTGAAGAGGTTTTTATAGAAAAACAAACAGCACCTAAACCCTTTTAGAAAATATTGGATTTTCTGGAAACAAAATTATAACAAACTTTAAGGAATAACATGCATTTTTCATTCATAAATTGCTTATGAACTCACCGGCTTTAATGTTGATACTCTTTCAAAAACAACTTGTATTCTCAGGTAATCAGTAATACAGGTAACCACAAGACTTTTGAAGGCAAGACGCTAAGGCGTGGATTTCTTTTGAACTATTTTGACATCATATGTAATTTATTTGGAAACATGTATTTTGCAACGATGTAACCTTTTAAATTATATTTATGATGGTTGTGTTTACTTTCTTCACTATGGTTATGATACTGAACATGACGTCCTCCGCCCCCGAACGTTTCTGTCGTTCCGGTTTGGGGGTGTGACAGATTGGTATCAGAGCTTTGTTTATAGTGAACTAAGTATATCGAACCACATAAGATATACAAACTATAAATACAACAGGACAAAATTCTCTGACGTAGCCTTTCAAAAATACTTTTAAAAGTAAAAATTTGTATTTTTATAAAAGTATTCATACCATTGCACTCACTAGTTCAGTATCACAATAGCGATAACATAAAAGTATTGAGACAAGTTGGACACCATGATCCAGCTTCGGAGTATGTAGTCAAATCTTGGATGAATATAGCCTGATCAACTATATGTAGCCAACTATATGTAGCCAAGGTATGACCAACGTATGCCGAAGGAGGATCATGATGAGCAACAAGTCATCAACTTACCAAAAATCTTGCGAATCAAACGTAAAAATACTATAGGAGTATTTTAACACAAATAATCACATCATAAAATTTCAATAACTAATTTCTTATACTAAAATTTCTCACCATATCCTTCTTATCCCTATTCTCGTACAGGCGCGATGGCAGGATTTCACTTCTCGGATGACCCCTACTTCCCCAATCAAGGGAATGCTGGATGGATTGTGGAAGACCCGGAGGAAGATTCTGATGAGGAACCCATGGAGGATGAAGAACCCATGGAAGAAGAAGAATCAGTAGACGGTGAAGAAGAAGAAGAAGAAGAAGAAGAAGAAGACTCAGATGGAACCGATTCGGAACCCGAAGTTTACAATCCACACCCTGCCCCAATTCCTCCACAACACTACCAGGGCCCGACACCCCAATGGGCCGAAACTATACATCGATGGAGCCGAGAGCAAGGTCAACGACCTCCCTATGGCATGCAACAGGGTTTCTACGATCTCAACAGAGGAGGGTCAGCCGACCGAGCCCTCCCTGTCATAGTTCACCATGTCACACGCCACGAAGAGCAAAAAAGAGTTAACACATAACATCTCATGGAAGTTGGTGCCACCAGCCAAGTTAACTCTGTTCGTATTCGCAGGTTGGATGATGACCACGATCGAACTCGAGACCGCACCGAGCTTCTTCGACGGGAGATGGCTGCGACCCGAGATGAAGTACAAGAAATCCGGGAACACCGAGATGCTCTAGAAGGACATCTGACAGACACAGAATGCCAGGCGACTGAATCCACAGCCAAAATGAAGAACTTCGTGTCTTCATTTCGTGATCTGCAGAGCTTCAACCACCGTAAGTAGTACTTGCACTACTCGCTTCAGCTTAATCTAGTTTTGCGGATAAATATTACTATTATTTTCTAGTATGTTATGTCCGATCCCACAATTTAAGTGTTTACACTTATGGGATTTGTTAGGCGGTCAAATTTTTTCATACATTGATGTAACATGGACCCTTATAGGGTCAAATTTTCCCAATATTGTATACTAAGTTATATCAATGAAATTGGCATGCTATTTGATTTATCACATCAAGTTCATGATAAGGATCGATTTCAGACTAAATTTACTAGTGTCCGATTTATGATTGTTTGATTTATAAGTCAAATTATATAATTAATACCATGTCGACCTAGAAATGGTGGTTTCGCCTTAGATCCTGTTCCTTGTTTGGTTGTTGACCCAGGGAAGACCCATTAGATTCGAAAGTTTATTTAATCTTAATTATATGTAAATATTATACATTGAACGATTTATGGGTGGGCCCGGTATGGATTCTATCTTAGACATTTCATGTAAATCAAATCTATCCGCATTCATAAAGTCTATATTTTATTATCTATAGACCTCTAGTATGAATGGATCCAAACAATAAGTTTACAAGTCGAAATCATTATGTACATAAAGAACTAATAAGGTTTAGTTAAACTCTCGACTTTCGGAGCGATATCAAAGACTTATTGTCTTTTCATTCTTGTTATGGCAGAAAATGCCACCTCGTAGAAATCCTAGACGTGGCGGCGTTGTAGGAGCTCCACCACCACCAACACCACCTCCACCACCCCCTCAGTTCGACCCGGTAATGTTCCAGGCTGCCGTAACAGCCGCAGTAGCAGTCGCAATGTCCCAAATCAGCACCAATAATGTGGGTGGTGCGAATAATGGTCCCACAAATTCTAATAACGGGGACAGTCAGGGACGCTCGAGAGAGTGTACCTACAAAGACTTTACTAATGCCAAACCTAAAACTTTCAATGGGAGCGGAGGTGTCATAGCATTGCTTCAATTGTTCGAGAAGACCGAATCAGTCTTTGAAATATGTGCATGCCCTGAAGCAAACATGGTCAAGTTTGCAGCATGCACATTCTCTGAAAGGGCACTCACCAGGTGGAATGGCCATGTCAAGACATTGACACTTCCGGTGGCTAACTCGATAACATGGGAAGACCTGAAAACCATGTTGATGAAGGAGTACTGCCCAAGGGGCGAGATACAAAAATTGGAAGAGGAAATTTGGGGTCTCAAAATGACAGGCTCCGACATCCTGTCTTATACCTCAAAGTTTAGTGACCTAGCCATACTGTGTCCAGAGATGGTTCCATCGGAAAGCAAAAAGGTGGAAAGATAAATTTGGGGACTTTCGTCCCAACTTCAAGGAAACGTATTGGCCTCAAAGCCGACCACCTTTAACAGCGCCAAAGAACTGGCACAGCAACTCATCGACCATAAGCCAGTCATGGCACTGTGACAACCACCTCCGAGAAAGCTAAAGGGGGAAACAACAAAAGGAAGTTCTGGAACAAGAAGAAGGGTCAACCTGCTCAAGACCCTGCCAAGAAACAACAAGTGGTTGCTGTAAACGCTGCCACAACTGCTGCCAACCCAACTCCGATAAGGCAATATGCTAGGAACCTGCCAAAGTGCAACAAATGCAACTTTCACCACGATGGAGCTTGCCGTGAAATGCATTGCACTAAATGTAACAAAAAGGGGCACACCACTCGATTTTGTAAAACTCCAGTCCAACAAAACGCGCAAGCTGCCAACGCAGGAGCAAGTCAAACCTGCTATGGTTGTGGAGAGGCAAGACACTTCAAGTGGAACTGCCCAAAGGAAAGAAACCCCAACACTCGTGGAGTGGGCAGAGTCCTGGCGATAGGTCATGAGGAAGCAGTTGCAGACCCAACTGTGGTCATCGGTATGTTTCTCCTCAACAATACATACGCATGCATTCTTTTCGATAGTGGCGCGGAGACAAGCTTCGTGAGCCATCAATTTAAACGCTTGCTTAAAAAAAACCACAAATACTAAAAGACACATTCACCGTAGAAATGGCTAATGGAAAAACAGAGAACACTAACGACATTTACATTGGGTGTACCCTCACCCTAAACAATCACTCTTTCCAAATCGACCTTATGTCGGTCACCATAAAAAGTTTTGATGTCATTTGGCATGGATTGGTTATGCCCTCACCATGCCGAAATCCTATGTCACGAAAAGGCCATTCGCCTGAATTTTCCAAATGGCAAAACCCTCGTCGTCTATGGCGACAAACCCAGTTCAAACTTTCAGATCATTTCGTGTGTCAAGGCCCAAAAGTACCTCCGCAAGGAGTACCACGCCTTCCTAGCCAACGTCGTGGATAGGAATCAAGAAGCTAAAAACATAAAGGACATTCCGGAGGTCTGTAATTTCCCTGACATATTCTCAGAAGACCTTATAGGAGTGCCCCCTACTAGACAAGTCAAATTCCGAATTGACCTAATTCTTGGAGCTACTCCTATAGCCAAATCGCCATACCGTCTAGCCCTAGCCGAGATGCAGGAACTGTCCAGTCAAGAAAACGAACAACTGAGCAAAGGCTTCATTAGACCAAGCTTCTCTCCTTGGGGAGCACCGGTTTTGTTCATTAAGAAGAAGGACGGATCGTTCTGTATGTGCATTGACTACCGCGAATTAAACAAACTCACCATCAAAAACCGGCACCCTTTGCCTCGAATCGATGACCTCTTCGACCAACTACAAGGAGAGAGTTTCTTCTCGAAGATTGACCTAAGATCTGGATACCATCAACTACGAGTTCAAGAGGAGGATATTCCCAAGACAGCCTTCAGAACGCGCTATGGTTACTACGAGTTTGTAGTGATGCCCTTCGGCTTAACAAATGCACCTGCGGTGTTTATAGACCTGATGAATAGGGTGTGTCGACCTTACTTAGACAAGTTCGTGATTGTTTTCATCGACGATATACTAGTCTACCCCCGAAGTGAGGAAGAACACAACCAGCATTTACGTCAAGTCCTGGAAACACTGAGAGCGGAGAAATTGTACGCAAAATTCTCAAAGTGCGAGTTCTGGATTCGAGAAGTGGATTTCCTCGGACATGTAGTCAGCAAGGAAGGAATACATGTGGACCCTTCAAAGATCAGGGAAATCGAAAACTGGGCAGCGCCAAGAACACCCACAGAAATCCGTCAATTTTTAGGACTCGCCGGTTACTATCGAAGATTCATCCAAAACTTCTCCAAAATTGCAAAACCACTCACCACCTTGACTCAAAAAGGAGTGACCTTCGCCTGAGGGGATAAGCAAGTGGTTGCGTTCCAAACGCTGAAACGAGCCCTATGTAGTGCTCCGATCTTGTCCCTACCAGAGGGAACAAAGGACTTTGTGGTTTATTGCGATGCATCAAACCAAGGTCTTGGATGTGTGTTGATGCAACGAGGAAAGGTCATTGCCTACGCCGCAAGACAGCTGAAGACGCACGAGGTAAACCATACGACGCATGATCTCGAACTAGGAGCGGTAGTTTTCGCCCTAAAAATCTGGAGGCATTACCTCTACGGCACCAAATGCACTATCTTCACCGATCATAAACGCCTTCAACATATCCTCAACCAAAAAGAACTCAACATGAGACCAAGACGATGGGTAGAATTGCTAAATGATTACGAATGCGAGATTCGTTACCACCCAGGAAAAGCCAACATGGTGGTAGACGCTTTAAGCAGAAAGGAATACTCTGGCCGCCGAGTAAATGCATTAACCATGACCATCCATTCACACATATGCACACAAATCAAGGAGGCGCAAGAAGAAGCCTTGAAACCAGAGAACGTGGCAGGCGAAGCATTGAGAGGAATGTACAAAAATCTTGAAGTCAGGGATGACGGAGTTTGTTGTCTCATGAAGCGGATCTGGACACCGAAATTTGGTGGATTCAGGGAAGTTGTCATGAACGAAGCTCACAAAACTCGTTACTCAATGCATCCCGGCTTAGGCAAGATGTATTTAGACCTCAAGAAGCTGTATTGGTGGCCGAACATGAATGCCGAAATAGCTACCTTCGTAGGCAAGTGTCTGACTTGCGCAAAGGTTAAGGTAGAGTATCAGAAGCCCTCGGGAGTACTTCAACAGCCAGTGATGCCCGAATGGAAGTGGGAGCGAATTACAATGGACTTCATTACCAAGTTACCTAAGACAACGGATAGACTTGACACCATTTGGGTAATCGTCGACAGATTAACCAAATCCGCTCACTTCCTACCGATAAAGGAAACCGACAAAATAGAGAAACTGACAAGGATCTACATTAAAGAAGTTGTGCGACTTCACGGAGTACCGATATCCATTATCTCCGATAGAGATAGTCGGTTCACGTCACGATTCTGGCAGTCACTGCAGAAAGCTATGGGAACTAGGCTGGACATGAGTACAGCCTACCACCCATAGACCGACGGGCAGAGTGAAAGGCCATTCAAACGTTAGAAGACATGCTAAGAGCTTGTGTGATGGACTTTGGTAAAGCGTGGGATGCCCACCTACCCCTTATCGAATTATCATAAAAAAATAGTTATCACACTAGCATCAAAGTTGCTCCGTTCGAAGCCCTCTATGGCTGTAAGTGCAGATCACCCCTGTGTTGGGCTGAGGTGGGCGATACGTAACTAGAAAAAGGGCAAGTTCCTAACAGCACACTCACTAGCCCAGAGATCATAAGAGAAACAACAGAAAAGATCGTCCAAATTCGAGAACGGATGAAGGCTTCACAAGACCGACAAAAGAGTTACACCGATAAAAGACGAAAGCCTTTGGAGTTCCAATTTAGAGATCGAGTACTATTGAAAGTATCACCTTGGAAGGGATTAATACGTTTTGGAAAACGTGGGAAGTTAAATCCAAGGTATATCGGGCCATTCGAAATCCTCGCCAAGATTGGCCCGGTGGCATACAAGCTTCGATTACCACAGGAACTCAACAACGTGCACCCTACCTTTCATGTGTCGAACTTAAAGAAATGTTTGTCTGATGAGACACCCTTGTCATTCCTTTGGAAGAAACTGATATCAATGAGAACCTCCACTTCATAGAGGAACCTGTTGAAATCATGGATCCAGAGGTCAAATCGACGAAACAAAGCCGCATCCCCATCGTAAAGTTCCGATGGAACGCCAAGAGAGGACCCGAAATTACATGGGAAATTGAGGATCAAATGAAGCAAAAGTATCCACATCTATTCCCCAACCCTTAAGGTCCCTCTCAAAAATGCAAATTTCGGGACGAAATTCCTTCTAATAGGGGGATAATGTGACAACCGTCAAATTCAAGTCAAAGTCAAAGTAAACAAGTTAAAGTTAAAATCAACAAGTCAAACCATTCAATCTTGTATAATACTTGTATGATTAAAAATTATTCTATGAAAACGTACAATTGTGTGTCAAGAATTCGAGTGTCTCAGTAAATCTATGTGTTTATCAATGTGAAACCCTAAGAAGGGAGTTAAACGCATCAAAACACATCTATGAACCCTTTTGGGAACTTAAAATAATCATAAACGAAGTATAACGGGGTCCACGGACCTTGCATTGCAAGATTATTCAATGAAAATGGCTAAAAGTGAATCTCTCTCAAATCTCTCCCAATCTCTCCCAAATCTCCCCCAAATCTCTCTCAAAATCTCTCTCAACTTTTTATAGTCATCCGGGTCATCCCGACCCTTAACTTGGCCAAAAATCACTTAAAACGAGAAGTTATATTAAAAAATAGCCATTTAGGGTCGAAATCCTCTTAGGAACCAAACCCTCTTAGAGGGAACCTCTCATAAGGGCCGAAGCTGTCAGAAGCGAACTCGTCAGAAGCGAAGCCCCCCTCGGACCAAACCCTACGAACCGAACCTGACCTTCGGGCCCAAGCCTCCACCTTCGGTTCCTTCACCTACCTTCGGTCCCTCCTCCTCCCTTCTCTCGGTTCTCATCTCCTAAGGGCCGAAGCTCGCAGGTTTGCTTCCTCCTCCCGATTTTCGACTACTTTCGCCTCCTAAGCCCGTTTTTTACAAGATTTTTTCACCAAATTCATATTTTTACCATTTTAAACTCCCAGAACTCATTTTTTATTTATTTCTCAAGGATTTATTAATTTAAAATCATTATTTTATATTAAGAGGATATTTACCCCACAAGTGGGTCAAGTGTGCCCACTTGCCTTCCATGTGTCACCCTCTCACTTGCCACCTTATCCACATCACACAAATCAATGCACACATCGCTTCAAACTCATAACTTGCTCCAACAACTCCTCTATATAAAGAAATCCCTGGAGGATTTCTTGATTCACTTGATCATTCCCACACTTTTACACCTTTCTTACCACACAAAGAAGCTTATTTTCTCTCAACTTCCAGCCACTTTTGGAAGTGTTATTGAGCTATTACTTCACTTTTTGGTAAGTATTTCCCCTAAGCTCAAGTGTTACTCCATGTTTTCATAACATCCTTGAATCATCTACACACATTCTAACGCCAAAGAATCGTTCTTAGGACCATCCAAGCTTTTACGTGTTCATCAAGTGTTCTTGATACTCCTAGTCTTTGACCTTCCACTCTTCCAAGAATCACTAAAGGTGAGTTCATACCCCTACATTTTCTAGTTTTCTTTAGTTTTCAGGGGGGGGGAATGCAAGTTAAAACACCAAAACATGTTTGAAACTTAACTTGACAGCTTACAATAGAAAAGTTATGACCTGTTCACGAACTGTTTTACCCAACTTAAACTTAATATTATTCAAAATTGTTCAATATGAAAGTAGTTAGGGTTTATACCTTTAAAATGATTACTTGCACATCTTCATACGATTTTTCTACAAGTTTTGGTGATTTTTACAAATCTGCTTATCACTGCAGCAACGAAATCAGACCAGGTTGTGAAAATGAACATTTTCAACCTGGTTCGAGACCACAAAAAATTATAAGAAAATTTGTGAACATAGTAGACTCTTTTACCAAACTCTTTGACTTTACGGATTTAGTTTTTGACTTACGATGATTTTTCTATAAATAATCTAAAACAGTGACAGTTAAGAGTTAAATTGTTAAAACAAGTTTAAGAGTTATTCACACCTTGTAACATGTTGAGCAAGGTGTGTAAGATTTATTACTTAGCATTTTCAATGTCATTTTATTGAAATACAAGGTCATGCATAACAACGTTTCATTTACAACATAAAACATTTTGATAAAACTATAATAGGTATAGTTTGGACACCTTATTTAATAAAGAAATGGTAATACAATCGATTTACAAAGCGAGTATTTTATTACAAACTACGTGAACACGTTAATGAATAAATGTGTGAGATATTCATCTTCGGAGTACTCTTTAGTACTACAGAAAATTCCTGTAGTTATAGCCAGAATCTCTTGTAGGGAGAGTGTGATAGTTGTATATAGATCTATATTGGGTTTGACAACCCGCACCTGAGCTGCTTGCAACAGCTAGACCGACAGGTCTTGGGTGACAAGTGTCATAACATTCCGATGGTTGAAGAACGTCGACTACGAGGTCCTCGAGTCATAGTATGGATATAACAACTCACATGAGAAATTAACAAACACACCGTTGACGGGAATTTAATGATTTCACGAAAAGGGGTTTTATTTAAATATAAAACCACATATAAGTATGATGATTTACTTACATATACTAAGTCTTGTTTCGGTTAAGACTACACTAAACCCTTTTAAAAAATATTGGATTTTCTGGAAACAAACTTATAACAAACTTTAAGGAATAACATGCATTTTTCATTCATAAATTGCTTATGAAGTCACCAGCTTTAATGTTGATACTCTTTCAAAAACAACTTGTATTCTCAGGTAATCAGTAATACAGGTAACCACAAGACTTTTGGAAGAAAGACGCTAAGGCGTAGATTTCTTTTGAACTATTTTGACATCATATGTGATTTATTTGGAAACATGTATTTTGCAACGATGTAACCTTTTAAATTATATTTATGATGGTTGTGTTTACTTTCTTCACTATGGTTATGATACTGAACATGACGTCCTCCGCCCCCGAACGTTTCTGTCGTTCCGGTTTGGGGGTGTGACAACATTGCTTGATTATCTTGTTCTTCTACTCTTTCGTTTTGTTGTTTGTTTTGATCACTGATTTGATTCACTCATTTGGGACCTTACACAGTTTTTAGTTGTGATTCCAATCCAATCTAGGCCAAGAAAACTCGAAATTCTACAGCCAGAGCCTGCAACTCGTCGAGTGCATGAACTGACTCGCCGAGTTGCTCTGTTACTAAGTGGACTCGTCGAGTCAGCCAGTGGAGTCGGCGAGTTCATCAGTCAGAGGCCAAAAAATCGATCTTTTCAACTTTGAAAAACAACAGGCATCAAGTATAACAAAAAACAATCCTAGGCTCTAATACCACTGTTGGGTTTTGAGTATTATAACACTCCTGTGGTACACAAGCAACCCTAAATGCTTTAAATTTATGTTTTCTCTAATTATACATGCATATTTTCAATTTTCCAAAGCATATATCCTAACTAGCATACAAATTGTCAAATGAACAATACAACGAGTTAGACGACTTACCTCTTAGAAGGACTCGTAGTTCTTGACCTTTGAAAGCTTGAGCACCCCAAGTGTGATGACTCTAATGGTTCACAAACACCAATATGCAAGAGGAGGCTTGAGAGAATAAGTTACTTAGCACAAAATCAATACACACTCTCCAAGAATGTTGTGTCCATATGTGTAACCGATTTTGGTCATGAGGGTGTGTTTTTATAGTGTATAAAATGCTAGGGTTACACTTTGTAAACCCTAATGACCTTTTATATTACTTAGGCTCCATGGGTTAACCTCCATGGACTATCCATGCTGGTTTAGCCCACCCAAATAACCATGGAACATTAGCCCACACTATTAGAATCATTGATTTACACAATCAATCCCCATATATCTAATAGTCTCTGTTGATCACACAATTAATTGCAAATTAATTCTTGATTAATACTAATTAAATAATATGATTTCATATTAATATATTATACTTGTAATATATTAATAAATCATAAATAACCTTATTCTCAAAAGTCCATCCTATCAAATTGCACTGGTGAAGGCAACCCAAAAGGACCATGCTACAAACTGGTCAAGTACATCCTAATTATAGTTATGGGCTTAGACACAAAATCCAACACTTTACAGGTATTTACACTATTCTTTCTAATAACTCATCACATGCTAATTCTTGGGGTCCTTAATACAGGTTGTGGATTTCACATTTGTTCTGATTTGCAGGGACTAAAAGGAAGTAGGGATTTGGAGCACGAGAAGATAAACTTAATCATGGAAAATAGGAAAATGTCGCCTGTGACCAAGATTGGAGTTTATTCTTTATTGCTTAGTAGTGGGTTGAATTTAGAATTGAATAATTGTTGTTACTCGTCAGAAATGGCGTGAAATATTATTTCCTTTCATAGTTTGTATAAACAAGGTTTTACATTTTCTTTAAATAATGAAGTTGGTAGTATTAATGTTTATTATAATGGTACATTTTATTTTGAAGCATTACCTTGTAATGGTATATATGAAACTGTGATAGTTGTATATAACTTAATGGTGTAGCTGAAAGGCGCAATCGAACCTTGCTATATATGGTTCGTTCCATGATGAGTCGAGCTTTGTTACCTATCTCATTCTAGGGGTATGCCTTAGAGACTGCCACTCATATCCTTAATCTAGTTCCTACTAAGACGGTTGCCAAAACACCTCACGAGATGTGGATAGAGAAGGTTCCCTCGTTGGATCACATCAAGGTTTGGGGTTGCGAGGCTTTCATAAGATGAGAGACTCACGACAAGCTCGAACCTCGTAGTGAGCGATGTATTTTCATCGGCTACCCATAGAAATCCTTTGGATATCTCTTCTATAGACCGAGTGACAATGTTGTCTTCATTACGAGGAGAGGAGTCTTTCGAGAGAGAGAACTCATATGCCAAGAGGACAGTGGGAGGCAAGTTGACCTTGAAGAGCTTCAAGAGTTAAGTGATGAAGGAACCTCAAACACTAGCGCTCAACCTGAGGAGAAAACTCCTGTGAACCGACTGACCTGTCTGTACCTCTGAGATGTTCCAGTAGAGTTAGTGTTCCACCTGTGTTATATGGTTTTCATATAAAAGTTGAAGGTGATACATTTATCAGTGATGGTACATTGATAAATCTGGATGGGCCTAACAACTACAAGGAAGCCATGGCAGGCCCCGAGTCTACTAAATGGAAAGAGGCAATGGACAGCGAGATTCAGTCCATGTATGACTATCAAGTTTGGAACTTGGTTGACAATGTACCAAGTCGCAAGACAGTCGAGTGCAAATGGATCTTCAATAAGAAGACCGACATAGATGGGAAAGTACACACATATAAGGCGCGACTGGCTGTGAAGGGCTTTACTCAAACTCAGGGAGTTGACTATGATGAGACCTTCTCACCAGTAGCGAAGATTAAATCTATAAGGGTTATGTTAGCCATAACTACATTTCATGATTATGAAATATGGAAAATGGATGTCAAAACCACTTTCCTTAATGGAAATTTGGTTGAAGATGTTTACATGAGTCATCCAGAGGGTTTGTCGATGCAAAGTATCCTAATAGAGTGTGTAAGCTTGAGAAATCCATCTATGGATTGAAACAAGCATCTCGAAGATGAGAAAGTCAAAGAGTTTGGATTTTCAAGAAGCGAAGATGAGTCTTGTGTATATGTCAAAGCTAGTGGGAGTATAGTTAGCTTTCTGGTATTATATGTAGATGACATACTTCTCATGGGAAATGACATTCCAACCTTATAGGAAATTAAGTCTTGGCTTGGGAAGTATTTCGATATGAAGGACCTTGGAGAAACTGCCTATATTCTAGGGATAAGGATATTGAAAAACAGGAGTTAAAGACTAATAGGACTTAGTAAAAGTACCTACTTGGACAAGGTGTTGAAGCGTTTCAACATGGAGAACTCCAAGAAAGGTGACTTACCTTTCCAAAGCAATACCAAACTGAGTAAGACTCAGAGTTCGAGTACAGAGGCTGAGATAGCAGAGATGAGTCGAGTACCATATGCTTCCGCAATTGGCTCGATCATGTATGCTATGACTTGTACTCGCCCTGATGTGGCCTTTGCTTTGAGCATGGTCAACATATATCAAGGGAATCCTGGTAAAGCTCACTGGACTGCAGTAAAGAATATTCTTAAGTACCTGCGGATGACTAACGACTGGGTTCTTACCCTCGGTGGGAGTGATGACGTGAGAGTGACAGGGTATTGTGACTCCGGTTTTCAGACCGACAAAGATATTTTACGCTCTCAATCCGACTGGGTGTTTACCCTAAATAGAGGAGCAGTAACATGGAAAAGTTCCAAGTAGGAGACTGTAGATGATTCAATGTGTGAATCAGAGTAGATTGTAGTGATCAAAGCATCGAAAGAGGCAATATGGTTGAATAACTTCATCGGAGATCTTGGAGTTGTGTCATCCATAAAGGAGTCTGTGGAGATTTTTTGCGAAAATGAAGGGGCGGTTGCCTTAACCAGGGAACCGAGAGATCATGGTAGATCCAGGCAGACATAAAGTACCACCTCATAAGACGTCAAGTAGAAGAAAGAGACCTCGTTGTGAAGAGGATATCGTCAAAGGACAGCCTAGCAGATCCCCTCACGAAGGGACTGAGTAGGGTTAGACACTTGCAACATGCAAAGGGCATTGAGCTAACGGACGATATTAGTTTTAGTGATTAGATAAGCATTTGGAAACTTGTAATAGCTAAACTATAACTGACATTTGATGATTGAATAAAAGGAGTTTTATTTATAAGTACAGTTACCGTCTTGTGTCAATTATTTACAATTGTTTCACTTTTGCATGTTTTGACTTCCAGAATAATAAGATTATTCAAACTATCCACGGTCAATCATACTTTGGAAGTAGGTTATGAGGTTAGACTGTCATGAATTGGCTTGTAGATTGTCTAAGGTGTTAGACGTAGTAAAAGTATGCTACAACGTTCATGAGTACTCCTAAAATAAGATTTGAGTATCGGATTAAACCCACGCTCATATGAATCACTTCATGGAATTTATCACGAGTGATTGTGAGACAATAATATCATATAATCTTTAAGCCAAGATATATGAGTTATTGACTACGAGTTGGTTGTGCATTGATGATACGAAAACACATCAGTAACTTGATGTTATAAAACGTATCATTGTGCATGATTTAACGAGTAGTTAGTACAAGCATATAATGTCGAAGTTTATCTTTTATCCTAAGAGGATTAAAAGCAATATCTTGGTCCCCTCAATGATTTGTTTTGACTTATGTGTCGGGCCCGACCAGAACTAAATTGATGTGTTCAATTATGTTCTATGTCATACAAATCGGAAATCGGGAAACAAACTGCAGGACAATAAGTATGACTATGTTCCATGTATATGTCCGCATGATATCTTGAAGAACAGAGGAATATATGATCCCTTGTCTAAAGGACATGTCACTGACTAGGTCAAAGTTCAATAACGGCTTTTGAAAGCTACGAATTCTAATCGGATTTTGAAGATGCATTAGCAGCTATAGTATTTAGACTTATCCAAGTGGGAGACTATTGGATTAGGTGTCTAAACCCGTAACTATAACTGGGATGTACTTGACCTGATAGTAGCATGGTCCTTTTGGGTTGTCTTCACCAGTGCAATTTGATAGGATGGACTTTTGAGAATAAGGTTATTTGTGATTGATTAATATACTATAAGTATAATATATTAATTGATAAATCATATTATTTAATTAGTATTGATCAAGAATTAATTTGGAATTAATTTAGTGATCAAAAGAGACTGATTAAATATATGGGGACTGATTGAGTAAATAAATGATTCTTATAGTGTGGGCCAATGATCCATGGTTGATTAGGATGGGCTAAACTAATATGATAGTCCATGGAGGTTTAACCCATGGAGCCTAAGAAATATGAAGGGTCATGGTGCTAAGTTTGCATGAATGAAACCCTAGCCTTTGTGACACTATAAAAGCAAATCCCTAGAGCTAAAATCGGTTGCCCATTCATTCTAAGAGAGTGATAATTGATTTTGAGCTAACTAGCCTATTCTCTCAAGCCTCCTCTTGCATTTGGTGTTTGTGACACATTAGAGGCATCACACTTGAGGTGCTAAAGCTTTCTAAGGCCAAGAACTATAATCTACATCAAGAGGTATTCATCTAACTTGGTTTTTATGTTGTATATCCTCTATTGTATGCTAGTTAGGATGTATGCTTTGGAAAATTGAAAATGCATGTATTATTAGAGAAAACATAGATCCAAATCATCTAGGGTTGCATGTGCACCATAGGAGTGTTATAGTGCTTTAAACCCAACATGTACAACCATTGCTTCTGATACAACCTGTTCGTCAATGAATTGTTCTGTTACTTGTCAAAAAGTTTGTCCCAAAGCCTATAAGCAGTTATTTGATCAACGACATCCCTTAGTAATACATGTGTCAAGCTCAATAGAATGACACTATGTGCCTTCTTCAGAATGTCCACCTTCTTTTCAGCTTCCGTGTCTTTAGGTAGTGTTGCTTCTCCATCGAGTGTTGCTGCACATCCTTGTTGAACTAGAGGAGCCTTCATCTTCACCATCCACAATGTGAAGTCATTTGAACCGTTGAATTTCTCCAAATACAACTTGTGAGTAGACATCTTCAAATCATAGGAATATAAACCGCAACTCTAATACCACTTGTTAGGAAGTAAAGTGGATAACTAGCAAAACTATAAGGACACAAGACACAATATTTACATGGTTCGGTCAAGCTGACCTACGTCTTTAGGCAGGAGGAGAGTATTCTTCTATTTCAGATATCTCAAACAGAGGTTACAAGTACAATTACACAAGGATTCGCCTATCACTCTAGAATTCAAGATACAAAATGACCTAGCATGCATCCCTATTTATACTTGAGGGGTCAGACCTAAAACCCTAATAGGCCAAGCCCATTGGCCCATAGGACCATGAAAGGTGTCATCCAATCACAATCCGCCATGCAACATCTTCTGGAACATTCTTCATATCATACAACCCATGAGCATCAGCAACACACATGATGGAGCACCTTGTGCCATAATGGACCATCATGATGTACAAGTGGCACATCATTAACATTAATGACCCAACATCCATCATGGTGTAATCCTTGATCAATACCAAGTTCTAGGCATCCTTTAATGATCTTGATCATCATAGAGGTCTTCATATGTCACACCCCTAAACCAAGGATGGCGGAAACGTCTGGGGGTGGAGGACTTCATGTGTAGTATCATAACAACAATGGCAATAGTGATGAAAGTAAACACAACCAACTTATATATAATTGAAAGAGTTACATCATTGTATGAATTACATGTTTCAAAATCAATTACAATATGTTGACAAAATATGATAAGTTTGACGCCTCAACGTCCCATCCTCAAAAGTACTTTGTTACCTGTTTAGCGATTTCCTGAGAATACAAGTAGTTTGAAAAAGTGTCAACACAATGGTTGGTGAGTTCATAAGTTTTTGTATATAATTATGAAAAAGCTTGTCATGTAATTGTATAGTTGTTCCAGAAAAATCCGATATTTTCCTTAAAATGAATATTGTAGTCTTGTATCCAAAGACTGAAACGTATGAGTAATCTTCCTTATTTACAGAAAATAACGTGAGTTTATTTCAATACAAACGTGTATGATATTAGTGAAATTCTCGTAAATCCTTAAGTTTGTTAATACTTTCCGTGAGCTATTATAACCATACTATGACCTAGGTGGCCTGAAAACGACATTCTTCGGGCGTCGTAGAACTGATATGACACTTGTCACCACAGACCTGCCGGTCTAGCTGTTGCAAGCAGCTCTGGTGTGGGTTTGTCAAGCCCAATATAGATCTATATACAACTATCACGCTCTCCCTCCAAGAGACTTTGGTTACAATACAGGACTTGTGATTTATACGAAGCGAATGTCTCACAAAGTTATTAACGAATTTACACTTAACATAATGAAAGTTTCCCTTTTGTATAAATGTACTCTTCTGAAATGTATGCATTTGGAAATGTATCATAAACTATACCTATTATAGTTTATCAAAACAAGGGTAGTAAAAGCAAAGTACATAAACTATACTTAACATAGTTTTAATAAAATGTTTGTGTTTAATGGGTATACTTCAATAATAACCCTTTGTTTAATCTATGCTTTATTTAGTAAAAATCCATTTGTTAACTGGTGTATATCTAGATACTAACACAAGAATGTCATATATTGCAATAACACAAAAACACATAATAATATACACCTTGCTCAACATGTTACAAAGTGAAATGAAATTGCTAGTGCTTTTCTGATTCTAACATTTTCTGTAACTGTTATTAGAAAATTTGTAGAAAAATCATAAAATGTCCAAATCAAGTTCTGTAACTTCTGAAGGTTTGGAAAATGAGTTTAGTTTGTTCATAATTTTTATTATAATTTTTAATGACCTCCTACTTGTGTGAAAAAGTCCATAATCGCAGACTGGTCCAGATTGATGTTTAAAATGATAGGCAGTTTTGTAAAAATCACCATAAATTGTAGAAAAATCGTATGCAGATGTGCAAGTAGTCATTTTAAAGCTAAGAAGTGGAACTACATGCACCTAAAACAGTTTTGAAAACTAAAACGTTTAAGTTGTCCAAAACAGTCCGTGAATGGAGTTGGACTTTTCTGATGAAGGCTGTTAGAAAAGTTTAGTTATGTTCTTGGTGTTTTAACTTGTATTCCCCCCCCCCCCCCCCTAAAAACTTGAGAAAACATGAAAATGTAGGGGTATGAACTCACCTTAAGTGATTTCAGTAGATGATTGTTGAAGAATGGAAGTGTTTAACTCAAGAACACTTGGAGATGCCTTGAAGATTTTTGAGAATCTAGCATCATAGTTATGGAGTTTGTATAAGCTATCAATGATTTGAGTAGAATGAAGTGTAAAAATCACAAGGAGGATGAATTACACTTACCAAGAGTGGAAGAACACTTGATGATCAGCCTTGGGATCTTGAATTAGAGAGAAAAGTTGGAGATAAAAGTTGGAGTTGGATCTTTGGTGGAATGAGAGTGATTGAAAGAAAATGAGGAGAGAGGTTGAGTGACCAGCCCTAAAAACGTGGGGATGGCTTGTGAGAGGGGTAAAAAGTACAAGGAAGTGACAAGGTATGGTGGGAAGGAGTGTGGGTTAATCATGGAGTGGGTATGGGGTTGTTTGTGTCATAAAATAAGGTAAAGTCAACACTCTACCTTTGTACTTTACGTACTCTCTTTTGGATAAGGTTTTATCCTTAAAATGTGATTAAATCATTGATTTAAGGGTCTTTTATGTTAAAATAAAGTTTTGGGTGAAAATCCCGTGTTAAAACAATTAAAAATGGGCCTAAAACGCAAATTTGGTTGAAAACCGGGAGAAAAGTGCTTCCCAGCGAGACCTCTCGGTCCTAGGCCGAGGCTCGGTCCTTGCTGGTGCTGAGCCGCGAAGTGGGTTGTGAACCAGAGGGGGATGCGAAGGGTCCTTTGGCTGAGGGTTCGGTCCGAGCTCAGAAGCGAGGCTCAGAAGCGAAGGTGGTCAGAAGGGAAGGTTCGGTAGCCATTAGAAGAGAAGAGGTTAAATCCGAAAGGTGCCGAACGTTCGGGTTCGGTTGAGCAGCCTTCGGCTCAGAAGGGTTCGGTTCCTAAGAGGGGTTTCGGTTCCTAAGAGGGGTTTCGGTTCCTTAGGTCCGTTTTTCGCGTAGACTTCCGTTTTTGGGCTGTTTTCGCCAAATTCGAGGGTCGGGATGCCCAGAGTGATTATAAAGAGTTGGGAGAGATTTCGAGAGAGATTCGAGAGAGATTCCACATACTTAGAGAGATTTGGGAGAGATTTGACATACTTGGAGAGATTTCACATACAAAGAGATATTTGGGAGAGATTTCACATTCTTAGAGAGATTTGGCAGAGATTTGACATTCTTGGAGAGATTTCTCATTCAGAGAGAGATTTGGGAGAGATTTCACATACAAAGAGATATTTGGGAGAGATTTCACATTCTTAGAGAGATTTGGGAGAGATTTGACATACTTGGAGAGATTTCACATACAAAGAGATATTTGGGAGAGATTTGACATTCTTAGAGAGATTTGGGAGAGATTTGACATACTTGGAGAGATTTCACATACAAAGAGATATTTGGGAGAGATTCGACATTCTTAGAGAGATTTGGGAGAGATTTGACATACTTGGAGAGATTTCACATACAAAGAGATATTTGGGAGAGATTCGACATTCTTAGAGAGATTTGGGAGAGATTTGACATACTTGGAGAGATTTCACATACAAAGAGATATTTGGGAGAGATTTCACATTCTTAGAGAGATTTGGGAGAGATTTGACATACTTGGAGAGATTTCACATACAAAGAGATATTTGGGAGAGATTTGACAATAAAGAGAGATAGAGTGAAAACGACTGAGAGTGGCTTCATGTGTGACAATAGTGAGTGTTTGGATCCTCAATGCAAGGTTCGTGAACCCCGATAAGCCATGTTTTAGGATCTTACACACTCCCGATGAGTATGCAACATTGTTTTATTGTTTCTAGTTCCTTGTTTAGCACTAAGGTTAGGAAAAAAAATTAAACACACAATTTTTCCAAGTGATGTTTTCTCATTAAAATAGTGAGTTATACATAATTACATAATACAAACCCTAATATAGAAGGTTTAATTGAGTTGGCCGGTTTGACTTGTTGACTTTGTTCGGCTCAGACTTGACCCGAATTTGACTATTGTCACATCATAGCATACTTGGCTCATCAAGGACCAAGATGGTCTATCTTGCGCCATGATGGCGCAACAACTATATGGATGGTGCAACATGCTTCAAGTGTGGCGCAAGAATTTCTAGGTTGGAGCAAGATCACCACCTTGACGCAACAGGAACACGCACGGCACAACAACATACTCCATGGCACAACAGGAGTACCTATGGTGCAAGAGGGATTACTCATGATGCAAGAGGGAGTATCTTGGCACAAGAAGGAGTGCCCTAGGCGCAACGACATCCTTCTTGGCCCAAACCTTCAACATATGGCGCAACAAGGTCCCCTTGTTATCCAATATCACTTCCAAGTGCTCCAAACCTCTTCCAGGTGCTCCGAACCCTCTTCTGTATGATCCGTTCCTTTGGCACTTGATCTGTTCCTTTGTCAGACGATCCATTCATTTCTCAGATGATCCGTTCCTTTGTCACATGCTCCACGAACTCCAAGTGCTCCAAATGCTCCATAATCATGATCCAAATGCTCGAGTCACATTTAACAATATAGAGTTTAAGGCCCGAGACCTAGGGTTTTGGGTTGTGACAGCTTCATTTCACACCCAATACATGGTCGCGTTGCTACTTATCAACGTGACACACATTGCGACATTTAGAAGTCACATCGTGTTTATCCAGAAACCTCCTTTTCCAATCTTAATTTAATTTAATATGAAAACAACTCGTACCTAGAAAGTAGGTGTTACATTATATTTCCTGTATAATAAAGGACATGGTTGGATTGTTTTGTCAGTTATGATACTGATATGGTTAGAACCATTTTGTTGGCAATGATACTGATGTGGTTAGGATGACATATTGGTTTGAGAACCATTCACTTTTATTGGTATTAAAGGCGGTATCATGTGGATTATTTCAAAATTAGATTAAAGTGGTTTAGGGATCCCAGACTGTATAGTTTTATATTCATTGAGTTACATTAAATACATGTAGTGTATCTCATATTGGTAAATAATTTTGACATACTTCTTATTGTGTGGTTATTTAACTATATTAATATATTATGAATTATTATACCCTTATTCATTAAATTTTAAGCTTACTTGTTTGTTGTTGTTGGCATTTACTACATGTACAGATAGCAATTAAAATTGCATTAGTAGAAGATTATGCTTAAGTGAAAGAAGACAAGGTAAATACTATTGAAGTAGCGTCCCCTTACATGTAAATGTAGTATAGAATTGAGTACTTTTGGCGCATGTTGAGGTTGCAAGTTGTATTTGACAACTGTGAGCTTAGTATAACTAGTGTTTTCTATATATTTCATGACTAGAAATTATAGTAGGCTTTCTTATGGATATGTTGTCATTATATAGAGGTCATGTCGAAACTTAGGTAGAATTTAAAAAAAATGGGTTAATTTTCGTTGAAAATGAAGATATCACATTTTTTATGACAAAATGTGTTTTCCTTACCATGAACACACCTTTCCTATTGTTTAGAACAACTTTAGAAAACGAGTCTGGAGTTTGAACTCGAGTTGCTTAAGCTGGTTTGTTTATCAATTTGATTCTTTTGTGTGTTTCAGCTAATTACGTCATTAGCTGAGAATGCTCTTCAATTATGATTTTCCTGTTATCTCTAGTCAATATTCAAATGGTCTCGAGGAAAACATTTTCAATGTTCATGTTTTAACTTTAAGAGTAAATTACTGAAATCGTCCCTATGGTTTGGTAAAAATTGCATGTTTGGTCCCTAACATTATTTTTGCACTCGGATCGTCCATGTGGTTTGATTTTGTTGCGTTTTTCGTCCCTTACATACATAAAGTTAGGGACTAAACTTGCAATTTTGACCAAACCACAGGGATGAAAAACGCAACAAAATCAAACCATAGGGACGATCCGAGTGCAAAAAAAGGTTAGGGAGCAAACGTGTAATTTCGATCAAACCATAGGGACGATTTCAGTAATTTACTCTAACTTTAAATATATGTGGAGCCCAAGATTATCTCTCCAAAAGAGCCCTTGTAGAGAGAACGGAAACTCCAACATATATAGCCACTTATAAGATCGTGTTTCATCGATATGGGATACACTAACACTCCTCCTCAGAGACTGAGGCTCGATGCAGATAAATAGGGATGTGCTGAACCATAGTGGTGCAGAACGTCGACCCTGATACCATGAATCATCACAATAATAGGCAGAGCCCACGTCGACCTTTTATCTAATAAATGCATCCCTTCCAGAAACCGGGTTTGTTGCACGTATTAGCTCTAGAATTACTATGGTTACCTGAGTAGCAGATACCATCAAACAAACTATAACTGATTTAATGACCCATTCACAGTTTCACAGTCTGAATTTGTTCATACCTTAAATATACGCTATTGGAGCTGGAATTACCGCGACTGCTGGCTCAAGACTTGCCCTCCTTCTGATACCATGTAAATATATATGGAGCCCAAAATTATCTCTCCAATAGAGCCCTTGTGGAGCGAAGGGGAACTCCAACATATATAGTCACTTATAAGACCGTGTTGCATCGATGTGAGATACATTAACATTAATATTTTCGGTTGGTCTTAAGTCCTTAATTGTTTCAACTTTAGCAATATAACTTTAACCAAACGACTTGGCATATTTTCATATAGATTATTTATAAGTATATTCCTAACTTTTTGTCTAAATGTTAATCATCAACCAAATCTATATGATGTATTTTATGGCGTGTTCAACCAAAATAGCTGGTAGCGGGTAGCTTGGTAGCGTTTTGTTAAACGCTACTTGAAGTAACATTTAAATTTAGAGTGTTTTGTTTAAACTAAATACTAGAAATTTATAGTGTCAAACAAAACTTTCTGTTCAAAACGGAGCGTTTTTTGAAACACTAGAAGTTAGAAGCTCTCAAACGCTCCGTATCGAACACGCCAGTAGACTTACATAAATTCCATTAACAATCCAAATATATAAAAAGATGGAAAATATTGTGCACTAAAGATATGTTGTTTCCATTTTCACATTTCAAAACTTTTATTCCAAAATGACTCACTTTATCAAAAAATTTTGGTTGAATCCAACATCACCTTATCAAAAAAATAATAATAAAAAAAAAATAAAATAAAAATATTGACTATTTTACTAGTAATCTTCCGGTTATCCGGTTTGCCGCACACCAAAGTGATGTCCATTTTTGAAAAAAAATATAAAGTGATGTTCCATTTGGAACAAAAGACTACTAATATAAATTTTTTTTTATCATGTGGACTAATTTTCTTTTATTAGGTCTAATAAATTAAAGTATCGAATGATATTTCATTTGTGATTTGATACGACAGATTTAAAAAAAAATTACTACTATTAATGTCAAAGATTTCCTTTTTTGGGTAATGTCCCGACACTTAATTGTAAACCGTACTTAATATTAACCGAATTTTATTTCGTATCAATTAACTAGAAAATGAAATGGGTTATCTACTTATCTCATTGACTAGTTACAGGAGATCTGTGAGATGTAAAGCAATGCACGTATCGCCCCTATAGCTCAGTGGTAGAGCGCCAGTCTTGTAAACTGGAGGTCTGTAGTTCGATCCTGCATGGGGGCAAATTTAATTTTCGGTTCTATTTTATAGCGTACCATTTTGTATTTCAAATTCAAATTCTTTTTGCTTTATTTCAACCCTTTTTATTTTCAAATTCTTTTTCCTTTTGCTTTATTTAACCCTTTTTTATTTTCATATTGAAATTTTTTTATTTGTAATTCCAATGAATATGCTTTCTTTCTTATTAATGCTCGTAAAACACTTGATTTTGGGCATAATTCGTAGGAAATATGACTTATTAAGGTAATTAATTTTTCGGTATGTTCATATCTGGGTAACTATCTTTTTTTTTTGTACATATCTAGGTAACAAACTTGTTGGAAGTGTTCACATATGACCATTATGATCTGTTATAGCATGTTAAATCCTAGATATGAACGTTTTTAACAAGTTCTTTATCTAGATGTGTACAAAAAAATAGTTACCCAAATATGAATAAAACGAAAAGTAAAAATTAAATTACACGAATGGTCCCTGTGGTTTTGGAGAATTTGTGTTTTTAGTCCCTAACTTATTTTTTTACTTAGATGGTCTGTACTGTTTATTTTTGTTGCGCGTTTGGTCCTTGTCTTACCTAAAAAGACTATTGTGCCCTTATTAATTAATTTTTTTTAATTAATTTTCTTATTTATGTATTTATTTTTTACATATTTAAAAAATTAATAGACCACACATATTTGTATCTCCTCAGATGATCCATACTGTTTATTTTTAATTTATTTATTTTTTTAACTCGGATGATCACTAATGTTTATTTTTGTTACGCGTTTGGTCTCTGTCTTACCTAAAAATACTATTTTTTCCTTATTAATTTTTTAAAATTAATTTTCTTATTTATGTATTTATTTCTTATAAAAAAAATTAATATACCCCACATATATGTATCTCCTCACCGTAAACCTGAAACCATATTTGAGAAATTTAATTTGGGTCTTACCGGTCACCATCTCATCTCTCATCCTCCTCATCTTCTATTTCTTTTCCATCTTTAGTAACATCGACGTCTTCACCATCCTTTTTTTTGGTACTTCAACTCTGGCGAACCAACACCATAACCTATTGTCTCTTCATCTTCAGTAGGTTGTGGTGTTGATTCAACAGAGTTGAAGGACCGAAAAAAGAAGTGATGATGAAGACATCGATATCACTAAAGATGGAAAATAAAAAGAAGTTGAGAATGATGAAAGATGGGATCGTGAGGAAATACAGATATGTGGGGTCTACTAATTTTTTCTTAAATATATAAAGCATAAGTACATAAACAAGAAAATTAATTAAAAAAAATTAATAAGGACACAATAGTCTTTTTAGGTAAGACAGAGACCAAGTTCGTAACAAAATTAAACAGTAGGGACCATCCGAGTTAAAAAAATAAATTAATTAAAAAATAAATAGTAGGGATCATCCGAGGGGATACAAATATGTGTGGTCTATTAATTTTTTAAATATGTAAAAAATAAATACATAAATAAGAAAATTAATTAAACAATAAATTAATAAGGGCACAATAGGATTTAACCTGCTATAGCAGGTCATAATGGTCATATGTGAACACTTCCAACAACTTTGTTACCTATATGTGTACAAAAAAAGATAGTTACTTAGATGTAAAATACCGAAAAGTTAATTACCTTAATAACTCATATTCCCTAATTCATAGGGTTTACTTATTGTTGCCATTGATAACGATCAACTAAACAATTAATTGCATCTAAAACTAGTGTTCCATGAAATCTAGTCAATTCGTTTCCAAATTTTGTTGGATTTGAAGGATTTTTTTTCCAAGTTTATAATGTGATGGTATCATGTTTGGTTCAAATAGCATCATTTCTGTCCAATTATTTTGTTTTCAAGTATAGATATAAGCAAAAAAAGGTAGATTCTTGATGCAATGGTGCCATGGGTAGGGTAAAGTCAGTGTGATCTAGGAATCTTTCTTTACAAACCAATGGAAACCCTAGATTTGTTGGGCTCCATAATGTCATGGTAGGATTAGACCTGACAATCCATGTCTGCATGTCGTGTATTCGTGTCAGATACCAATTTACACGGCATGAATTTGTTAAACACGAACACGATACGAATTATAAAACATGTTTGGGGTATCAAACACGAACACGACACGTAAAAAAATCGTGTGACACGTGACACGACATGAATAGACACGTTTTTTAGCCGTGTTACACGAAAACATGAATAAACACGTTTTAATTGTTTTTTTTTAAGCTAGGACTATAAACTAAAGTGGTCCCTAATATATTATAAATATAAAATTTAACCCTAAAGTATATAAGTGTATATATATGTGTTTGTACATGTCACGTGTCAACAGGAATTTGTATCGTGTCTTATACGTGTCTAAATAGGTAAATTCGTGTTTGACACATATAAGACACAAAACACAAATTTAAAATGCGTGTCAGACACGAATAAACACAAAAAACAAATTTCTAAAACACATACACGAAAAACTCGTATCGTGTTCGTATCGTGCTAATCGTACCGTGTATCAAATTGCCAGGTTTAGGTAGGATAAGTAGAGAAGTAGAGCACTTAACTTTAGAATGATGTCATAGAGTAAAAACACCAGATTTGTGTTAAAAGGGTAAAACATTAGATGATTTGTTTCACTAAAGTATGTGATGGTAATTTGCTCTTGATCTTGGTCTCTTGCAAAAAAGACGTTAATGTCTTTCTCATCACCATCTGCCCTAAAAAACGTATCCACACACATTTGGTCTAATTTTATTCTATGTAATAAATAGTTAAATCACTACTAGAAACAAGGGTTTCAACGACGGATTGGATTGTTTGCGACGGATCAACAACAGACTCCGTAGGTGGTTAATGTGTCAGCTAGGGATTTTGCGACAAATTAATTTTTCTTTGTGATGATTTAGCGATAGATTATCCATCGAAAATGGTTACTTACTACACTTATTTAGGACATTTAGCGACCAAACTTAATAACATTATTCTGCCGCTGATCCGTCTCAAATCTCCATATTTGCTTTTATACTCTGTTGCTGATCCATCGCAAATGTATGTTACCGGATTTTTATTGTCCGTCACAGATCCCTCGCAAATTTATGATACCCGATTTTGTAGTCGGTCGTTGATCCCTCTCAAATGTATGATACCAGATTTTCTTTAGTTCGTTGTTGAACCCTCGCAATTTAATGACATGCCATATTTGTTTTTGTTTTTTTTTATAACCAATCTAAAACAAAAATACCAAAAAACATCAAATAAATTATAAAATACCAAAAAATAAACATTAATATTTAAATATCAAAAGAATTAATAAATATACAATCCAAACCCAACCATTAACCTTAAAATACAAAAAACATCAACAATCGAAGTTTACCAACAAAAAAATCCTAAATAATCAAATATCAAAGTTTAATGCTAATCAATATTTGATTTCAAAGTACTATAATTCTTGATTTCCGCTGATGTTTTGCCTCTATTTTTGTAGTTTTAATATCCATCTCTCCACATAATTATGTTTTCCTCTCTCGAGTTCTTCATAAACATATACCTACAAAGTGTGTAAATTTCCATCTATTAACATCCCACTAACATCCCACTGAAATGTATTAAATACCCTTCAATAGTAACAAAATGGAACACCTTGATGACCCAAGTCAAATATGTTAATGGTGGCAAGATAGTAAATTTTGGTCAAAAAATGGGAATAACTAGAAACTCACCCTACTACATCATTGAATGTGATTAACAATTACAAAGGGGTTGTATTTTCGAACCTGGATAATCACTTTTAGTAAATGTGATTAAGCAGATTAAATTATATTTTCTTGAATTAGCATAATTTCTAGATCAAAGGGCCAATAGACTTCATAAGTTGCAGTCCTTTTGAGTATTTAATATTTGGATGTTTCTAAATCTGGAATCTTTTAAATCTACAGTTGTATGGATAAAACAAAAAAGAAATAAACAATGAATCTTTAAGTGTATGAATAAAGTACAAACAGTAAAAAATGTAGATACATATTTTATTAAATCCACAAGACCTTCCATAGAGAAGTACTCATTGTTCTCAAGAGAATCCCAATGGTCCTATGAAGTTGTTGAAAAGAAACTAATGAATTGCTAAATATTGCAAGAATGATGCGTGTCTTTGAGAGTTAAGGAGAAAAATGAGTGTATCACATGATTGCAAAACTTTCCATTTTCTGGATTGATGTAAAAAACATACTTGGAGAGAAAATGTCATTTCAATTGTCCAACTTGTAGTTGTTTCATAAGTTGTTGTCTATACATAAAGAAGAGAAGATGAGACTTTAATCCATATCTACTGTTCATATACCGAAAACTTCATTTTTCGATACTTAATAACAACCAAAAGTAATCATGTGTTAGATTAAAAAAGTTGTAAATTCTTTGAAGGGAATATGAAACCAAAATCCAAAAACACAAGCTTGAATTTAAACAACTAAATCCCTAAATAATCCCTACATCTGCTAAATCAAGATTTGCGCATGAGATGACTACATGAAGTTCATCTAATTATATAAACAAAAAAAGATTAGAAAATAATGATTTGAATATTAAGAATCATATATATTAATATAAAAGAGTTTGGAACTTACAGCCACCAGGTACTCAATACTAATGTGAAAACATCAAAGTTCTTTTAGGAAATGTATAAAGTATTATGACACCCTCCAAAGACTTATTCAACTATGATATTATTATTCTACTTCCAACATTTTTTCCTTTTTGTTCAATCTTAGTCTATAAAAAGGTCCAATTTTACACAATGTACGAAAAAAGTGCGAAAATGACCAAAATGACCTTGCAAAATGTACCTCACAATTCAGCTCCACAATCTAAAATTCAGATATTTGTATATAAATTACTTATTACTCTAATATTGTTAAAAAAATCCATCCAGTTTAAAGAAAATGGGCTTACTTGGGCTTCCAAAAAGTTCAACTTTTGAAGATAATTTTCCTTTAACTTCTGTGATGACAGAAGTGGTGGAAATATTTGCAAGATTGTTCTTATGTTGCTCAATTTCTTTCTGTCAAATTATCAAAAAGAAATAAGTGAGAAAATTTATAAACTTTCTGATTTTAACTATAGAATGAATGGCAAACTTGCGCTCTATTTTCTTGTTCCAAGTCCAAAACTTTCTTCTCATATTGTTGTTTAAGTACAAATGTATCACCACCCGCAACCTGCTTCATTTCAGCCTTTTGTGTATTCATAAAAGATTTAATAAAAAAATGTCAGCTTTTATAACTTGATATATAGACACAATGAAAGCATATGAAACCATATACCTCCTTTTGTTCAAGCATTTTGTCCAATTCTTTGAGCTCATTATCAAGTTTTTCTTATAAGGAACAATGTTCTAGCTCTTTCTCTTCGTCTTCAAGATTACCTATAAACAAATAAGATTGTAAATTGACTTTATGAACTAATAATAAGCAAAGAAGGTTTTAGTAAAAATAATTTATAAGAGCTTTACCAGCAACTTCAGCAGGTTTAGAATCAAATCCAGGAAATAAATTACTTTTTGGGTTAAGAACACTTTCATCCAAATCCAAGAAATCAATAAGTTCAGTGCGTTTTGAAGTATCTAGTTCTTGAATTTTTGAGATATAAGTTTTCAATAAACTAACATCCTGAAAGGATTTGAAATGGTTAGTATCTTTTAAATATTTAATAAAATAGTAAATCTTGGAAGTATGTAAAACTCATTACACCTTATTCGAGTCACAGTTGTTCTCATCCTAAGGTTTACCATCACGAGCAATTTCAATTCTTAATAACAACTTGTCCTTTTCAAACTGTAAGAAAAAAAATCATGTGTTAAAGCTAGTTGAAAATAGCAACATACTTTACCCTTTTTAACAATATAGGCATTATTCCGGTAGATCCTACAATTCCACAAGATTATATGAATGAGAGTTCCCGTGATTAAAAAAATAGCAACATACTTTACAAGAGTTAATAATTTAAATAAAAAGCATAAACCATGAATCATGATCATTTTCTTTCATAAAAGATTAGTAAGTCTAGTAAAAAGGGCACCTTTAATCTTTCCTAGATCTTACTAGCTTATTAAGACCTTTATGATCTCTTCGTTCACACACTTCAAGAGGCATGTTCATGAACACCTATGTATTTACACATCGATAAATTTATCTTCTTCTTTTTTGTACAAACATACAATAATTTTATATAAAAAACAGAAAGAAGCGTTGCCTTTATAAAATTTGTATTTTTCAACATTACACGAAATGCATCACGACCCTTTCTGTAAGGAGATATCAGACTGGCTATACAGATTAAACCAACTTTGCTACTTCTATTAAATAGGTTTATAAATCAACAACTTTAATAAAGAATTGTTACCCAAACCCTTTTGTATTAAACTAACAGTTTATTGTAGTTTAAGAAAAAATCCAATCCATGATGACACAAGCAAATGTCTAATCATACAAAGTGTTAGGATATATAACCTTCTAGTTATTATTTTAATCGATAGAATTATGACTTCAATTGAAATTGAAAGGAGATAGACTTTTACCCTTTCAGGAAGTGACGCATTACTACCTTCTTCTTCACACCCAAATTATATTCATAGCAATATCATCCAAAATTACCTCAAAGTTAATCAAATTTCATCAATTGTAACATCAATTCATAGCTAGTTCTATCATCTAACACATAACAGTGACCTAAAATTTTGAATTTCATCCAAAAAGTTTAAAATTACCTAAAAATTAATCAAATTTGTATGAAAAAGAGCTTGGATGGGATGATCTCCTAGTTTTCCAGCAACCAATACATCAAACAACATTGGTAGGAAACGAAGAGGAAGGGAGACGAACCGAGAGGAAAGCCAACGAGATGTTCTTTGGCGTTGCTTCAAGTAAACTACAAAGAGGGGCGATGTAGATAAGAGAGGCAACGCAGGTGGACAGTGGTGGAGGTGATTTCTAAGGTAGATGAGGGAATTCGGTTAACACATTGTGATTTAGGGCTTTGAAGGAAATCGTGTTTAGGGATTTTGTGAGGAAAATCAGAGACAATGAAAATAAAATGAGGGAACGGAAAAAAAAAGAACAAATGGAGAAAAAGGTGTGGGCCTTTCAGCGACTTATTGGCGAGGCCCAAGAAAAAATCAAGAAATTCCTCACTATTCCCTAGCTAAAGATCTTTAGTTTGCGACATATTAGCATGTGATATCTTTTGTTGAAAAAGTTAGAACAATTCGTCGCCAAGCCCTCGGTAACCCCTCACTAAATTTCTGAATTTAATCAAAGGATTTTTTGAAATCCGTCACATATCCCTCTTCGCTAATTAGCTACAGAAGGGTTCTGTCGCTAATTCCGTTGCAAAAAGTCAAGTTTCTAGTAGTGAATACAATCTTAATACACCAGCATCATGTTCTATGGTGCCTAATAATGGCTGCGTAAGAGGCACATGCACTTTATATATAATAGTCTTTTTTGGATTGCTTTTGGAGGAAGAGGACCATCATTTAGGTCTTATATGCAGTGTTTATTATTTTGAGAATATCACTTTTAACAAAGTCAAAAATGCCCCAATTAACATAAATAAAGGCTGGACATTCTTCTTCCATTTGCAAGAATTTGATGGCGAGTTTCTTGCCATTTCACCATATGGTACGGGTGTAATCACGCATACATGTATTTATTGGCATGAGTGTTGTAGGTTGGTATTCAAGATTTTTTACGAGTGTACGCATGTATTATCATATCAATTTTGCTAAAAAAATATTAAAATTACTTACTTATTTATACTTATTTATTTAAATAGTAATGGACACTCATGTATTACATGAGATTATTTAAAAAAATAAATAAACATAAATGTCTAACAATTTAGAAAATTTAAATTTATAAAAAAAAGTAAAATATTAATTATTAAAATGGTTAATGTCATAAAAACGTTCAACTTTTCAGAGTTTTTTGTCGGTTTTGCCTAAAGTTGAATTTTATGTCCGTTTTTATCCTCACATTTTCCAAAAAAATATTTGGTTTTACCTTTTTACGAGTGATAACACGTCTTCCAAGTTACCAGTATATTATCTTCGCAAAAAAAACTCTTAAGTTCACAGTTTTTTTACGTTCTTATGCTTAAGTTTATAATTTTTTTTTTATACTTTTACCCTTTGTTTTTTTTTTCATATTATACATATTCATACAAAAAAACCATACTTATATACGAAAAAAAGTTTAATTACATATTGTATTTACATTTTTTTAATCTTATATATATATATATATATATATATATATATATATATATATATATATATATATATATATATATATGCTTTTTTCCTGGATAAACCGTATAAAATGTAAAAAAAACAAATTAATATGTTTTTAGAAATACAAATATGTATTTTTATGTATTTAAAAATATGCATATCAATAAAAAAAACTTGTTCAATTATAAACGTGTGTGTGTGTGTGTATATATATATATATATATATATATATATATATATATATATATATATATATATATTAGAAATATTAATATGTATTTTAGAAGTACAAATATTTGTTTTTACATTTTTATAAGTATATACATATACTTTTAGAAGTGTGTATATATATATATATATATATATATATATATATATATATATATATATATATATATATATATATATATATTAAAAGTATAAATATATTTTTAGAAGTATAGATACATATTAATATTTCTAAAAATATAAAACTATATATTTATATTTCTAAAAACTATATCTAGAAAATATGTTTTCGCAATTCTAAAAATATATTTTATTTTTATTTTTAATGGCATAACTTTGCAAACACACACACACACACACACACACACATATATATATATATATATATATATATATATATATATATATATATATATATATATAACATTAAAAAAAATGAAAATACAATATTTAATCAAACATTTTTTTCGTATATAAGTATGATTTTTTTTACATGAATACCTATATTATGAAAAAAATACTTATGGTAAAAATATAAAAAAAATTATAAACTTAAGGGTAAAAACGTAAAAAAAAATTGTAAACGTAAAGGTTTTTTTTTTTTTTGTAAAGTTAATATTATGATAACCTGAAAACTTGTTATAACCAGTAAAATGGTAAACCCAAACATTTTTTAGAAAATGTGACGGTAAAAACGGACATAAAATTCAACTTTGGGCAAAACTGACAAGCTCTAAAAAGCTGAGGGTTTTTATGACATTAACCCTTATTAAATTAAAGTGCTTATTTATCTTTTAAATTTAAACTAATAATTTAAATAAATAAATAATTAAAATAATTAGATTCAATTTAGAAATTCAAAATTTATAAGGAAAGTTGCACTAATGAATTGTATTACATAGGTTAATTTAAAAAAATTAAATATAAATGTCTAAATATTTGAGAACTTTGAATTTATAAGAATATAAAAAAATAATGAATTATTATAATGGAAATGTTTTTTTATCTTTTAAATATAAACAAATAATTTATATAAATAAACAAAAAAACTAATTAGCTTTAATTTTGAAAAAATTGAAATTAAAAGGTAATTTCATTAATCACACTGATATCCATTTATTACTATATTTATTGCAATTATTACATTAAAATATTATGTGAAATTTTAAAAAATAGAAAAACTTATAAAATGATACGTGGAAAAAAAATTAATTCAAAACAACCACAAAATGACATTTGCCAAATTAAATGAAAGTGCGACAAGTGGCAAAAAAAACCTTCATTTATTAGAGTAGATTTATTACATTTTTTTAAAAAATTTAATAGAAAGGAAAAAACCAAAAAATGACACATGGATATAATTTAATCTAAATTTACCATAAAAAATGACATGTGATATAATAAAAGGATGATAAGTGACAAACTTATTTTCATTTATTAGGCGGATGCCCGCACGTTGCGCAGAAAAACTTATATAGTTGAAATTTTTACAAATATATGTTTTTTTAAATATAACAATAACGTTGGTGTTAAATTTGATATAATAATTCATATACTAAAGTGATATAATATATTTGATTATTTTGAATTATATGATAATATATACATCTATTATAACTGTATAATCTCAACCGTTTGAATGACTTTTATCCGCGAGTTACTCATGAATAAAATTAAATATAATATATGGCTTAATGTTATTTATAGTTTTTGTTATTGTTAATTAATTTTTTAAAATTTATTTTCTTAACGTTTTAATTTTCATCATTATAATTATTTAAAATATCAGACACTGTTTTTTTATTCTAAAGGTAACAATATAATCATTTATATAGAGTTATTTTTAACTATTGTTATTGTAAGTTATTTTAATCTACTTATTTGAAAACTTTTAACGATTATACAAATGTCTTTAGGAAATATTTTAGTTAAATTGATATTATAATTTAGTTTTTCTATTTAGCACTACAATTTATCACTTTTAACTATTCAAAAAATATTCATTGGGGTTTTTAAGTGGATCTAGAATTTATATTTAAGTTGACACTATAATATTATATTTAAATTAACAGTTTAAGTATTTTGTCCAAACTGTTCCAAAGTTGTAACTTTAAATTGATAATGGTTTACGTACACTAACATATTAAATCTAATAAATTAAGTATAATATGTTAAATATTAAAGACATAACTTCATAAGTAGAAGTAAATATATTATTTTAATATTGAAATTTAGTTTATTTATGATTACACTTTAGGTTTGATATTTATTTAACCTTATTAACCAAATTATAATCATTATTAGAAACATACTACAATTCATCACTTTTAACTATTTACAAAATATTATTTAAGTTGTTTAAGTTAAACCTAAAATTTATATTTATGTTGGTCTTGTAATGTTATATTTAACTTTATAATTTAAATATTTTATTTAAATTGTTCAAAAGTTGTAGCTTTAAAATGATAATGATTTACATCCAACAATATATTAAAACTAATAAATTAAGTATAATATGTAAAAAGTTAAAAAAAAACATAACTTTATAAGTGGAAGTAAAGATATTCTTTTAATATTGAAATTTAGTTTATATATGATTACACTTTAGGTTTGATATTTATTTAATTTTATTAACCAACTTATAATTATTATTAGAAAGAAATTGAAAAGTCATGGGAGTTTCAAACAAATGTGGTGAAAGAAAAAAATGTTATATGTTTTTTTAAAATATAACAATAATGTTGTTGTTAAATTTGATATAATAATTCGTATACTAAATTTATATAATATATTGATTATTTTGAATTATATGATAACATATACATCTATTATAACTGCATTATCTCAATTGTTTAAATGACTTCTACCCGGCGAGTTACACATGAATAAAATTAAATATAATATATGGTTTAATGTTATTTATAGTTATTGTTATTGTTAATAAAGTTTTTAAAATTTATTTGCTTAATGTTTTAATTTCTATCATTATAATTATTTAAAACATCAAATATTGTTTTTTGATTTTAAAGATAACAATATAATCATTTATATATAGTTATTTTTAACTATTGTTATTATAAGTTATTTTAAACTACTTATCTGAAATTTTTTAATGATTATAAAAATATCTTTAGGAAATATTTTAGTTAAATTGATATTATAATTTAGTTTTTGCATTTATCACTACAATTTATCAGTTTTAACTATTTACAAAATATTCTTTGGTTTTTTTAAGTGGAACTTATATTTAAGTTGACACTCTAATGCTATATTTAAATTAACAATTTAAGTATTTTGTTTAAATTGTTCAAAAGTTGTAGCTTTAAACTGATAATGGTTTACATACAACAACATTTTAAATCTAATAAATGAAGTATAATATGTTAAAACTTAAAGACATAACTTTATAAGTAGAAGTAAAGATATTATTTTAAAATTGAAATTTAGTTTATTTATGATTATACCTTAGGTTTGATATTTAGTTAACCTTATTAACCAACTTATAATCATTATTAGAAAGACACCACAATTTATCACTTTTAACTATATAGCAAATATTTTTTGGGTTGTTTAAGGTAAACTAAAATTTATATTTAAGTTGACCCTATAATGTTATATTTAAATTAATAATTTAACTATTTTATACAAATTGTTCCAAAATTGTATATTTAAGTTGACCCTAAATTAAGTATAATATGTTAAAAGTTAAAAACATAACCCTTATTAACCAACTTATAATTATTATTAGAAAGAAATTAAAAAGTCATGTGAGTTTCAAATGAATGTAGTGAAAGGAAAAATGCATGGGAGTTTCAAATGAATGTGGTGAAAGGAAAAATACATGGGAGTTTCATATGAATGAGGTTCAAGGAAAAATGATACCTTTATAAGATATATAGATAGATATAGATAGATATAGATAGATTAGGGGATGAACTTGCAACGAAAGGAAGTGGCGTCTTATTAATTCATGCACCTATGCTTCTATTCATTATAATTTATTTTACCAGTTTATTTATGCATAAATCGGTTAAAAGTCTGCTTTATTACATAAATTAGCAAAACACCCATAACAAATTAGAACATAGCAGAAACTGGTAAAAGATTGTTAGTTTATAGAGAATTATTTATAATTATCTAGTATGTTAGGCATATTTTTGGGGTTTATATTGTAAAGCTTCAAAACCATGTTATTCCCGGTATACCTTAACTATTTTGATACCATAAAAAGACATTATTTTCTCATGAAAAGATATTATATTGATTAACCAAATATATAGAGAATAACAGAGCTTTGAGGCAATACAACATGGACGTGAAAATGGGCTAACATAATACATAACTAGAAAAGTGATCCCGTGTTGCGTTGGTTGGATTTCGGTTAAACAATTCCAAAAGGAGTTTACATGCCCTACATAGTTTATTGATTATTCGAGGGAAAAATGTTTAAAGGGTAAAGTCGACTGGCTTTGCAATAAAGACGATAAGACGATCAACATAATGGGCCAACTCTTATAAAATGCAAGTCATGTAGAAACTAATGTCATTGTCAGATGATCAACATCCAATAATAGGATGCTAATAAATTTAAATATTTCTAATTGTGGTCATGGTGAACCACGAAATAGCTTTTTTTGGTTTTAGTTAGTTGGAATGGTAAAAAACAAAAAAAATACACACATGTTCATCTGCTATTAAGGAGATTTGGCAACAGGAACTTCAACTACAAACAACAGCAACCACATTTAATAAAATAAAACCCATACCAAAAACAAAATATTGTTTGAAAACCAAAACATATCCTTATTAGTAACTAAGTACATCGTTCTTATGTGATAAATATAAACTATACATTAAAGAAATGCAAGTATGTTGCTATTATGGGTTGTTTTGGATGGTTTCGAGTGTAGGTCCTGTTTTGGCTTGGTTATTGTGACAACCGTTAATTTCGGGTCAAGTCAAAGTTAAACAAAGTCAAAAAGTCAAACCGGTCAATCTAGCTAACCCTTGTGTATTAGGGTTTACATCGTGTTTACTATTGTACAACACTATCTTTATGCAAAGTATCACTTTGAGTCTTCACGTATTCAGAAAATCTAAACCCTAATCAGTGTAATTGATGGAACAACTCAATAAAACATTAATACATACCCTTCGGGGGTATATAATGTGCATAACAAAGCAAAACGGGATTTTCAAACCATGCGTAGTGAAGCTAAACATCCAAAAAGGTCACAAATGAAGTCTCTCTCAAACCTCTCTCGCTCTATCTCTCTCTATTCCAGATATCTCCTAAATCTCTCTAAGTATGTGAAATCTAGCTCAACTTTTTATAATAACTCGGGGCATCCCGACCCTTGATTTAGTCAAAAACCGCTCGAAAACAGAAGTTTATGCAAAAAACAGATTTAAGGAGCCAGACCCTCTTAAGGAGCCGAACCTCCCCCTAGAACCGAAGCCTCTTAACAACCAAAGTCAACTTCGGGTTCGGTCCATTTCGCTCTCGGTTCCTCCTTGCCCAACTTCGCTTCTGACAAGTCCGCTCCTAACAACTTCGCCTTTGGTCGTCCTCTTACAACCGAACCTCCCTTCGGTCCTCGGCCTTCTAGGACCGAACCTGCACTGCTAACCTTGGATCCTCGCAGACTTCGCCTCTTTGCCTGGTTTTCGACCACAACTCCATTTTAAGCCCGTTTTTTGTGATTTTAACACGGGATTTTCACCCAAACTCGTATTTTGAATTGTTTAGATTCTAAAATGATCAGAAGGTAGCTAAAATCATTGGAAATTAACATTATTACCGTATGAATTCAGCAACTTCAAAATCGCAGTTCATATTTTTTAAAGTTGTTGTGCGCAAAGAAACTGACAGTAACCATACTCATGCTACTCGTATCATAAATCAAAACCACTGTAATCGGTGGATTTATTTACAAGAATTTGAAATTATCGACTTACCTCAAGTTGAACTTGTGGTGATAGAACGTAATTGATGATTTAATCGACCACGAGTGCTTTTCCAGTGACCTAAGAACATGATTTCGCATTTTGATTTCACCGACCATGAGTGCTTTTCGAGTGACCTAAGAACACGATTCCGAATTGGCAATGGAGACGTACCAGAAGCCTTTAGAGGTGGCGAATTGGCGGTGGTGAATTCTCTTTCTACAACACTGGCGACTTTGAGTTTGATGACACCGGCGGTGGAGGAATCTCTTTCTACGATACCGGCGGCTCTCAATTTGATTGAGGTGGAAGATGAAGCAGTAAGAGGTGGAATGTATTTAAGATTTAACCAATGAATGGGCGTTGGGAAGAAGTAGATGATAATGGAGTCGGGGTTGCATTTCTGGAGGCTTCGTATAGGGCGGTGATCGTGAGAGGTTTTTTTGGCTCTGAACAGTAATGAACAAAGACGGTGAGATTAGTCTAGTAATTTGGAAGATAGATAGTGATGGGGAAGAACGGTCATCTCTCATTGGAAGTCGACGGCGGTGGGAGACACTCGGAAGGGTCGAAGAAGCAGCAGATGGCGGAAGGTGAATGGAGGTTTGAGAATCGAGAGAGAAGAAAGAAATAAAAGGGGTTTTTGGCGGGGATGAGCTAGGGTTTTCAGCCGGTGGAAACAATGTGGGCTTTTTAATTTTTGGATTTCATTTCCCCCTCGGATGAAACGCGCATTTCTTTAAAATTTATAAAGCGACATGGTTAGACGACACACATTTTATTTAAGGTGCCTTCCGTGTTTTTTTTATTAGACACTAATTTTAGGGTACGCAAAAATGCGCGTCCTCTATGCTTCATATTTTGGAAAACTGACATCAACTTTTAGGGCACGCACAAATGTGTGTCCTCTATCAGCGCGTATCATTGATTGCGCGTCGTAAAAGGCTATTTTTCTAGTAGTGATTGTTGCTAGATCTTTAAATCTTCAAGCATCTCCCAAGTGTTCTTGACTTGGAAACTTCTTTTCTTCATCATCCATCTCCTGAAATCAGTCAAGGTGAGTTCATACCCATATCTTTTCATGTTTTCTTAATTTTTAAGGGGGGGGGGGATACAAGTTAAAACACCAAGAGCACCACTAAACTCATCCATCAGCTTTCATCAGAAAAGTTTATCTCCATTCATGGACTGTTTTGGGAAACTTAAACTTTTTAGTTTTAAAAACTGTTTTAGGTTCAAATAGTTCAGGTTCATACCTTTAAAATGACTACTTTCACATCTCCATATGATTTTTTTTACAATTTATGGTGATTTTTACAAAACTGCCTATCACTGTAGCTATGAATTCGGACCAGTCTGTGAATATGAACATTTTTACACCAGTTAGAGACTTCTAAAAATCATAATAAAATTTATGAACAAACTAGACACATTTTCTAAACTTTTAGAGTTTACGGATTTAGTTTTCGACTTCGTATGATTTCTTTGTGATTTTTCCAAAACAGTGTAGAAATGTTAGAAACAAGTTAACAGCTTATAACTTTCATCACACTTTGTAACATGTTGAGCAAAGTGTTAATCTTTGAGGATTTCATTATTTTTCATGTGTTTCTTGTTGTGGTATAACTATATAACAGAAAATACTGACTGATTTGTAAGAATCCTCCATCATTATCAATAGTACAAGACAACGCATGATAAACGTAGTCATATTTTTGCTATACATTCGACTTACATAGAAAAGAGTTCTTTTACATTAAAAACACTTATGATAAACTATGGTAAGTATAGTTTATGTTTCATATAGATTATAATTTTTTTTGATAAACTATAGTAAGTATACTTTATGTTTCTTTATATATCACAAATACTTATGATAAACTACGGTAAGTATAGTTTATGTTTCATATACATTATAAACAATTATGTTAAACTATAATAGGTATAGTTTATGTTTCATTTATTTTTCAAAATCATTACCAAAGGTTTTCAGTTCATATAAACGGGGTGCGAATACAAAGTACCGGGTTTATACAAAAAGGGGTTTTCAGTTCAGTTCACGTAAATCTGTTAATGAATAAATTTGTGAGACATTCGCTTCACGTTACTTCCAAAGTAACAAAATCAAAAGTCTTGTAAATTGTAACCAGAGTCTCTTGTAGGGAGAGCGTGATAGTTTTGTATAGATCTATATTGGTTCTGACAAACCCACACCTGAGCTGCATGCAACAGCTAGATCGGCAGGTCTGCGGTGACAAGTGTCATTTAACTGTGCGACGCCTGAAGAACATCGTATTACGAGGCCGTCTGAGTCATAGTATGGTTATAATAACTCACATGAGATATTAAAAAAACATAAGATTTACGTGTTTTACTTCTAATTTAAACGAGTTTATGTCGTTTAAACTTGTATAAATTACTTTAAGTATGGAAAAATACTTGTACATTTCGGTCTTGACTTTTAAGACTACATGACTTTTTATAAGGAAAATATTGGATTTTCTTTCGAAACACATCACTATTATAAACATTATAAGTACAAAACACGCACATACTCTCGGCCTTGGGATTTAAGGCTATATAACTTTTTATAAGGAAAATAAAGGATATTTCTTAAAGCATACGTTACCATTACAAATAAAGGTTTTCGAACTCTACATCCAAAAGCTTATAAACTCACCAACTTAATTGTTGACACTTTTTTGAAACTACTTGTATTCTCAGGAATCCAGTGAACCAGATAAACAACAACTTTCGAGGATGGGACGCTCAGACGTCAAACATTTCATTTTGTCATCATAATGTAATTGATTTTGAAATATGTGAACACATGCTACATTGTAACTTTTCAATTATATTTATGATCGTTGTATTTACTTTGAGCACTATTATACATGTTTTTATGATACTACACATGAAGTCCGCCACCCCAAAACGTTTCCACCATCGTTGGTTTAGGGGTGTGACAGATTGGTATCAGAGCATTGTTTATAGGTTTATAGTGAACTAAGTATATCAAACCACATAAGATATACAAACTATAAATGCATCGGGACTAAAAGTCTCTGATTAAACATTTTTCGAATAACTATACTTTTAGAAATGAATTGGTTTCTTGATTTAAAAGTATGAGTACATGCGCACATACTAGTATAATATCATATCTAGGACAATACGAAAGTAAAATGAGGAATTGGACACTACAGGTGGGACTTGGGATATGTGATCAGACTAGGGATGAATATAGCCTGATCAACTATATTTATCCGAGGTGTGATTGATGTATGTCGGGGATTGGTCGTAGTGAGCAACAAGCCTAAAAACTTCCCAAACAAGAAAATCGTTAAGAACCAAACATAACATTTAAAATACTATAAGAGTATTTTGTGGTACTGTAACTTATGTGAAAACTAAACAGATTCTTGCTAGTAGATCTACAATCACTAAATGGATACGCTAAAGTTGTATATAACTTAGATATCATAGACTTAGAATCTGTGACCATTGCTTTACTTCCTGTTCCTTGTTTGGTTGTGGTTTTGGTGTATGATCACTTATTCGAAGGTCTATCATATCTTTTGTTATATGTAACTGGTATGCACCATGTCATTATAGAAGTAACTAAGGAGGATCAAACCCATATAAGTATTTCTAGGAATACGATCATTATATGCCTCTTACCTCACCCCTATTCTCGCACGCACATCATGGCAAGATTTTACTTACCATGAGACCTCTACTTTCCGAACCCGAAGAGTTAGTGGGTGATTAGGAAAAGAGACGGAAGTCGATCCAGAGGTCGACAACTCTCTTTACGTAGCCAGGATTATCGCGATCCGTTTCGACTACATCGAACTTGTGCCCCGTTAGGCAGCATTGATCGAGGGGTGGAGTCGCCATCAGCAACAACAATCACCATTTGGAGACCAACGAAGTTGCAAGGACCTCAACCATGGGGGACCGGTTGACAAAACCCTCCCGGTGATAACCTAGCAGGTCATGAACCTCGAGTTAGGGTACCACGCGCTGCTACAGGCGCTATCATCTCACAAATTCGAGACTCGTTCTGGAAAATTGTTAAATATTTTATAAATGTGTTTATTTGAATTTGAATGTTTATTTGATAATGGATAAATATTATTTAAATATGTTTATTTGAATTTGAATACATATTTGGTAATTGATAAATATTATTTAAATATGTTTATTTGAATTTGGATATTTATCTATTATTTAAATAGTGAATTTAATATTTAAGATTATTTGTAACAGAGAATTATAAATTTGAATATTAACCCCTCACGATTTATTAATTGTTACATTGCGTCCTCGCAATTAATTAGAATTAATAATAGACAACTAAATTTAAAGAGTTTTAAATTTATCCCTTGTATTTAAATATATTAGAATTGTGTCTACTATATGTATAAGAAAGTTACAACATGCGCCCTCGCGTGTTTAAATATTGAAATTGATGAGATTAATAACAATAACTTTTAATCTATAAAGATCGATTAGATCGTGAACAGGTATATGAATATGAGACTGCAAGAACACAATATAAATAACAAGGCAGAATGCAATAAAAAGAACAAACAGCTTGAATGAAACGGGTTGAATGATTAAACAAAATCCTTAGAAGAGCTCGATTAAGAACATCAACTGTAAAGGATTGGAAGATTACAAGAGAATAATATCGTAAACTCTGAAACGCTCAAACAGCAATCTTGAATCTTAAATCTTAACCTAATATGCATGCAAGCGATAACTTATATACTATACATAAAAGGTTCTCGGTTGGACAGGCCCAAACCGGAGAATACTAGGCTAATCTACGAGCCCAAAAGACGCAATACAAAACAGAACTTCAGCCCAACAATCTCCCCCTTTGCGTCAATTTGGAGCGAGACCATTACTTCGTACTTGGGCCGGCAGCTGAAGCTGGTACCTTCTTCTTCACGGTACTAAACAGACACTTGGTTATGGAAAGGATGGTCTGTCTAAACCGGATGTACCAGTTGATCATATCTTCAAAATATTTGATGTCATCAGCCGAATTGTCCTTACACCGCTTGACGATAGATAGAACGTGTTCCAAGCAGGGAGTGGTGTAGAGGTGCTTGTCAGCTAACGCGAACAGAAATTTTTGTCCTTCGGCTCTGGTGAACATCACAGAGTTTCGCCTCGAATCAATCTTGCCCTTTTTCATCGTGTTTAGATCACTGGCCGATCCCACAGGCTTGACTTTCGGTTTCTTCTTAAACACTGTGGCAACCTCCTGATCCATTAGGGCCACCTCCATGATGTAGCATGCCAGCATCCTTTTGACATGGTCTAAGATGGGACCATATTCAGCTTCGTTTGTCAGCAAGATGTTGTACAAGACTATCCAATCATGAGGGTTCAGATTGGGCAGATCCGCCAGAGAGATCATGTGAGCAGTTCTTGCAGATCCTCGGATTAGCTTGAACTTGACGTTCGTGAATCTCCCCACGGTAAACGGCTTCATCACCCGAACACTGACAATCTTCTGGGCGCTCCATGTAAGGTATTGAGGGCGAGCAGCTTCCAGGTAAAAGTCAATGAGCTCCCTGTCAAGCTCATCGTTCGGATGCGGGACTTCGAAAATGTTGGAGAAGGCGTGAAAGATGAACGCCTTTCGAGTCAGCGGCATATCAAATTGCGAATCGACCGAGTTGATGCAGTCGAATGATATCACCGGCTCGAGCCATAGTATGCTTGGAGTCTCTATGGCCTCCTTTATCAGTCGATCCCTGGTCCAGGCAGGGAAGAGCAGCTTTCGGCTCTCAAGGAGATCGTTGGCTTCTTTTTGTTTACGTTCGGCTTCTTCAGCTTCACGTGCCACACGACTGACATCGTCATCAGTATTGCGACTGTTTTTCCTCTTTAACATGTCCGCAATAGTCTCCTTGTCTTCATCTTCATCTTCATCTTCATCTCCTCCCTCTGCAATGTTTTTGCCCTTGTCCTTCACACCCGAACCCGAGGCATGACTAGTTGGGGTTGGTTCGGTTGTGTGAGTTGCATTTGAGGAAGGAGGTGGTTTCGATTACAGGTGGTGTTTCGGTTGAGGTGGTGAATATGGGTGGAGGGATAGGGAATGAGGTTGGTGGGATGGTAGGGGTTATGGTGGGAATGGAAATAGGAATTGTGGGTGGAGGGGAAGGAACTGGAGATTGGTGAAGTTCCATCTCCGGGGTTGGGGACCGAGGGGGTGTGTTGCCTCTTTGTGGAGATTCGTCTCCTTGTGACCCCTCAGAGTCCGAACTCCTACCTTCGGATTCACTGGAGGATGACGAAAGGACGAGCGTCCGTTTCGATTGGGTCTTCCTCCTTTTCGGTTTTGGAGAGGAAGCAGCCTTCGGTTGTTTGCGTTTCTTGGGAGTGGGTTTTGGGGCTTTTGATGGTTTCTTCCCCTTGTCTGCCTTCTTACCCCTTGCCACCGGTTTGTCAGCATCATGAATTGATCGCAGCATGTCCGGTGTCAGTTCCCTCGGACCAGATGGCCCTAACTCCTTGATTGCCTTGATGAAACTGCTCTCTGATGGCACACTACCATACATCGACTCTGGGATAGAGCCAATGAAGGAGAATTTCGATGCAGCAGATACGATGATCTTGGTGGTGTGGAACGTACCAACCGAAGACATCGGTGCACCGTCAGCAGTTTGGACGTCAAACCTGTCCATGGCCCATCTTGTGATCAAGATCCAGAACCGGGCCAGCGACACTTCAGAGTGTCGAGAAGTGGAAGAAAGGCTCTGAATCAGCTGCTGCCAGAGGACAAACCCGTAGTCCAGATTGATCCCGTTGTACACCGCATACATAATCGACAGGAAAAGACGACTGGCTCCGTCCGATCCTGAGCTTCGTTCTGACAGTCCCTTGAAGAGAACTGTGAATAACCCATTCCATTGGGGCGGTAGGCATGACTTCTTGAATCTGGCAACGGAGGTGAGAACTTCCGTGTAGCCCATGTTGTAGAACATGCTGTAGAGCATACCAACCGGAATTGTTTCCGGGTGAACACGCGATGGGTCAGCAGCAAACCCAAGCATAGAGCAGAAGCAGGAACGAGAAATCGACGTCTTGTGTTCCGCCACTTCGAAAAAGATCCTGTCGACGCCCTTGTCGTAGTAGGCCGTCGCATAGACCTGAGAAAGAGCCACCATTGGCACCGTTTCAATCTTGGACAATGCCGGAGCAAGTTGGGAGTACTTGAGGCATTCAATAATCGGCGACATGTAGGGATCATAGGCTAGTGGCTTCAGATCAATGACAAGGCATTGTTGAGGTCTGATGGGGAGAATCTGAGAAGTAGCATGGACGGAAGAGGATTCAGCCATTGTTGCAGGTTGGTGAAGAAGATAACCGGGAGAGAGTTTGGAAGTATTTTTGCTTTGGAAATTATGGGGGCAGTAAAGAGGTAAAAGGTGGTGGTGATGGGTTTTTATAGTAGGTGATAGGAGAGAGAAAAATCGTTTCAAATCTCTTATGGGAATATGGAAGGGTATTTGAGTGACTGATTGGTGACAGTTGGGACGTGCGATAGGATCACGCCGCCCAATAAGCGCCGGTTTAGAGAGATGAACCGTTTCCATTTCCACACGCGCCATTAATGCCTGATGGATGACGCTTCAATATTGTACACGCGTCCAATAGTGTCAGAAAAAGCGCGGCCTCTTCAAATTCACGCGCCCGCCTTTTTACCGTCGTTTGAATCCCTATCCTTTGAACTTCCGCCGCGTCAGCATCTTTTGTCTTTTCCCCTTTTTATCCTGCTGTCTTTTGAATAAAACGCACACGTGGATTATTGGTAACCACAACTTCATTTTGAACCATCCATTAATTAGCCAGCCTGTAAAATAATTAGTAACGGAAGTTTTGAAAATCTAGGATTTTCGTGCAAAGAGTGTAAAAGATAAGGAAATAAAGCAACTCTTTTTGGAATATTCGGTGATGTCAATTATGACACGAAACTGATGATCCCGGGCACGAATCTCTTCCTTCAAGATCAAGAGAGACCTTAAAGTGTTAGTGTGGAATCCCGTTGAATTACGATCAAACATTTATTAATAAATGTTGAAAGGCTTCTTTTAATAAGATAAAATAAGGGTGGTTTCGCTTTGATTCATCAATCCAATTCTTGATATAAGAACGAATGTGAACAAAGTACTTGTGAGACCAGTGTAGTCTGTTGAACAAGTAGGTTGGAGTTGTTTATTAAGTGACTTGGATGAATATGAAATCTCAGATAAAAAATTAAAACTGGATCCCTTGGGAAGAAATGTTATGGTGTGTAACAATTTCATTGGAACCACGCAAAAAGAAAAGAAATTGAGATTTCATGAAGGTACATTCGTCAATTCATTGGTAAAAACTTGATCAAATTAATTTGTCACCGTCAATTCTTTGGTGTTGAATTTTGGGTTTCACTCAGCTCGTAGTGGCACGAAACTAAGATCATAAACACAGATGTTGCGTAACCATAAACCTCAGTGGTAGTTCCTGAGAGTCTCTAGGGTTACAGTGATGAAACGAATGTTATGGAGAAGTGTAATGGGGATGGTGAAAGAAGATATAGTACCTCTGCTGTGAAAGAAAGGACCAAGCAGGAGACTCTTAACTCATGTGAGAAGAGTGTGAGGTAGCTCGCGATTAGAATAAATAAGTTAGCCTTATTGGGAAGACAAGGTTTGTGTATACCAAGTCGTGAAGGCAATTATTCAAAATCTTATGAGGCTTGGGACACATACAGCAGCATGGTTCTAGGGACACTTAAGTAATTCAGCAAATATATCCCCATAAGTAAACGAACAAAAAAAAATATATTTTTGGAGTGTTTGAGAGAAAAAAAATAAAAATAAAATTAAAAAGGAAAAAAATAGAAAAGATTTAAAATAGGACAAGAAAAAAAAACTTTTGATAAAATAAAAAAACTTTTGATAAAAAAAATGGAAAACCGAACCCGAACGTTCAGTTGGTTTCGGTTCAGGAAAATTTTGAAAAACCGAACCCGAACCTTCGGTTGGTTTCGGTTCTGGAAAATTTTGAAAAACCGAACCCGAACCTTCGGTTGGTTTCGGTTCTTGAAAATTTTGAAAAACCGAACCCGAACCTTCGGTTGGTTTCGGTTCTTGAAAATTTTGAAAAACCGAACCCGAACCTTCGGTTGGTTTCGGTTCTTGAAAATTTTGAAAAACCGAACCCGAACCTTCGGTTGGTTTCGGTTCTTGAAAATTTTGAAAAACCGAACCCGAACCTTCGGTTGGTTTCGGTTCTTGAAAATTTTGAAAAACCAAACCCGAACCTTCGGTTGGTTTCGGTTCAGGAAAATTTTAAGAAACCAAGAAGTTTAGATATGCAATAAAAAATTTTTTTACATAAAGAAAAACAAATTTTGCACAAGAAATATACAACTTAGAAGATCTACCTTTGAATTAATGAGCGAGTGAAATGGTTGAACCGAACCCGAACGTTCGGTTGGTTTCGCTTCTTACGTTTGAGATTGAGAGGTAGTGTGAGGTACTGACTCTGATTCCATCATACCTAGGCCTTGCAAAATTTTATTGAATGAGGCTTCTGGAAGAGCTTTGGTGAAGACGTCAGCCAGTTGATTAGTGGTTCTTACGAAGTGAACTTCGACATTTCCATCTTCCACATGATCTTTGATGAAGTGATACCTCAGTGCTATGTGTTTGGTTTTAGAGTGTTGCACCGGGTTATGACAGATCCTAATTGCACTTTCAGAGTCGCAATATAGAGGGATCTTCTTCATATTGAGTCCATAGTCTCGAAGTTGACTCTGGATCCAAATCACTTGTGATGTGCAGGATGCAGCGGCAATGTATTCCGCTTCAGCAGTAGACAGCGACACACATGTTTGTTTCTTGGATTGCCAGCTGACCAACTTCCCATCAAGAAATTGACAGCCACCAGTTGTGCTTTTGCGGTCGAGTCCACATCCTCCAAGGTCTGCATCAGAATAGGCTTGAACGAAGAAGCCAGAGTTGGATGGATACCATAGACCCAAGGAGGCGGTTCGCTTGAGATAGCGTAGGATGTTCTTCACTGCCAGCATGTGAGGTTCGCGTGGGTTAGCCTGAAATCGAGCACAATAACATACTGAAAACATGATATCAGGCCTGCTAGCAGTTAGATACATCAGTGAGCCAATCATTTGACGATAGAGCGTGATGTCGACAGCCGGTTTATCCAGTGAAGGGGTAAGTTTAGTGCCGAATGCCATAGGGACTTTGATTTTTGAGTCTCCCATCATGCCAAACTTTGCTAGGAGAGTCTTCGTGTAAGCTTCCTGATTGATAAAGATGCCTTCGGGTCCCTGTCTTATATTTAAACCAAGGAAAAAATTAATAGGACCCATTGAGCTCATTTCAAACTTAGTCTCCATCAACTTTCTGAATTCAGCTGTTAAGCTGGGATTCGTAGAGCCAAAGATGATGTCATCGACATAGATTTGAACTATCATAAGGTGGTTACCTTCCTTTTTGCGAAAGAAGGTTGGGTCAACCGAGCCTTGTTTGAATTTGGACATCTTTAAAAATTTTGTAAGCGTTTCATACCAGGCCCTCGGAGCTTGTTTGAGGCCGTACACAGCTTTATCCAGAATGTAGCAATGATTTGGATATTTTTCATTCACGAACCCAGGAGGTTGCTCCACATACACCGTTTCTTCAAGTTCTCCATTGAGAAATGCGCACTTGACGTCCATTTGGAAGACCTCAAAGTTTTTGTGAGCAGCATAGGCCAGAAATATTCTAACCGATTCTAGCCTAGCTACTGGAGCGAACGTCTCTTCGTAATCTATCCCTTCCTCCTGACAGTATCCCTTGACAACCAGACGAGCCTTGTTCCTTATGACATTACCTTCCTTGTCCATTTTGTTTCTGAAGACCCATTTAAGACCAACAACCGAAGCATCTGGAGGAGTTGGAATGAGGCGCCAGACTTTGTTCCTTTCAAACTCATTCAGTTCGTCTTGCATCGCTTGAACCCAATCAGAGTGATCGAGGGCAGTGTTCACTGTCTTCGGTTCGACTTTTGATACAAATGAGTTAAACATACAAAACTCAACTTTTGAGAATAAGGATGTCTGTTTTGCCTTCAGTTGAGATCGGGTCAGAACCTTTTCAGATACATCACCAACTACTTGAGAGATAGGATGATCTCTGGTCCATTTTGTAAGAGGAGGGTAATTCGGATCAAAGGATGGATCTAGTTCAACGTTGATCATCTCTTCAGGTTCAGATTGGCTATCAAAATCAAGCGTCATATCATCATGCTCCCCCTCAATTGATGAGTCTTGACAAGCATGAGGTTCAGGGGTTTCTTGTGGTGCTGGATGTTCAGCCATTGAAGCACCTTCGTTTGGAGGGGCATCTTCAGTTGGAGAGTTACCTTCGCTTGATGAAGGACCTTCGGTTGAAGTAGTGGAGCTTGGCTCCCCCTGGACTTGTGAGCTAGGCTCCCCCTCGACAAGAGAATTTGGCTCCCCCTCGACTGAAGCATTGTTGGTTGGAGATTCATCAGTAGGCGATTCTCCTTCATGCATTCTTCTTGCAGCATCTTCGACAATCTGCTTCATATGATCTATTTTGTTGTCGGCTGCCCCTGCTTCTGAGAGAGAAGCTTTTTCCGGTTCATCAAAGAGATCCAGAAAATTCTCGTACATATTGGCTATTGAGATTGTGACTTGACCAGTTTGAGGGAAGATTTCCCTGGCAGTGTCATCTATGGCCTGTAGCTTCTTGACATAGCTATCGTCGAAGGTCACATAGTATGTTTCTTCAATCCTTCTTGATCGTTTGTTTAGGACCCTGTACGCCTTTGAAGTGAGTGAGTATCCCAGAAAGATTCCCTCGTCGGCTTTGACATCAAACTTGTTGCGGTGTTCTTTAGAGTTAAAGATGAAACACCTTGAGCCAAAAACGTGGAAAAATTTCACATTGGGCTTCCTGTTATCCAGTATCTCATATGGTGTGAGCGTGAATCGCTTGTTGAGATAGGACCTATTTTGAGTATAACAAGCAGCAGAAATAGCATCAGCCCAAAAATATAGAGGTAAGGAAGCGAAACTTAACATAGTTCGGGCAGCTTCACACAGAGATCGGTTTCGTCTTTCGACTATTCCATTCTGCTGTGGTGTGTAGGGAGCTGAGAAATTATGGCTAATTCCCTTTTCTGCAAGAAACGCTTCAAACTCCCTGTTCTTGAATTCGAGACCATTGTCGCTCCTGATGTTGCGAACGACCTTCTTGAGCTGGACTTCTATTTGCTTGATAAACACTTTCAGCTTTTGAGTCGCTTCAGATTTGAGCTTTAGAAAGAACACCCATGTAAATCTAGAGAAGTCATCAACGACAACAAGAATGTACTTGCTACCACCGATGCTTTCAATAGATGAAGGACCACATAAATCGATATGAAGCAATTCGAGTGGTTCAACAACTTTTGTGTTAACAATGGATGGGTGACTTTGACGACTCTGCTTTCCCATTTCACATGCAGCACATAAATGCTCTCTGTCGAACTTGAGCAATGGAAGACCCCTAACATGACCTCCAGTGACAAGTCGGTTAATATCTTTGAAATTGAGATGAGAGAGTCTTCTGTGCCACAACCAGCTTTCATCGGATTGAGCCTTAGATAGCAGACAAATAGCTGGGTTTCCTTTGATGGGTTTCATGTTCAACGGAAACATTTCACCCTTTCTCTTTGACTTCAGAATCACTTTCTTTGTTGTTTTCTCTATGATTTCAGAACCTTCATCATCGAATGAAACTTTGAGACCTGTACCTCCAACAAGCTGAGATACACTGATGAGGTTGTGCTGAAGTCCTTCCACATAAGCCACCTTTGTTATGGTAAAATCACCATTCGTTATCATCCCATATCCCTTTATAGTGCCGAAAGAGTTATTTCCAAACTTCACGTTGCCACCATTTGCAAGAGATCTGTATTCCCTGAGTTCCTCCTTCCTCCCTGTCATGTGACGCGAGCAGCCACTGTCAATGTACCATTCTTCGTCAAACTGCTCGTCACTTATAACCTGCAAAGATTAAGCAGATTTAGGAACCCAAAGTTTCTTGGGTCCATGTGAGGTTTTCATGGGAACAGGAATAGTTAGAGAGATATCAACAAGATATGTTCTTTTAATTAAGGTTGTTTCATCTTTCTTTTTAATGGTGAAAACTTTTATTTTGTTAGGATTGGTTGTGTTCGCTTTAGACTCAGGTTTGAATTCACCGACTTTCTGCTTGTCCTTCTTTTCAGCATACGGACGTGGTTTTTGAGAACCCATGGAATTAGAGTTAGAGCAAGAAGGAGATGAACAAGAAGAATTAGGAATAGAGGATTTGGATTTGGATTGAGGTGTCTTCCTTGCTGATGACTCTAGGTGACCCTTTTGCTTTTGATCGTTGGTGGGTTCAACTTTTGAGTCTTGTTCTCTTCTGACTTCAGAACCGAACCTCTGCGTTCGGTTGGAGTTGTTCTTGGAACCGAACCTTTGGTTTCGGTTGAACTCCTTTTCAGAACCGAACCTTTGCTTTCGGTTAGAATTTTCTTGCGAACCGAACCTTGGCTTTCGGTTGGTATCATCTTGCGAACCGAACCTTGGCTTTCGGTTGGTAGCTTCTTGCGAACCGAACCTTGGCTTTCGGTTGTTGGAATTATCATTATTTTCATACCTCAGATTCTTGTCCTTGTGTGAATAGTATGCATTTTGGGAGTGCCAGAATTGTTTCCTTTCAGAAAGGTTTTTCCTGTATCTTAGGTTCCTTTCTATCTTTTTATCCCTCATCTGTTTAGGTTGATGATGAACGTTCGCTTTCGCTTTTGATGTATCCTTTGCTAATTCCTTTTGAACTTTAGGAGTTTTGCTTTGAAGCGAGGGAGCAGAGGGAATATCTGAAGAAGATTCAGTTTGTCCTGAGGAAGTGGAAGGAGTATCTGATGAAGTTTCACTTCGAGCTGTTGGCGTTGAAGGAATGTCTTCTTTTCCTGAATGATCAACCTCTTGAGGAGTGTCTTTTGTACCACTGGTGCTTGGTTCACTGAAATTATCAGGCTTGTTCAAGGGTTCAGGTATGTATCTCCCTTTCTTCATCCAAGAGGTTCTTTCAGATAGGCCAACGGTTTCGTTTCCATTGTCAATAGGAGCTTCCCAGAAGAACTCATCACAGCCATCAGCATTGTCTTCGTTAACAATAGCCGTGAGTTCAGTTGTCTGATGTTCGGTTACCCCTGTCACTTTGTATACCTGATTCGGAGTGGTTCTGACCTTTTGATAGACAACAGCCTTTTCTACTAATTTCGGGGACTTTTGTTGGGACAATCTAGCGAATTCCACAGAATTTTCAGAAATAAGATTTTTGTGGTTTTCAGTTTCGCTTTTCACAAATTCTGAGCAGTCAACCGTATCCTCTACAGAAATTTCACTCATGTTTTCGTCCTCGTTAAGCTCAGATGCATTTTCAACATCAATTTTATTTTCTGAGCTTACTTTGGCATTTAGAGAGTCAAATTTTTGTATGGTTTCGGTTTTCAGTTTAAGTCTATCATTTTCGTCCAACAGATTTTTGAGCATGTCCTTATGGTCTTTGGATTTAATGAAGGACTCAATTTTGTCCAGTCCGATTTGATAAGTTGGGTTGACATCATCAGACGAAATCACACTCTCACAATTGTAAGCTTCGGCATCGATTTCATCCTCCTTAAATTCTAGGAATGGTAAAATCATACGATGAATCTTTTTGCCTATCTCACAGTCCAAATGCAGTTGAGTAATATTGGAATATAAACGTTTAGCTATTAAACAAAAAACATTTCGTTGTTTTAACAATTTCAAATTGTCTCTCTGCAAATAAATGTTTTCGTCTTTGACTTTAATTAATTCCGACTCTTTTAACTCAATCCACATACGCCGCTCCTCACTCTTCGACGCCACCCTGCTTAATTGATCAGTCAGGTTAGAATTGGTGACTCTAGTTTGAGTTAAGCTACTATCTAAATGAGAAATTCTTGTGTTAACGTTTTTTAGTTCTTTCTCATATGAGGATGATGGTACTTTAGATGAAATAAAAACAGATTGTACCTTCTTTATCAGTTCATCAAGCTCATTGAACTGTTGGCTGAGTGGTTTGGCTGTGAAGCACATATCTTCCTGCACTTTCGGTCCATTGCTTCCTCCATCGGTATTGTATCCCCTCATTTGAGATGCGCTTGACACCATGAAGCATTTTCCACCACTGCTTTCCTCCTTAGCCATATAAGCCCTTCCATGAGTAGGCTTCCTCACTTCTTCGTCTTCTGAGTCAGTAGACCAAACTTCGGTGCTACCGAACTCATCGTTATTAACCGAACCCTGCACAATAAGAGCATTAATAGAAGGGTTAGCGGTAGACTTTTTCTTCCTCAACTCATCCAATCTCTTCTGCAGCACGGCTTCCTCATCCTTTCCATCGTCCTTTTCAGCCATCTTCTTAAGAACACAGTCCTTAGCATAGTGGTTCTTGCCACCACAGTAGAAGCAGCTTACTCCGGAATCGCCATCTGCCTTCGGTTCCTTCTTGGACTCCTCAGCCTTCGGTTCACTGTTTGCCTTTTCAGAGCTATAACTCCCCTGCCAGTTTCGGTTTTTGTTGCTGGGGAATCTCTTCTTTATGAACCTCTTAGGATTGGACACCATCATGGCATAATCCTCAGTTGTGAGGTCATATTCTTCCAAGTTGAGCTCTTCATCCTCCATCATGGCTTTACTTTTAGATAGGAGGGCCAACGAACCAAGACTGGACACCACGTTCTTCTCTTGAACAACAATCTTCTCTTGGGACTTTAGAATACCCACCAGTTTCGCCAAAGAGTATGATTTAAACTGTTCATGGGCTTTGACTGTAGACACTACTGCTCTCCATTCCGATCTCAGTCCGTTCAAGAAAGTAACCTTTTGTTCGATGAGCTTCCTTTCAATGTCGTGTTTGATCATCTTGCTGAGAAGATGATTGAAGCGATCAAACGTCTGGGTCACAGTTTCTTCAGCCCCTTGCCTGAATTCTCCAAACTCAGATAGAAGCAAGGTTTGGATGGAGTGTTCAAGATCTTCGTCTGTTGAATACAGTTCGCGAAGTCTATCCCACACTTCCTTCGCCGTAGTGCATGAGCTGACTAGTCTGAATGTGTCGGACTGAAGGGCGAATCTGATCAACCTTAGTGCCTTAATATTGCATTGGAATTTATCTTTCTCATCCTGTGCAATATTCGTCACGTCCTTGAGCAAATCGTTGTAATCTTTTTGCGTCTTAATAACTCTGGATGTCGCGGAATGAGAAAACGGTCCATTGATAATGGCTTCCCATATGAGAAAACCATTGTCCTCCGATCCAATCACGTAATCTTCAAAATGATGTGCCCACACTTCATAGTCATGGGTGTATAAGATTGGAATCTTTGTCGTCGAACCAATGCTGTTGGAAATGTTAATAGGGTTTGATTGCGTTGCGTCCATAATGATCGAAATAACCTGTTCAAAGATCAGACTTGTAATAAAGCAGATTAGGGCAAAACAATAAATACTAAGATACGTCAATTAAGATGACGGCTCAATAAATATCGATGATTGCGGAAAACCCTAATGAAAATCTTTTTCACAGAAAAGAAGTGTATCGATTACACAGCCTCCTGCTCTGATACCAATTGATGAGATTAATAACAATAACTTTTAATCTATAAAGATCGATTAGATCGTGAACAGGTATATGAATATGAGACTGCAAGAACACAATATAAATAACAAGGCAGAATGCAATAAAAAGAACAAACAGCTTGAATCAAACGGGTTGAATGATTAAACAAAATCCTTAGAAGAGCTCGATTAAGAACATCAACTGTAAAGGATTGGAAGATTACAAGAGAATAATATCGTAAACTCTGAAACGCTCAAACAGCAATCTTGAATCTTAAATCTTAACCTAATATGCATGCAAGCGATAACTTATATACTATACATAAAAGGTTCTCGGTTGGACAGGCCCAAACCGGAGAATACTAGGCTAATCTACGAGCCCAAAAGACGCAATACAAAACAGAACTTCAGCCCAACAGAAATCGCCAGTCTTACCGTGACTAAGCTCACCCATTCTAATGTAGGGGTTTAAGGAGGTCTCTTTGATTCCTAATGAAGTCGGTTTTTTTCACACCCCCAAACCTGAACGGCGGAAACGTTCGGGGGCGGATGACTTCATGTGGTAACGTAACAAATGAATACATAGTAAAGAAAGCAATACAACCATCATATATATAATTGAAAGTTTACATTTGTCAAAAGTTACATGTTCAAAACTCAATTACAATATGATGTCAAAATACGAGATTAAACTGGCGCCGCAGCATCCCTTCATCAAAAGCGAAATGAATACCTGAAATTACTGACTCCCTGGGACATACAAGTAATTTTGAAAGAGTAGATCAGCATTTAAGCTGGTGAATTTCATAAGTATTTAAGTGACAATGTTCGAATGAACTGAAATGTTTTATCTTCGTTTGTTTGTGGTTAGAAAATCCAATATTTTCTACTAGTATAAAAGTAGCCTTCACTCAAGACCAATGTTTGTTTCTAAAATGTATGTAAATGTAAAAGAACCAATGAATTTGAAAACCTTGTAAATCAATGCATTTTAATACCCCTTGTGAGTTTTATAACCATACTATTGACTCTGAATGCCTATACACAACGTTCTTCAGGCGTTGAAATGTTATGATGTTTGTCACCCCAAACGGTGGACTGCAGCTAACAGTCAGGGCGCGGGTTTGTCAAGCCCGTATAGATCTATACACAAACACCATGCTCCCCCTCCAAGGGATTCTGGTATATAATACAGGACTTGAAATGTGTACTCGAACGTACATGAAGTTAGTGTCTCACAAATCCGTGGTATAAAAACAGATCTACTTGTTAAAATGTTACGTTTGTTCTTGTACACGAAAGTGAACTTCTTGAAATATGTGATTCTACTACATAAGAGTTAGAAATTTGTTTCGTAAAACCATACCTATTATAGTTTCCAAAAAGCGTGTCTTGTTTGTTTAGAAACATTGAGAAAAGGAATCGCTTGTTTATGAAAGTATAGATTTTTGGGTGTAGAGTCTAGGATAGACAAGAAAAATCTCAGAACAGATTAGTTTATACATGCATTACAACAACATTATATTTTTAAAAGGGAAAATGCTATTGTGACATATGTTATATATATACATATATACATATATACATAAGTTCCTTTAAATGTTTATAAATCGCATGTGATTTGAATATATAACAGTATATAAAAGAATTTCTTTATGTAACGCACGATAATACTCGTGTGTTTTACTTGTAATCCCCCCCTTTGAAAGCATATAAAAGTATTTAGACTAATTAAAAGGTTGATTTAGGGGTATGAAACTCACTTGAAAGTTTGAAGATAGCGAGATGGAAAACCGGGCAGAGTTTCGTCTCGGGAAACGGATTTTCCTCGGGGTTCTTGGGAATCTCGGGAGTAAAATCGACCTTCGGGACTTGAGCCAAAAAGACCAGAGCTTCGGGTTTGAACGGACACGGAAAACGAGGCAAAGTTGGGAGAGAGAGAAGAGAAATGAACCCTTTCTTTGGAAACCCTCGCATTCTATTTATAGGAAGGCTGGTCTGCCTCGGTACGCGGGGCGTACGCTCGTACGCGCTGCGTACGCGTACGTCATGCATGACCGAAGCCTCGATTGCCTCGGTTCGGATGGGACGGGTTGTTGGGTTCTCGGGTCGGATGGGACGGGTTGCTGGGGAGGTGGGTCGGATGGGACGCCGGGTCGGATGGATCGGATTCCTCGGATATGGCGACGTGGACGATCCGAGGCCAATCCTCTCGGTTACGCGGGGCGTACAGGAGTACGCAGCGCGTACTTCGGAGGAGGATGCTGACTCCCCTTCGGATAATATTCGAATTTTGAATTAAATAAATAATTAATTTATTTAATAAACTTCAAAAATCCATATCTTCTTCATACGAACTCCGTTTTCGATGGTCTTTATATCCTCGCGTAGGTGAGACTACGCTCTACAACTTTCGTTTAGACTCCGTCGGCAAATTCCAAAATTATATTTTTATTATTTATTAAAAATTCATCGTGTTTAAGGAATTTCTTAGAAAATTCATAACTTCTTTATCTGATGTCGGTTTTTGCCAGACTTTTTACCGCTGGAATACCATTGTCGAGACCTTCGATTCTCGTTTAGGTCATTCCGGCCAAAAGTCGCTCGATCTCCGATTCGAGTTTTTAGCTGTCTGTTGCTAAGCCGAACTTGGAAAAAATCACATCTTCGCTATATGAAGTCGGATTTGGGCGTTCTTTTCACGTACGATTATGTTTCAAAGACATTTAATCATAGAAGGAAATTAAGTAGAACTTATTTATACCTGTTATTATGAAGGTAACTTTTTATTATTCAGAAGTGGTTACAATACTTGACCCATTTTGGTCGTTACAAAGAGTTGAAATATCGGGTTGTCACATCATCCCCCCGTTAGAGAGAATTTCGTCCCGAAATTTAAAGTAGCAAAGATGCTAGTGAACATGAAAGAGATGAGGGTACTTTTGTTTCATCTGATCTTCGCGTTCCCATGTGAATTCAGGTCCCCGCTTGGCGTTCCAGCGAACCTTCACGATGGGTATGCGACTTTGTTTTGTTTGTTTGACCTCTCGGTCCATGACTTCTACTGGTTCTTCCACAAAGTTGAGGCTCTCGTTGATCTCGATCTCGTCGAGTGGAATAACAAGAGTCTCGTCGGACAGACACTTTTTCAAGTTTGAGACGTGGAAGGTTGGATGGATGTTACTAAGTTCGCGCGGTAGGTTAAGCTTGTAAGCCACAGGGCCGATCCTGGCAAGAATCTCGAAAGGCCCTATGTATCTTGGATTTAGTTTCCCACGCTTTCCAAATCGTATTAAACCCTTCCACGGTGAGACCTTTAATAAGACGTGGTCTCCTACCTGGAATTCTAAAGGTTTCCTCCTTTGGTCAGCGTAGCTTTTCTGTCGATCTCTTGAGGCCTTCAATCGTTCACGAATCTGAACGATCTTCTCTGTTGTTTCACGTATGATCTCCGGACCTGTGAGAGTGCTTTCAGGAACTCTTCCTCTAGCTAACTGGGTATCGCCAACTTCAGTCCAGCACAGAGGGGATCTGCACTTTCGACCATAGAGGGCTTCAAACGGAGCAGCCTTTATGCTTGTATGATAACTATTGTTGTATGAAAATTCAACAAGGGGTAAATGAATATCCCATGCCTTACCAAAGTCAATCACGCAGGCCCTCAGCATGTCTTCTAAAGTTTGTATTGTTCTCTCACTTTGTCCGTCTGTCTGTGGGTGGTAGGCTGTACTCATGTCTAGCCTAGTTCCCAGGGAACTTTGTAGTGACTGCCAGAATCTTGAAGTGAATCTACTATCTCGATCGGAGATAATGGATATTGGAACACCATGCAGTCGTACTACTTCCCTTAAGTAAGTTCTTGTAAGCTTCTCCATTTTGTCAGTCTCTTTGATGGGTAGGAAATGTGCGGATTTGGTCAATCTGTCGACAATGACCCATATGGTATCGAGTCCACTTGTCGTCTTGGGTAACTTGGTTATGAAGTCCATAGTAATCCGCTCCCATTTCCATTCCGGTATCTCGGGTTGTTGTAGTAGTCCTGACGGTTTCTGATACTCGACCTTAACCTTAGCGCAAGTAAGACATTTACTCACGAAGGTAGCAATTTCTGCTTTCATGTTAGGCCACCAGTACAGTTTCTTAAGATCCAGATACATTTTATCTGAACCCGGGTGAACGGAATATCTTGAATTGTGAGCCTCGGTCATGACTACGTATCTGAAACCACCATGATTTGGGGTCCAGATTCGGTCCATGAGATAGTAGGCTCCGCCACCCTTGACTTCTAAATTCTTCTCCATTCCTCGCAGGGATTCACCCGCCACATTTTCAGGTTGCAAAGCTTCCATTTGTGCTTCTTTAATTTGTGTGGATAGGTGGGAATGGATAGTCATGGTCAGAGATTTGACCCTCCGACCAGTGTATTCCTTTCGACTGAGGGCGTCGGCTACTACGTTGGCCTTGCCAGGATGATAACGAATTTCGCATTCGTAGTCATTCAGTAACTCAACCCATCGTCGTTGTCGCATGTTGAGTTCCTTCTGATCGAAAATGTGTTGAAGGCTCTTGTGATCGGTGAATATAGTACTCTTTGTTCCTTATAAGTAGTGCCTCCAGATCTTCAGAGCAAATACCACTGCTCCTAACTCGAGGTCGTGTGTCGTATAGTTCACTTCGTGTGTCTTAAGCTGTCGGGAGGCATAAGCGATAACCTTCCCTCTTTGCATAAGAACACAACCAAGTCCTTGATTTGAAGCATCGCAATACACTATGAAGTCTTCTATCCCTTCGGGGAGGGATAGTATCGGTGCGGTGCACAAGGCCTGTTTTAGTGTCTGGAATGCCTTCTCTTGTTTCGCTTCCCAGTCAAAGGCCACTCCTTTCTGGGTTAATGAAGTAAGAGGTTTCGCAATGCTCGAAAAGTTCTTTATGAATCTGCGATAGTAGCCAGCTAGACCTAGAAATTGACGAATTTCTGTAGGTGTCTTTGGTGCCGACCAGTTCTCAATAGCCTTAATTTTGGAAGGGTCCACGTGTATACCTTTCTCGCTAACAACGTGACCTAAAAATTCGACTCTTCGAATCCAAAATTCGCATTTAGAGAACTTCGCATATAGTTTCTCCGTTCGCAGTGTTTCTAGGACTTTTCGTAGGTGTTGACTATGCTCTTCCTCACTTCGAGAGTAGATAAGTATATCATCGATAAAGACGATGACGAACTGATCCAAGTAAGGGCGGCATACCCTATTCATTAGGTCCATAAATACTGCTGGTGCATTGGTTAATCCGAACGGCATCACCACGAATTCGTAGTGTCCATAACGAGTTCGGAAGGCTGTCTTTGGAATGTCCCCCTCTAGAACTCGTAATTGGTGATATCCGGATCGCAGGTCTATTTTGGAGAAGTAGTTCGCCCCTTGAAGTTGATCGAATAGGTCGTCGATACGGGGTAGAGGATAGCGGTTCTTGACAGTAAGTTTGTTCAGCTCTCTGTAGTCGATGCACATACAGAACGATCCGTCTTTCTTCTTTACAAACAAGACCGGTGCTCCCCAAGGTGAGAAACTTGGTCTTATGAATCCTTTATGAAGGAGTTCATTAAGTTGGCTGGAAAGTTCCTGCATCTCTGCTGGTGCAAGACGATAAGGCGACTTCGCTACTGGGGTAGCTCCTGGAATTAAGTCGATTCTAAACTCGACTTGGCGTTGCGGTGGTAATCCTGGCAGTTCTTCTGGAAAGATATCGGGAAAGTCGCGTACTACCGAGATGCTCTTGATGTCCTTCAGTTCTTGACTTGTATCGACGATGTGCGCTAGGAATGCTCGACAATCCTTCCGCAAGCACTTTCGAGCTTGGATGCACGAAATGATGCGAAGGTTTGCACTAGATTTGTCGCCGTAGATAACTAATGTTTCGTTGTTTGGGAGGTTAAGACGGACTGCTTTCTCAAAGCACATGATGTCGGCGCGAAGAAGGCTCAACCAATCCATGCCGACTATGACGTCGAAACTTTTAATTTGAACCGGCATGAGATTGATTGGGAAAGAATGGCCGTCTAATGTTAACGTACAGCCCATGTATATGCAATTTGTGTTTTCGGTTTTTCCATTGGCCATCTCTATAGTGAATGATTTTTCTAACTTGCTAGGTTTAGGTTTAAGTAAATGAATAAAGTTTTGACTCACGAAACTTCTCTCCGCTCCACTATCGAATAATATGCATGCGTATGAATTATCGAGAAGGAACGTACCAGCAACAATAGTTGGGTCAGCTACAGCTTCGTTGTGGCCTATTGCCAAAACTCGTCTCACACCTCCGGTGCCTGCTGCCTTAGGACAGTTTCTCTGGTAGTGGCCCACCTCGCCACAACCGTAGCAAGCCTGCCCTACACCCGCACCGGGAATTTGAGTGATCGGCTTTGCGGGTTCCTTGCAGAAACGGGCTGTGTGCCCTTTCTGGCTGCAGTTGGCGCACTGCATAGCTCGACAAAGTCCATGGTGGTGGTAATTGCATTTGGTGCATTTTGGGAGGTTGCCTATATAAGGCTTTGTTGGGTAGGTATTTGTAGGGGCTGTAGCAGGTACAGTGGCAGCATTTACTGACACCAGCTGTTTCTTTGCGGATTCTTGGGAAGATCCACCCTTCCCTTTAATCCATGCCCTCTTCCTGCCATTGTTGTTGTTGTAGTTGTTGTAGTTGTTGTTTGCTTTCTGTGGGGCTGGTGCAGAAGTGGTTGAGTTCTGATGACCTCCGTAGTCGATCAGAGATTGTGCCAGTTCCTTAGCACTTTCAAAGGTGTCAGGTTTAGAAGCTAACACGCTTGATCGCATTTGGGGCGTCAGTCCCCAGATGTACCTTTCTATCTTCTTGCTCTCGGGAGCAATCATATCTGGACAAAGGATTGCCAGCTCGCAGAATCTGTTGGTATAAGTAGCGATGTCGGTACCAACCATTCCGAGAGTCCATAGCTCGTGTTCAAGCTTTTGAATCTCTCCCCGTGGGCAGTATTCTCTCATCATCATGGCCTTCAAGTTCTCCCAGCTTATGGAGTTTGCCACGATTAGGGTGAGTACTTTAACGTGGCCATTCCACCAAGTTAAAGCTTTATCGAGAAGGGTGAAAGTTGCAAATTTGACCTTGCTGTGCTCGGGGCAGGAGCATATTTCAAAGACTGCCTCCGTCCTTTCGATCCACTGCCTCAGGGCCATCACACCACCAGTACCATAAAACATTCGGGGCTTGGCATTAGTGAAGTCCTTATAGGTGCATTCCCGAGGTGGTCCATGAGTCTCGCCATGGTTGGATGGGTGTGTGCCAGATCCCGAGCCATTAGTACTTGAGTTATGGATCTGTGACATGGCAGCTGCCACTGCCGCGGTGACTGCTGCTTGAAACATAACAGCATCAAATTGAGGTGGTGGAGGTGGTGGTGGTATAGGTGCTTCCTCACCATTGTTGCGCCTCGGATTCCTACGCGGAGGCATCCTTCAACTATAGATTGAAAAGACAAGGATAAGAATTTCATAGAATGGAAAATGTATGTGTCTCATGAACTAAATCGCTATAGTTCAACAACAGATGATAGTATGAGTCTTACAATAGAAGAATGAAAGTTATTTGTAAGACTGAAGGTATGAAACAAGTATTTGGGGTTCTCAAAGACCATTCAAGGTTCGAACGAAATACTCAACATAGTAGTAATAGTGCCACTTATATTAATATAAAAGTTGTTACAACGATCATGAAAATTTGACCCCTATAAGGGTCTCCGATTACAAAGTTCGAGAAATTTAAAGACTTTTAGCCGAGGTCCTAAGCTATAACAAAATTTGAGTCCTTGACAAGCACTACTTGCGTCGAAGGTTGCGCTTGGAGCTTGACTCCGTATCTGATTGCTTTGACTCCATTAGACGCCTATCGAAAGCGGCTTGTTGTTCCCTTAGTTCGGCGAGGGCTACAATCATTTGCGCTTGAAACGATTCAGCTTGGAATTGGGCGTTGTCTTGCATCTTGTCCAGCCTACGGATGTCAGAAGTGTGAACCTGCACTTCCACGTTGATATCCCGGAGTCGACTAGCTTGTACTCCAGACTGATAGGACTGATTGGCTAACTTACCCACCATTACCGGGAGTGCTCGATCAGCCGAACCTCCGCCGCGGACATCATAGAAGTCCCGGCACATGTCGTAGGGAGGGCGTAGGTTTTGCTGTTGGCTCCAATGGTGGAGGTGACTTCCCCAGACGGGAGTCGGTCCTTGAAAGTTCCTTACGAAGACGGGAGGTTGAATGGGTGGTGGATCGATAACTTCCGGCTCTGAGTCGGTACCGGAGTCATCACCCACTTCTATGGGTTCCTCGTCCTCTTCGGGATCATCTTCGATCCATCCTCCGTTGCCTTGGTTGGGAAAGTAGGGGTCGCCAGGGTGGTGAAATCCAGCCATTTGGCTGTACGAGAAATAGGGTTATAAGAATTGAGTAAAGTCGGAACATGTAAAACATGTAAGTTAAACTAGTTTAGATAGCAAATACTCCTATAGTATTTAAATTCTTGTGTTTGATTCTTGAAATGGTTTGGTAAGTTTTGACTTGTTGCTTACTATGATCATTCCTCGATATACGTTGGTCCAATCTTGGGCAAATATAGTTGATCACGCTATATTTGTCCAAAATCTGATTACATATATCGAGTCTCAATCGTAGTGTCAACTTGTCTAAATACTTGTATAGTTGTATAACATGAAAATAGTTCGTGGTATGCATGTATTTGTACTTAAATGAACTACCAATTTAAGTTGAACGAAATGCTGCTTAAGTGTAAAAAGAAAATTTGTTTTGTCAGAGAGTATTAGTCCCTTAAGCATTTATAGTTTGTATATCTTATGTGGTTCGATATACTTAGTTCACTATAAACATTGCTCTGATACCAATCTTTCACACCCCCAAACCTGAACGGCGGAAACGTTCGGGGGCGGATGACTTCATGTGGTAACGTAACAAATGAATACATAGTAAAGAAAGCAATACAACCATCATATATATAATTGAAAGTTTACATTTGTCAAAAGTTACATGTTCAAAACTCAATTACAATATGATGTCAAAATACGAGATTAAACTGGCGCCGCAGCATCCCTTCATCAAAAGCGAAATGAATACCTGAAATTACTGACTCCCTGGGACATACAAGTAATTTTGAAAGAGTAGATCAGCATTTAAGCTGGTGAATTTCATAAGTATTTAAGTGACAATGTTCGAATGAACTGAAATGTTTTATCTTCGTTTGTTTGTGGTTAGAAAATCCAATATTTTCTACTAGTATAAAAGTAGCCTTCACTCAAGACCAATGTTTGTTTCTAAAATGTATGTAAATGTAAAAGAACCAATGAATTTGAAAACCTTGTAAATCAATGCATTTTAATACCCCTTGTGAGTTTTATAACCATACTATTGACTCTGAATGCCTATACACAACGTTCTTCAGGCGTTGAAATGTTATGACGTTTGTCACCCCAAACGGTGGACTGCAGCTAACAGTCAGGGCGCGGGTTTGTCAAGCCCGTATAGATCTATACACAAACACCATGCTCCCCCTCCAAGGGATTCTGGTATATAATACAGGACTTGAAATGTGTACTCGAACGTACATGAAGTTAGTGTCTCACAAATCCGTGGTATAAAAACAGATCTACTTGTTAAAATGTTACGTTTGTTCTTGTACACGAAAGTGAACTTCTTGAAATATGTGATTCTACTACATAAGAGTTAGAAATTTGTTTCGTAAAACCATACCTATTATAGTTTCCAAAAAGCGTGTCTTGTTTGTTTAGAAACATTGAGAAAAGGAATCGCTTGTTTATGAAAGTATAGATTTTTGGGTGTAGAGTCTAGGATAGACAAGAAAAATCTCAGAACAGATTAGTTTATACATGCATTACAACAACATTATATTTTTAAAAGGGAAAATGCTATTGTGACATATGTTATATATATACATATATACATATATACATAAGTTCCTTTAAATGTTTATAAATCGCATGTGATTTGAATATATAACAGTATATAAAAGAATTTCTTTATGTAACGCACGATAATACTCGTGTGTTTTACTTGTAATCCCCCCCTTTGAAAGCATATAAAAGTATTTAGACTAATTAAAAGGTTGATTTAGGGGTATGAAACTCACTTGAAAGTTTGAAGATAGCGAGATGGAAAACCGGGCAGAGTTTCGTCTCGGGAAACGGATTTTCCTCGGGGTTCTTGGGAATCTCGGGAGTAAAATCGACCTTCGGGACTTGAGCCAAAAAGACCAGAGCTTCGGGTTTGAACGGACACGGAAAACGAGGCAAAGTTGGGAGAGAGAGAAGAGAAATGAACCCTTTCTTTGGAAACCCTCGCATTCTATTTATAGGAAGGCTGGTCTGCCTCGGTACGCGGGGCGTACGCTCGTACGCGCTGCGTACGCGTACGTCATGCATGACCGAAGCCTCGACTGCCTCGGTTCGGATGGGACGGGTTGTTGGGTTCTCGGGTCGGATGGGACGGGTTGCTGGGGAGGTGGGTCGGATGGGACGCCGGGTCGGATGGATCGAATTCCTCGGATATGGCGACGTGGACGATCCGAGGCCAATCCTCTCGGTTACGCGGGGCGTACAGGAGTACGCAGCGCGTACTTCGGAGGAGGATGCTGACTCCCCTTCGGATAATATTCGAATTTTGAATTAAATAAATAATTAATTTATTTAATAAACTTCAAAAATCCATATCTTCTTCATACGAACTCCGTTTTCGATGGTCTTTATATCCTCGCGTAGGTGAGACTACGCTCTACAACTTTCGTTTAGACTCCGTCGGCAAATTCCAAAATTATATTTTTATTATTTATTAAAAATTCATCGTGTTTAAGGAATTTCTTAGAAAATTCATAACTTCTTTATCTGATGTCGGTTTTTGCCAGACTTTTTACCGCTGGAATACCATTGTCGAGACCTTCGATTCTCGTTTAGGTCATTCCGGCCAAAAGTCGCTCGATCTCCGATTCGAGTTTTTAGCTGTCTGTTGCTAAGCCGAACTTGGAAAAAATCACAACTTCGCTATATGAAGTCGGATTTGGGCGTTCTTTTCACGTACGATTATGTTTCAAAGACATTTAATCATAGAAGGAAATTAAGTAGAACTTATTTATACCTGTTATTATGAAGGTAACTTTTTATTATTCAGAAGTGGTTACAATACTTGACCCATTTTGGTCGTTACAAAGAGTTGAAATATCGGGTTGTCACAGTTTTTCATATGCTTACCACCCTCATCGCCCTATTGCATTTTGAGAATGGAGTTACTGAAAGGGTTTGATAGTGATAATGATCAATCTAAAAGTATTCTAAATACAAGTATAAAACAAAATCTCGTTTTATTAATAGAATGTGAGTTTATATTATCCATGAAAATTGCACATTCTCTTTATATTCTGTTGGTGGAGCTCATGTGGTTAACCAACACATCAATCTAGAATATAGTCGAGAATGACATGGAACTCGCGAATCTCAAGCGTAACATGAGTCGGGGACCATGCGATTTTGCAAGGTTAATTCTCAATCTATTTAATGTGAATCTTATGTTATCCATAAAAGTTGAACATTCTCTTTATAATTTGTTGATGGAGCTTGCGTGGTTAACCGACACGTCAATTTGAGAGTATAGGTAAAGAATGATGTGGAACTCGCAAATCTCAAGAGTAACTTGAGCTGGGGACCATGCGATTTTGTATGGTCGATTCACCATTTGTTCCGTGATCCACGGCGACCCTATCATTGAATTTGAGATGAACATAATCTGAGATTAACATGCCATTGATAGTCAGTGAATCTCAAAGATCTAGGAGTTTTGTAGTGATCGAAATTGGCAAAGGGCTTTGCCTACCTAAATAACTTTATGGTGTGTTTACGGCATCCCTTTACACATCATGGAGCAAAATATGCTAAGTTCCATACTAATAAAGACATTTCCGTTTGCAGTCGGATTTCGTGCTTCTCTAAATGGTGAAGTTTTATCTTGGAAGAGTGACAAGTGTTACACCATAGTGGATTTTGCAAACTAAGAATACGTTGTGGTTGGTTAAATTGCAAAGAAGACAATGCGGCTGAAAGAGATTCATTAGTGACATCTTTGATGAAATTCAATCATTGATGGTCCTTATGAAGTCTCTTTGTGACTTTAAGGGTGAACTTAGCTCGAGTATGGATCCCAAGTGACACAAGCTCACATGACATATACTCAGTATGTATCATCATGTTTGATAGTGATTCAAATGTAAAGGCATCATAGTCAATGATTCATATCGAAAGATAATCTTGTCGATCCATTCCTATGTCGATGTCATTGACCAAGTCTGACAATTAGACATAGTCGAGAGACATTAGATTTGCAAATGAATTGGCTTAAACACTCTTAGTTTGGTTTGTTTTAAAACCCGAGAACTTTAAGCAATATAAGTTTTAATTTGATTTGGCGATTATTAAGTGGTGATCTTAATATATGATGGATTTCGGTCATTTCAATTAGCCTATCACTATGTTCTCAGTTTTGCATGTTTGGAACCCACTTCCCGAGTATTAATTTACTCAAACGTCCACAGTCGGTTATACTCTTGAAAGTAAGTAGTGATTCAAGACTGTCGTGAGTATTAGTGGATTGTCCATATTGATTGGACATAGTATAGAGATTGCGCTAATACTCATGAGTGCTTAATAGATATTTAAGTATTGGACCCCCATGCTTAGAGATTACTTCATGGATTTAGTCACGAGTAATTATAAGATGATAATATCTTCTATTCTTCAAACCTAGATACATGTGGGGTTTTGCTCTACGATTCTGTTATGCATTTGACTACTCCAACGCTAATCGTAACTGGTAGTTCTAAAGGGTATGTCCATGTGTGACATGATGAAATAGACAAAAACTATGTAGTCAAAGTTTATTCGTTCCTTCTGCCTTAATAGGAGAAGAAATATCTATGGGCCCCTTGATGATTTGGTGCTGACATCTAAAGAGCTTGGCCGAGCCCTGACTGGAATTGATGTGTTCAATTTAGTAGTCAGATGAAGTCGTCACAAATCTATATCAGGAAACATAATCTTGAATTCTTGAGATTGACCATTATCCATGTCTCGAATTCATATAGATATCATATAACGAAGGGATAATTGATCACTTATCTAAGGGCTGAATCTTGATTAGATCAAGAGTTCGGTAGTTGCATTGGATGGATAACCGTCTGTTGATTATTGGAGAAATATTAGTCTTCATATAGTTGATGACTTGTCTAAGTGGGAGACTGTTGGAATAGTGTCCAAGGTCATTAACTACTGGTAATATTTCTAATAATAGCAGGGCCCCTTTGGGTTGGCCTCAAGACCCAAATTGAGTAGAATAAATAAAGGAGAAATTAGTTTATTAATTATTATGGTTAATAATCAATTAGAAACCAATTGGAAATATATTTTGGGAATTAATTAACAGTTTAAATAATTAAAGGGTTGAATGTTTATTAATCGATAGTTGGTTAATCAGGAATGTTCCAGAACCTTATGGAATTAGGGTTAGATGAAAATCACTCCATCCCACATGGGAAAGGAGTGAAATTTCGTGGTTATGCCTCCATCCCACATGGGAAGGAGTACTAAACCTAAGGAGGCATCCAATGCTGTAAATAGGGCCTTAGGGATTTCATTCCTCCTTGCACCTTGGCTTGATGTATTCGCCAACCCTTCTTCCTCCCCTTCTTAGGGACGATTTCTAACCCCTTTGGGTTTGTGAAATTGACCCTTCTCCTAGTTATTTTATTCCACTCTTTGGTGTCATTGGGTGTGATATTAGAGGGATTTTGGTTTGGATCCTTTCATCCAAGCAACTTCATGGAGGTTCAAGATCTCAAGAATGGAGATCAAGGGCTACATAAGATGTATGTTTTCTTAGGTGTTGTTTGTTTTTTTAGGCAAAATGTATGCAGTCTGTGGACCATATCTGTAGACGTCTGAAGTAGAAGAGGTGTACCAAACATCTGCAGTCTGAAAAAAGAAGACTGTTTGTTTTTTTAACAAATGCGACCTACTAAAATAAACTGAAATCTAAATAAACTTATTTTTTAAACTTCAAAGTGACTTTTTAATATTTTTATGACTTTGTTATAAATAATTAACAAATCTAGATCAACTTTTATGTATTATTGTATAAAAAATAAAAATAAAAACGGTATGAATTAACATATATATTTGATAAAAACCAACAACTTTGGTTGCAAAGTTATAACTAAACATTATAATTAGGGATCAAAGAATTTGATACATAAATGGATGAAAATAAACTTCGATTTTTTCAGTTAAATTTATTAAAAACGTATCATAAATATTTTTTCGAGAAATTGACGATACTATATTAAATAATGTTTTACAAAATTTGTCAAAAAAATATAAGAATATATTATGATTTTTTTTCATATTTATATAAACAACTTCAACGACTATTATTGTAATAAATCTTTAAATATCATGCTTGTATCGTCGATGTTTTTTGTAAGTTTTGTAGTTTTTTTTCAAATTGTTTATCATTAATAAAGTTGGAAAAATTATAAATTAAAAAAAAAACTTATATATATATATATATATATATATATATATATATATATATATATATATATATATATATATAGGCTAGAAGATGTTAGAAGACTTTGGTCCACATCTGCGCCAAGAAGAGGACGCGCATACATTTTTAGGTCTGCAGTCTTCAAATAAACAAACAATTTGCGAAAGCTAATGTCTGCGCGTGGTCTGCGCGGCGCAGACAGAAGAGGCCACACAGATTTGCAGACAAAAAACAAACACTACCTTACTTATGTTTTAGATTTCTAGGGTTGATGTAATTAGCATGAAGCCATAGATCCATAGGATGCATGTACACTTAGGTATATCGTTGTTTTGATTTTTCGGCTGCCTAGTTTAGAGTGTATTTGATGCATAGAAAACCCAACATAAAGTTGGCAACTTTATGCCTTTGCATGCCATATATGCTACCAACAACCCACTTTATCTCATTAAGACCTTTCCAAGGGTCTTAACTCATGCATGGAGCCATAGAAGTCATCAAGCTTGCATTTTATGATATAATAAAGCCAAAGGGACTCAGATCTATCCTTCATAACCTATTGAGTTGCCCAAACTCCTAAGTGAGGATTTATGGACTCAAAAGAGAACTTCTAGAAAACCCTAAATCAATAAACAACAAGGATAAGCAAGGAGAAAGCTTTCTACCTTCCAAAGCTTCCCAAGATACTCTAGATGCAGGATCCTCAAGCTCTTCCATGTTCAAGGCTTGAACACCACTTCCTTCTTCTTGAAAACCCACTAGAATGGCCACCAAGAACACTTTAAGACACAAAACTCACACTCTCTTGCAAAACTAGGGTTTTAGGACGAAAGGAGGCTACGGAGGCTGATTAGGGTTTAGTACAAATGATATAAGTGTGCTTAAATAGTGTCCAAGCCAAGAAATTAGGGTTTGTTCATTGGCCACGTACGCCCCGTGTACATGCTTGTACACCCAGCGTACGTGCCTCAGCTACTCGTTGCATGCACACGCGTATGCTAAGCGTACGCCTATGTACGCCCAGTGTACGGTGGGTACCTTTTTTGTTGCCAAAATGAAATAGTTTTAGGGTAAACAATGGAATGCTTGGATTTGAATGTTATACTCTCCCCCACTTGAACTAGACTTTAAACTCGAAGTCCACTGTCGCAAATAGATCTGGGTAATGCTCTCGCATCTCGTCCTACGGCTCCCAAGTCCATTCGGAGCCCTTTCGGTGCTGCCATTGCACCTTCACTAGCTTCACCACCTTGTTACGAAGAGCTTTAGTTTTAATATCCAAGACTACAATGGGCTTCTCCACATAGTTCAGGCTCCTATCCACCTTAATATCATCCAAGGAAGTAACTGCAGCCTCATGCTACACACTTCCGAAGCAGAGACACGTTGAAGGTGTCATGGATCTGACTGAGCTCATCCGAGAAGATCCAACCAGTAAGCAACCCTACCAACTCGGGAAAAAATCCTGAATGAACCAATGAATCGGGGCCCCAACTTGCTCCTCTTCTGAAACCCGATGACACCTTCAGCAAAACAAAATCTCCCACCTGGAACTCAAGATCTAAACGACGTCGATCAACATAAATTTTCTAAAGGCTTTGCACAACTCGCAGCTTGTCGCGCACCTACTGAATCAACTTGGTGGTCCTGAGTACCACTTCGGTGCTTCCAATGACTCAATGGCCAACCTCCCCCCAACAAACCAGAGTCCTACACCTCCGCCCATACATCATCTCGATTGGGGGGACGGTCAATACTAGCATGATAATTTTTGTTGTAAGAGAACTATGCTAGCAGAAGGTAAGTATCCTAACTCCCTACAAAGTCTAAGACATATGCCCGAAGCATATCCTCAAGCATCTGGATCGTCCGCTCGCTCTGCTTATCAGTCTGGGGGTGGTAAGTTGTGCTGAAAAGCAGATGAGTACCCAACTCCTCGTGAAACTTCCTCCGGAGCCTAGAAGTGAATCGAACATCATGGTCCGAGACTACACATATAGGTACTCCGTGCCTGACCACCACCTCCCGCACATAGATATCCGCTAATGTCTTGGCGGAGATATTCTCGGAAATTGGAATAAAATGAGCACTCTTGGTCAACCTGTCCACAATAATCGAAATGGAATCAACACCCCACGCCGTCCTGAGTAACATCATGATAAAGTCCATGGTGATCTCCTCCCATTTCCACATGGGGATGGTTAGCGGCTGAACCTTTCTGTGGGGCCTCTGATGCTCGGCTTTGACCTTCCTACAGGTCAAACAGCACTCCACAAACCAAGCCACTTCCCGTTTCATGCAAGGCCACTAGAAGCTTAATCTTAAGTCTCGGTACATCTTCGTGGCCCCAGGATGGATAGAAAATTTGGACTTATGCGCCTCCTACAAAATCTTTTGCCTCACTCCCCGAAATGTCGGATCCCAAACCTTGCCACACTGAGTCAATAATCCACGACTGTCTTGAACAAACAATGTTGTCTTCCCCCTACTCTGCTTAGTCTTCCAATTATCCTTTTTAGTCCCTCCACCTGTGTCCCCTTGATCACATCCATCAGTGGTGAGGTAACCGTCATCCTCAAGCAAATATTTCAGATCGGAGCACTTGTCGCCTTATGGATCAAAGCATTGGCCACCACATTGGCCTTCCCGGATGATACAAAATCTCATAGTCATAATATTTCACCACATCCAACCATCTTCTCTGTCGCATATTTAGATTCTACTGATCCATCAAATATTTCAAACTCTTGTGATCGGTGAAGATGGTGCATCGGACCCCATATAAATAATGGCATCAAATATTGAGGGCAAACACCACCACCCCTAATTCCAAGTCACGAGTGGGGTAATTCGCCTCATGAGGCTTCAGTTGCCTCGAGGTGTAAGCAATCACATGTCCCACCTGCATCAGAACAACTCCCAAACCGAAATAGAAGCATCACAATACACCACAAAATCATCTAATCCCTTGGGTAGCGCCAAAATTGAGACCTCGCATAATTTCTGTCCCAAGGTCTCAAATGCCAATTATTGGCTTGGGCCCCACCAAAAGGTCACACTCTTCTTGGTCAAGCGGGTCAAAGGTACTGCAATCTCGGAGAAATCCTAGATAAATCTCCAATAGTACCCTGCCAGAGCCAAGAAGCTCCGGATCTCGGATGCGTTCTTTGGAACCTCCCAACGCCTCACTGCCTCAATCTTGGCCGGATCGATAAAGATACCCTCTTGGTTGATGATGTGCCCCCAAAAATGCACCTCACGCAACCAAAACTCGCATTTGGAGAATTTGGCATAAAGCCTCTCCCTCCTCAAGGTCTCCAACACCTCCTTCAAATGATGCTCGTGTTGCTCCTTGGTCTTAGAGTAGACCAACATATCATCAATGAAAACGATCACAGACCGATCCAGCATCGGCCTGCAAACCAGGTTCATGAGATCTATGAACGTTGTTGGAGCATTGGTGAGCCCAAATGGTATCACCACAAACTCGTAATGACCATAACAAGTTTTGAAAGTCATCGTCGGTATATCCTTATCCCCGATCCTCATCTGATGATACCCCGACCGTAGATCAATCTTGGAAAACCAAGATGCACCATAAAGCTAATCAAATAATTCATCAATCCTCGGAAGCGGTTAACAGTTCTTCACCGTCAGATTGTTAAGCTCCTGATAATCAATACACATCCTGTGTGACCTATCCTTCTTCTTCACGAACAAGATCGATGCTCCCCACGAGGAACTACTCGGACCAATAAATCCCCTGTCTAGCAGCTCTTGAAGCTGCGTAGACAACTCCTGCATCTCAGGCGGAGCTAGACGATATGACGCCTTGGCTATCGGAGCCGCAACAGGAATCAAATCAATCCGGAACTCTACCTGCCTCTCGGGAGGAACCCCAGGCAACTCCTCTAGAAAAACATTAGGAAAATCTTGCACAATAGGCGCCCTGCTTATCTCTGACGTGGCCTCCACTCTCGTATCTGAGACATAAGACAGAAACCCAAAACAACCCTGCTGAAGAAGTCTCCTAGCCCTCGCAGCTGAACAGAGGGTTGGCCTATGTGAGGCTCTATCTCCATGGATAACCAGTTCGAACTCTCACTAGCTGTCGCTCGCAATCAATCATAGCCTTATTGGGCCCCAACCAGTCCATTCCGATGATTACTTTCAATTCTCTTAAAGGGATCGGTACCAAATTAATAGGAAACCTCTCGCCGAACATATTCAGAACATTCCTCCGAAATACCCTCGAAGCGATCACGGTATGGTCATCCGTAATCTTCACCTCGAGTGGAGAATCCAAAGTCCCTGGAGCATCTCGAAACTTCTTGCTGAGTGCAAGATATACAAATGATCGGGTAGCCCCCGAATCCAAAAGAATATAGGCCGACAATCCATTGACTAAAAAGGTCCCTATACAGGAAAATAACAACATGAGCATAACAATAAAATAAATGAGAAAGAAATAGATCACATACTAGCCATGATGTCCGATGTTGCTCAGGCCTCCTTTGTAGTCAGCTGAAATGCACGGATCTTCACCGCAGGAGCCTCCGCCTTGACTGGGCGGCCATCACTAATCCTCATTGTGGCGGGAGCAGGAGTCGCCACTACTCCTCCAATCAAGCTCGGATAATCGGCCTTTTTATGGTCGGTATAGTTGCAGTGAAAACAAATCAAGCCCTTCTTGGGGAAATCCATGCTCATGTGGCCCGGATGGCCACAAGAATAACATGTCGAGCTTGCTACTTGAAAGGCTCCACTACGTGACTTGTCGCTCTTGGAACAGCGGCCCTGACCCTGCTGGCCCCTACTGGGAGAATCTGAGGTCTTAGGCTTCTTAGCCTGACCCACTGCTTCTTGAACCTGCTCCGACTTCCGCTTCGTTCGGAGCTCCAACTCAATTTCCCATTCTCGGGCCTTCTCTACCATGTTATTCAGGGTTTTGCACCCTGAAAAGCTCACAAACTCACATATATTATCCCTTAGCATGGAGTGATACCTCGTCTTCTTCATATCCTCATCCGCAATGTACTGTAGAACCAATAGTGCCCTCTCTTTAAACTTGATGGTGATCTCCGCCACAGTCTCTTTCATCTGCTGAAGATCCTGAAACTCCCTCACCAGATACTGCACCTCAATGTCCGGTGCAAAATCCATATAAAACCTTCCTACAAACTCCTCCTAAGACATCTCAGCCACACCCGTTGATCCCACCTTGTGGGTAACCTCCTCCCACCAATCGTGCACCCGATCCCTTAGCATACAAGATGTGAACCCCATCTTTTCTGCCTTGAGGAAAAAGCTCGTGCGCTGGGCATTCTCCATGTCTGCAACCCAGCGACGACTAGCGATGGTGTACCTGACCCCAAAGAACTCAGGCACACCACACGGCTTGAACACCCAAAATGAGGGAGCTCGTGCCCCAATCTGAATCGCAACGATCTCGGCTTGAAAAGACCTAAGCTGCTCCTCCATAATATTCATGATCCCCTCCTTGACGGTACCAAAGATCACCGGGGTAGCGTCAAGGATGCCACGAGTAACCTCAACCGTGATAAGATCGTGTAGCCTCTCATCAATGGGTTGTACACAAGAGCCTGAACCCGATCCTGATCCTGATCTCGAACCTCCTTGTGTAATCATCACCATCCTTAAGTAAAACATATAACATAAATAACAATTGATAGGGAAGTTCGAAGGGATTCCTCCTCACCAAACTCCTTAGAGCTTCTAGGTCTATCCTTGTTTTGGGTACAGGTCTTGTGCTTTCAGTAGTATGGTCCCAATACCACCTTCCACACCTACTTGTACCTTCCCCAAGGCCATACCTGATACCTCTAAGTCACCCAACCACAATAACATAACCCACAGAACACTATACAAACTCAGATCCTAGACTATTCTAGGATTACTCAATCCTCACCGAACCAGAAACTTAAATCAATCATAGCAGGTTTCCCTATGCATGCAAGTTATACACAAATAGAATCACATAGACTGTCAAATAAAGCTTCTTCCCTAAACCACAACCAAACAAGGAACAGGAATAAGGCAGAATCAATCATTCTAGGGCTATTCAATCCTAGACACAACTTGGAAAGCATACACTTAGCAAATAATCAATTCAACATCAATTTCCAAGAATATATCTATAGCATGGCTAATACATTAGTAACACTTACTTGAGCTCGGCCGATTACGCACATTGCACTCTCCCCATTTTTACTTAAGAAAACCGTTTTCAGGAATAACTTAACTTTTGTTTCTTTTCAAAAATAAGGGTTTACTATTTCCTTAGTTTGAGTTTTAACACACCTGGGAGTGTGCCCGAATCCCTCAAACCAAGGCTCTAATACCAACTTATAACAGCCCAAAAATTCAGATAAATTTTTTTATTTAATATGCAGAAATCATAGTCGTAATTGTTTTCCCAAAATTTCATTACATAAACTTTTGTCCATAAGATCAGACTATCTAAAACAAGAAATATGGAATACTGGAGAGTGCCTGCTACGCCATTAAGCCGGGCCCTTGCCCTTACGCCCCGAAGTACCTGAAACATCGAAAAAATGTAAGCAAACACTTAGTGAGTTTCCGAAAATACACAAACATATAACCACATAATACCATACATCATATGTATAGGATTACCATGGACCCCCTCCATGGTCTTCACCCGGAATGCCATGGGCTACCCCCATGGTCTTACACCCATGGGCCATGGGCACCGCATGGTCTTTACCAAGTACCATGGGCTCCCCCCATGGTCTTCACATAAGTCATAACATGCCAGATAACAAGCCATCACATACATAACTATAAAATCTCATATCAAGTAATGAATCGACATTGGTGCCTTCGACCCATTGGTATAGTGAAAAGACTCACCTCAGTCTGCTGGTTATAATAGCTGCTCGGCTACCAACCTAAAATCTCACACTGAAAATATATACAAATAACCCTAATTAGGATTATGAAACAACTAAACATGGACCCAAAATCCTAAGTCCAAGTCCCTCCATAATGGCCCAAAGGCATTTCCTCCTCTAATGGGCCTAACATAAAAAATCAAAATCTATATGGGGCCACAAGTTCCAAAAGGACCAACATGCCAACTGTTGGATTAGGTGTCTAAGCCCATAACTATTTTGGTATGTACTTGACCCGATTATGAGCATGGTCCTTTTAGGTTGTCCTCAACATAGCAACTGATAGGATGAACTAAGGAGAAAGAGGATTAATTATGATTTATTAATATATTATGTGAATAATATATTAAAAGAGAAATCATATTGTTTAATTAATATTAGTCAAGAATTAATTAATAATTAATTTTGTGGCTAAAAGGGATTAATTAAATAAAGGGGATTGATATTGCAATTATATGATAGTTGCAATTGGGCTATGGATTCCTAATGGAAAAGGGATTGGACGAAATCTATGGGAAGACCATATGGATTTCGTCCAAGGGACTTCTAGAGGGACTCCATGGGTTGCTTAAGGACTAAGCAGAGAATTGGGGTTTCACCTGAAACCCTAGCAGCCCACACAAGTATATAAAGACCCCTAGGGCTCCCAAAAACGCGGCTAAGCTTTCTCTAGTATATCTTCGACGTTTTTTTGGTGCTCCTCCTCCCTCTCCTAAGTCATCTTGTTGCTCATGGTGTTTGTGACTCCATTAGAGGTGCAACATTTGAAGCACTAAGCTTTCAAAAGTCAAGATCAAGAGGAATTGAGATTGTTATTGCTACATAACAATCAAGCTAAGATCTAAACCCTTTTTTTATGATAATATTGAATATTATATGGTAGATCTAGGGTTTATGTGCTTTGGATGATTGTTGCATGTTCATTAGACAAACTAGATCCAAAGCTTTAGGGTTTGCATGTACACCATAGGATTGATGTAGTGCTCAAAACCCATCTCCAACAATGGCCTAAATAATAAATTTAGTCACACAAATCTAGCTAGTCCAGGCCCAAACCATTAGGGTCCAAATTTCCGAAGCTCCACGAAAGCACAAAGTCCTCAGAGAGCGTACCCCCAATGTACCTCTTTAGTACGCTTAGCGTATTGGGTCCAAGAGTTGGACGTGCAGCGTACAACATAGTACGTCCAACGTACAAACTGTATTGCATCCAAATCCATTAAGCCCTTAATGCATCAAGACATTTCACTCAAACTTTAGATCTTAGATGTTTTAAGGTTCCTAAGGCATAAAGTTGGCAACTTTATGCCTTTGCATGCCATATATGCTCCCAACAACCCATTATATCTCATTAAGACCTTTCTAAGGGTATTAACTCATGCATGGTGCCATAAAAGTCATAAAGATTGAATTTTTATGATATATCAAGCCAGAGGACCTTAGATCCGTCCTTTTCCTAACCTATGGAGTTTCCCAAACTCCCAAGAGAGGATTTACGCAATCAAAAGAGAACTTCTAGAAAACCTTAACTCAATAAACAACAGGGATAAGCAAGGAGAAATCTTTTTACCTTCCAAAGCTTCTCGAGATACTCTACATGCAGGATCCTCAAGCTCTTCCCATGTTCAAGTCTTGAACATCACTTCCTTCTTCTTGAAAACCCACTAGAATGGCCACCAAGAACACTTTAAGACACAAAACTCACACTCTCTTGCAAAACTAGGGTTTTAGGACGAAAGGAGGCTATGGACGCTGATTAGGGTTTAGTCCAAATGATATAAGTGTGCTTAAATAATGTCCAAGCCAAGAAATTAGGGCTTAGTCATTGGCCACGCATGCCCCGCATACATGCTCGTACGCCCATCGTATGAGCCTTAACCACTCATTGCATGCACACACGTACACTAAGTGTACGCATATGTTCGCCTAGCGTACAGAGGGTCCCCTTTTTTTCCAAAAGGAAATACTTTGACGGTAAACAATGGAATACATGGATTTGAGTGTCATAACTCAACTGGTGCAACATCGAGCAAGGACCTCAAGACCTCAAAATCAACCAACTTACCTAAGTTTGCACCATTCAAACCCAAACTGACATTGCCACTAAGGCCCAAACAAACATCAAGCCCATACTCAGCCTGAACAACCATAACCGATAAAACGAATGAGACAGAAACACATTGCATTGAATCATAATGCCAAAACATACAATCTACTTCCATCAGCTCCTTCGGATCCCCGAAATCTTCCTCGATTCGAGTATAGATCTTGTGCTTTCTGTAGTACGGGCCCAATACTACCTTCCACACCTATCTGTACTTTCCTCAAGGATCGTCCCGGATCCTCTAAGTAACTACTCATGTCAACCACGTCCGATCCAACCCCACATACCCATTCTGAAACGAATACCCACCGCTAAACAACGCATCAATTCCTCTCAGACACTTCTTAGGATTTCCTAGGATTCCAAACTCACCCTGCCATCAGCTACTGAAGAAACCCTATTAATATCAACTAACTAATTCATGAATAGAATTACATGCAACAAACCTTAAACAATCTTTCGAATAAAAGACCTAACCTTACAACGGTTGGACTCATAAAAGTGTTGTGCAATAGGGCCATGTCACTTACTCTAAAACTATTTAACATTTACTGCATGTAACTTAACATATTCACTTTGTAGTTAGCTCACATCAATATGGGTCCCACAAAGCACAAAGAAAACAACATTCAGGTAGTAACACCCTAAAACATAAAGGTATCCTCCAACTCACTTGTTACTATGATGTTAGGAATTTCCACTAACACTGCTGGTTACCTTATGCATGCAGATTATACACAAAACGGGCTCACATAGACTGTCAAACGAATGATTCTACCCTAAGTCCACAAATAGACAAGGAACAGGAAATAAGGCTAAATCAGCCCTTTTCGGGGTATATGATCCTAATCATGTACAATTTTTAAAGCATACACTTAGCAATCAATTCCACCAACATAGATTCCAAATTTAACATAGCATCCAATACATCCTAGGCTACAAGGCATCATAAATCGGTCCATTCTATCCAACATCTGAAATCCATACTAGCATGCAGTTCCAAATGCTCAATCAACAGACATATAAATGCATCGTTCCTAGCATTCTATCATGCAAATGCTGAGCAGATCCTTAGCCCTAATCTAGCATGCAATTCTCATATACTCATACTAATACAATAAGCACGATACACGTGTGGGTATTTTGGGAAATACTTACTTAAGCTCAGCTGATTGCATGCATCACACCCCTTTTCTTAAAATCCTTTTTGGAAAACTCAATTTCTATTAAAATGTTTTATTAACTCCTCAGTTTGAGTTCATACACACTCGAGAGTGTGCCTAAATCCCTCAAACCAAGGCTCTGATACCAACTTGTAACGTCCCAAAATACCAAGTAAAATTTTAATTTTTAAATAAGTTAAAACCGTTCATTCATTGTTCCAAAAAGCGATCAAAGTCAAAGTAATTTCAAAACATCAAAGTAATTTGTAAACATTTACTATAGAATAAAACTCCAGAGATGCACTGCGATCAAGTCGGACCCTTCCTTTTGAAAATGGAGATACTTTAAACCATAAACATAAACTGTAAGCACAAAGCTTAGTGACTTTCCCCAAAGTACCACATACCATACACATCACTGGGACCATGTGGTATATTCCAACCGATCAAACAAATACGGACCCAACCCTGGGGTTTATTTCAACCCAATCATACAAATATAGGCCCAACCCTGGGGTTTATTTCAACCCGATCAAAAAAATATGGGCCCAACCTTGGGGGTTATTTCAACCCGATCAAACAAATGTGGGCCCATCCATGGGGTTCATTTCAACCCGATCATAAAATAATGGGCATGGGGTTTATTTCAACCAGATCATACAAACATATAACAGTCACATAAAATCTAGCATTCTACATAACAAAATAATGAGTTGGCATTGGTGCCTTTGACCCATCGGTACAATGAGAAGACTTACCTCACATTTTGAAAGAATAGCTGCACCGATCATTGCTCCAAAAGTTGTATCTATCGTTCACCCATACAATTAATAGGGACCCAAATCTCAAACTATAATTCAAATTACCCAAAATTTCCTTAGGTCAAACTTGGTCAAAATCTTGGTCAAAGTTCAAAAGTCAAAAAGTCCATGAGGCAACTCAGGCCGAGTACGCTTAGCGTACTCAGCTAATACGCCCAACGTAGTACACTTCTCTCGTCCAGAAAATGAGGTCTTAACAGGTACGTGCAGCATACCTTCGAGAATGCCCAACGTCACACCCTAAAAACGCGACTTCCTTCAGCATAGTACGCTTAGGGTATCAAACTCCTTTTTCTAGCTTAACTTCAAACATCCATAACTTCTTCATTTCAACTCCGTTTTCGATGATCTTTATATCCACAAAAAGCTAACAATGAGCTCTACACTTCCATATTGATACTTATGACTAAAACCATCATGAACTAAAATCTTATTTATGCAAGAAGCCCGAAACATAACCTTTCCTATTTTACCCCTCAGCTTACATAGAACAATCCAAGGTTTAAATCATTTGTCCAACATCATACATGTGACAACCTGAAATTTCCATTAAGTACAACATATCAAGTCAATAGAAGTCAGAACAGTACTGCTAATTTTCAAATTTTTTGGTTTAAGTTTGAGTATTGTAGGATTAACACTTTAGGATATATTAGGAGAGAGGATGCCCTAGGGTTTATTGTGCAACAATAAAGTCCCGACACATCAGAAAATTGGAGTTTACGGCCTAAACAATGGTGTTTACGGCCGCAAACCCCAAGGAAGGGGGTATATAAGTGACACTTAGTCTTTTAAATCACTTTTCCACCTTTCCAAGAGTAAACCCCCAAACTCTCTCAAGTATCATCCTAGTTTTCTTCGAGATCCTTAATCTTGTAAGTGTTTCTAGCCCTTTCAATTTAGTATATCACCTAATCTAGTGTTTTAACACACATCCATCCGTGAAAATGTTCCAAAAGGTTGATTCTTCAAGTTTCACCAAGAACACCAAGAACACACACTAGTGTTCTTGGACTTTTGGCTCATTTCAAGCTTCTATATTGTAAGTACTCCTATCCTAGAGTCTTATAAGCTTTGTTACACTTCTAAACACCAAGAAAACACCCAAAAAACCAAGGATCAAGGGTTTTTACGGTCCAAGAACATCTTGGACCGTAAACCCTAATTTTGGTGCCAAAGTGTGCCTTATCCTTTCATAAGCCTTGGAAACTAGCCTAGAACCTTACCTTGATGTGGTAAGTACTTGAAAACATCAAAATACCATGTTCCATAGGAGTTTACGGCAGCAAACACATGGAGAAATGGTCCATGGGCCTTAAACTCCATTTAGGAGTGTATTGATGCCACAAACACTTCCTAAGGCTTAAACATGAAGTAGGAATGCTTAGTATGACTTGGAAGGCTTCAAATCAATAAATAGTCAAAAGATTATGAGCTTATGGCCATAAAATCAAGGGTTTACGACCGTAAACTCAAGGAGTTATGGTCTTTAAGGCGTAAACTCATGAAAGGGGGTTCTATTGAACCCTAAACTCGATGGACTTGTTCTACAACACTTAGATGCACTCCTTAGCACTTATAACACTTATATAAAGTGTTTATCATGTCCTAGGATGTCTTAACTTTGTTAATTATTTGTTTAAAGACTAATTGGATACATATATGTACCACTATATGTTAACTAGGATCCTTGTGTGTGTACAAGTCTTCACTTGACACTTAGCATCCTACGTTAGTCAATACATCCAAACCATCAACTACAAGTGAGTTCATACCCCTTAATCAATGTTTTAAATGTTTTTAAATGCTTTTATGGGGGGGGGGGGAATACAAGTTAAATCATGCTAGTTGTTATATCAATCGCATGTGATTAATAACCAGCATACAAATGGATTTACTACACTTTTAGCTGTTTTATCAAACTGATTACTTCAAATGGATTTCCAAAATGTTTTACTTGTTTAACAACTTTTTATTAAACTGTACTACATTATGTATGTTTTCTTCCAAACTTTGTTATACTTTGTTATCAAAGGAATTACTTTTGAAATGCTTTATAGAATGACATCAAGTCATTAATATTTATTTATTGTTCAAAACCCTTAAATGTTTTACAAAGCTTCTTTTATACTTTTAAATTGTTAAAAGTATTCCTATATACGTATAGTTATATAAGTAATGTTTGAAGGACTTAGGAAGGCTAACTCGCCTTATTTCCTTTTCCTCGTTGGGATGTGGCTTTAGGGTATCGGTTATCCATCCGAAGGTCGTTCAACTATCAATTATATATCATGTATACATATATAGACATAAAAGTGCCCTCAGTCAGTTCAGTACCTTTGGCTAGCAAAGGTATACCTTCTTTGATACTTGTACACTACTAGTAACTATCATAGGTATAGTTATGAGATACTACTTGCTATTCCTATTACAAGGAATTACACCAGAGTCAGTTCATACATGAGTCTATACTAAATACTATAGGAAGATATATACTTATATGGATACACTTACATGGATACCTTTACATAGATACCTTGTGAAAAGCATGCATGTATGTGTATAGTTATATAAGTAATGTTTAAAGGACTTAGGAAGGATAACCCGCTTTATTTCCTTTTCCTCGTTGGGATGTGGTCTGGTGGGCATCGGGTATCCGTCCGAAGGTCGTTTAAATATTTAGTTATATATCATGTGTACATATACGGACATAATAGTTCTGATCAGTCAGTTCAGTAGCTTTGGGTAGCAAAGGTATACGTTCATATATCCCTATTAAGCTATTATAGGTATAGTTTGGGCTTATATATGATTTGGTAATAAATATGGATTTCGACCTAGCGATTCGTTGCGGAAGTCACCTTTAGTTCCAAACGTAGAATAGGGACTACAAATCATACTATTACTTACTTACAGCGGGTCTCGTGAGAAGACTACCTACTTACAGCGGGTCTCGTGAGAAGACTACTTACTTGCTTACTTTCTTTCACTTAAAGTCTTGGTAGAAGACTACTTTCAAAACGGTCTAGTTTTGGTAGAAGACTACTTTTTTGTTTATACTAGTAGGAAATATGGGATTTTCTAGGAAATTCAAATGTTTACACTTTTACTTATAAGACTTTTCATTAATACTTATATAGATAACAATATTAAATACTTATGAATTCACCAGCTTTAAAGCTGATACTCGCTTTCAAAATAACTTGTATTCTCAGGTCGCAAATAGACAGGTACCGATGCAAGGTTTAGAGAAGACGGAGCAGTCAAGACTCGTCTTTTATTTTGAGTATTCGTTATGTTGTTATTACTATGAAAGAATACACTTGTAAGCAAAATTATACTAATAATGCAATGGACGATGTTGTTGCTTGTTTACTACTTTGCATTGTTGTGATACTATACATGACGTCCTCCGCCCCCGAACGTTTCCGCCGTTCCGGTTTTGGGGTGTGACAGTACACCTCCAATAGAGTCTAAAATTCATTCCATTGAAGCCCAAGGCCTCTATTTCATCCATTTATTGTCCACAATCCTAAAATAAGAACTTCTCGTCACAGGATGTTACATCAAGTCCCAAATATGTATCTCTGGTCTAAGAATACAAATATGCAACCTTGATCAAAACATCACTCATGGATACGATCCATAAAGTGATTTTGATGCAGGTCAAGTCTAATAATTATTTTCCTAATCAAGTACCTATAAAGTTGGTGGTAGCTCTTGCTATACTCATCTCCATGAGAAACAACCAATCCACTCATATTAGTCTTACCTTATAGATGCTCCCACAACTACGGACATAATATAATAACCTAGTAATTTAAGGATTTAAACATGATAATATAGAAAACAACAATTATTTAATGAAATACTATGTCCAATATATCAACTCATTACAATAGATGTTACTTGTATTGTTCTAATACCCAAATACGAAATTTCAATCACATACATCTACTTATTTTAACAAGGTCCTATAGCACCAGCCCGACTTTCGTGCTTTAGCTAATGAATGAGCTTTTTTAAGTAGATTTTACAAACCTGATTTGTATAAACTTCACGAATACAAACCTTTTTAGTTATACATGGATGATATGCTCATTTCAGCCAAAGATATGGCTAAAATTAATGACTTAAAGACGCTACTACAAAGAAAGTTTAGTAAGAGAATATATTGGGGATGGAGATTCGAAGGCACAAAAAATCAGGACTCTTATATATTTATCAACAAAGTACATAGATAAAGGTTTGCACTCATTCCGTATTGAAGGTTTGTATTGATCGGATACACTTTAAGAATAAAGAACAAGAACAAAATTACTAAGAAAATAAAAAAGAACTAGAAAAGTAAATAACATAGAGGATTCACCAAATTGTCTTTCACCAAGAAAGGGGTTGTTTTTACCAAGATAATGGGTTTTCAAAAAGACGGTCACCAAGACGTTAATGACACCAAGCCGTCTACATTAGAATTTCACCCTAACGTTGAATATATACTAGTATATACAAGCATATCCCTTAATAAAGGGATTGCATCTAATATATACTAAGAACCGATCTTCATAACAAAGATATTGGATATGCTCATCTATTATATACTTATTTGTATCATTACCTAATACACAAAGTTTACACGAAATAACCATCTACACGCTGATGTTGATACACTTGAGACGCTGACATTGATATTGATCATGACACTAGAGCTGGCAGATAACGTATAGAGTATTTTGAATTATCAGATCATAAGGTGTGGCCTTACAATCTACCCCTATCTAATGATGTCAAAACTAATCTTCAATAGATTATTCTACTCGTGCTCCCCCCCCCCCCCTTTTTCTCAGCTTTAACGATGCTCCCCCTCAGAAGGTGTGACTTCTAATTTTTGATCAACAACAGTAGTGGCAGCATTCATGAGTTGTAGAGGATGGATATATGTGAGTATATATGAGTTGTTGATATTATCTTTGTTGGATTAGATGTCTAAGCCCATAACTATTATTGGTATGTACTCGACCCGAGAGTAGGATGGTCCATTTGGGTTGCATAACACCAAGACAATTTGTTAGGATGGACTCTTGAGAGAAGGTTATATATGATTTGTTAATATATTATAATTTATTATATATTAATATGAAATCATATGTTTTAATTAGTATTGATCAAGAATTAATTTGGAATTAATTTAGTGATCAAAAGAGACTAATTAAATCTATGGGGACTAATTATGGTAATTAGTTATATTTATATGTGTTGGGCTTATGATCCATGTTGGACCAAGTTTATGTATGGATACATAAAGAGTTGGGCCACATGAACCATAGATCATAAAACCCATGGGTATGGATTTGGGTTATACCCATCACCCTTGGAATCCACACATATAAATACATGCATCATGACCTAAAAACGCCACCTATATACACTTGACATGTTCTTGGAGTTCATGGTGGTTTTTGGTGTATGGAGTTTCTCTCTCAAGAGTCACCATTGTTCTACGTGAGTTGTGAGTCCATTTGAGGTGCAACACTTGGGGCCCTAAGTTCTTAAAGGCCAAAGTCTTTCTAGCAACACCAAATACATCAAGACTTCAAGCCACATAAAAGATATGTTAGTCTAACTAGTATCTTTTATTGTTTATGTCAAATTGCATGCTAGTTATAGGCTTAATACCTTGGAAACACCTTTGCATGTATAATTAGTGAAAACATAGATCCAAGGTATTTAGGGTTGTATGTGCACCATAGGATGTTGTAGTATACAAAACCCATCAATCTTAGCTCCCCCTTAGATTTTGTTTTTCTTCAGATCAATAACATTTAGTAGTTTCTCACATATAGCAAGGTATATAGGAAGTTTCTCCCCCTTTTTGACATCAGCATGAAATACGTGACTAGAGGAAGCGATCAGCGTATCAAAGTTGCAACTTTTAATCATGTAAGTTTGTGATGTTTCTTGTTAGTGTGAGTTTGAACTACCATTCACTGACATAGTATTGTGAGATTTCATCAGTGTGGGATGTCATACGCTGACTCATTAATCACTTTTTTTTAGAAGAAGGTAAGAGTGGTATGATGCGTGTAATACTTTCCGGTGTGAAATGTACCCATCGGTAAAGAGTGTCGAAGTTTTATCAATGTATGGCTAATACAGTGAATCACTAACTTCGTAATAGAAGAATTGTTGGGAAAGAAAGGGTAGGTGCATGTAATACATCACGGACAATGATATACCCATCGACATAGAATTTTCGAATTCTCATCATCGTTTGGCTTTATACACTGAATCATAAAATTCTAAGAAAAACATATAGAGACAAGGATTGATGCATATGATTAGTTGTGGTGTTTTAGCTTAACCATAGACATAGATTTTTCAAGCTCTTCTTAGCATATGGTACATTATGCTACATCATAAAGCTTTAAAGAAGAATGTAAGGGCAAGAGGGGATGGTTGGTGCATGTGATAGTCTAGGGTACATAGACAAACCATCGACACAAAGTTGCAAACTTTTATCAGTGTGTGGTATATCACAGGGAATCATAAACTTTTATTAAGAAGAAATTAAGGAAAGAATGAATTGTTTTACTCACGTTGAGGTAGAATCAACATGAATCATAAACAGTGTTAACTCATCAACAAAAAATGTTTTAACTTTCGTATCATAAAGTTAAGTTGCAGTCTAGAACTTTATAGTTCACCATCAGTGCTATTAATACGGTACAAGTCAAAATAATAAAGAGTATAAAAATACAACAAAAGAGTTAGTCAACAAGAAGAAATAGTTAAAAAATATACATCCTTTTCAGAAGCTCTCTACATACGTTTTCAGAAGAATTAAAAAGGCGGGCAATCTTTTGAGAGAAAAACACCAAAGGGAGATCTTTTGAAATGAAAACTCATTAATTGATTTCCTTTCTTCGTGGTATCTGCCCTTCAAATCTAGATATAAAAGAAAAAGCAAAAAGGTCAATACATCAATATAAAATAAAACTTACTACAAACCAAGAATGATGAGGCTATTAGTTGATGAGGTATTATAGATAGATTCCAAACTTCATGTTCATCAAGAGCAAGAGAGACACATAAAATAGTCTTTGTAATCAGTGAGTTAACTAGCTCAAATCCATGAAACCATTGTGTTGACAATATCAACACTAAGGAATTCGAGATTTTATCAGATTATGAGTCAATAGATGAAAATAAGATTCGTTGTTTTGATGGTTTCCCCTTGCATCCATAATAGTGAGTGGGGGAGAAAGAAGGAATTATCAACAAGAAGAGGACATGACGCCGCTATTCTTCTCAACACTAAGAGCATTTAGAACATTCTGGATAACTCCAGCTCTTGAAAACTATAGAGGAAAGAGTTGTAGACAAAGCTTAGATATGCCTGATAGATAAAAGAGAGAAAAGAGAATACTTGTAAATATTAGAAGCAAAGCTTAAGAAAACTATGTAAAGATATTTAAACAAAATAAAAGCAACACTTGATTTTGTCTTTTTGTGTTTTTTTAAAAGAAAATAGAAGCAATGTAAATTCAAACAAGTTGGAAGACAATTAAATCATTGAAAGCATGCCAAGATCTGCAATCAATTTGTTTAGAGTCTTCTCGTCTAATGTCTTGGTGAAAATGTCAGCCAGCTGATTATTGGAAGGAATGTAGAACAACTCTTCTTTTCCTATTTGAATGATGTCCCTGATGAAGTGATAACGGATATCAATGTGTTTGGTTTTTGAGTAATGCACTGGATTCTATATCATTTGAATGGTTCTCGTGTTTGCACACCAGATGGGAGTCTTTGAGAAGTTTAGACCATAATCCAAGAGTTGACTTTGAATCCATAGAACCTGAGCATGATGTGCACGGAAGTACCCACTAATTTTAATATTTATAACCTAACAAACTTAGACTAACTATGCACTTATAGGCAGTGTACCTAGTCAGATTACAGTATAGCTTAGGTAAGTCGGCTGTCGATCACAGGGAACAGTGTTATTAATTACTTTATTTACTACTAAATTAATCTAATTATGAACAAGCTAAGAGGGTTTTTATCTAATTTTTCAAGTTTAGATGAACTTAATTCTTTAACAAAAACTCAATCAATAAACAAAATACTTCTGTTAGTTCGAATCCACTTTCACTCAATGGTTATACATTAGCTATAATTATTACTATTGGTGATCAATTAAGAATGTATTAGCAATTTAGTTCTAAATCTACTAATTATTAATCAATTCATGTAAATCTATTTATGTTCATACAATAGTTAACACATAATCAATTATTAAATAGAATTGGAGCCATGAAGATTAATTAATCAAAACACAATTACAGTCATAATATGAGTTCTCTAACCCAGCTTAACTTAAATTTTCAATTACTAATCTAAGATTGGTTTGATCTTAGCTCCAATAACTAGTGTTCATTATATCATTAGGTATTCAAGTTCATGCAGAATTGTGTTCACTAACTACACAGAACAAGAATTTAAAGCAATCAAATAACTAGTTCAAGCATGCTACGTAAAATCAATCAACACAAGCATATCACCATCAATTAAAGTTAAGCCTAATGCATTGAAACCATGAGTTCCAGCTTCATCTAGCTAACAGAAGCAGCTAGATTTAGCTGGACTTATTAACAGCTAAACAAACGCATATTATAATCCAAAACATGTTAAAGTGTACCAAACTATAAACCAATTTATAAACTCTTTCTTCCTTGGTGCTAGGACCAGCTTCCAGATCTTTTTCTCTTCTGAATTTCGTATTTAGGAACCCCTCTAAGCCAGTCAAAAGTCCTCCAAGTCGTAGGGTTCAAGAGTATATATATATTCTGAAAAATCCTGTGCCACGTCGTGGTTATCTCTACCACGTTGTGGTTTTTTAAATATTTCGTATCTGGAAAGGACTCCTTCTTTACGCAATCTTGTCTTCTAGAATACTCATGTCACGTCGTGGTTTACTCTGCCACGTCGTGGTTTTAGCGAATTACGCGGCTTTCTTTATCTTTTGCACTCCAAACCTCCAATGTTCCATGAATTGTCAAATTTGGTCCCTTTCTTCAGAAATACTTCTAATTGGCTGCAAGTAACAATTTAAACTCATAAGTACCATTATTCTAAACATATTATCAACTTATTAATAAAAATGTCAATAAATATTGCCTAAAAATAGGTATAAATATGGCAATATCAAAATACCCCACACTTAGGTTGTGCTTGCCCTCAAGAAAATCTACTTATTTAAACTCCAACTTTCATTACTAGCATTTCACAGAACAATCCAATTCCAGCTCAGCCATTATGCCAAGACCTCAATGCATGCATTTGTGTCTAAAATTTTCCTACAGTACCCACCCAAACTTTAAATACTCACAATCTTCATAAACACTCGCCCACTTCTTCCAAACAATGCTCATTTTATGCATCCCTCCGAATCCATCCGCAGAAAACCTCCTAGCCTCAAGGTAATTTTGGTTGAGCAACCTAAGCATACATAATCTAGACAATTACAGTTTATGATACCACATTGGAGCTCTTTGGACTTCTTCACTTCTTTGACATTTAATCATTAATTTCTTTAAATTCACCATCTTGATTTTTGGTATCGTTAACTTTTTGAATTTCTTTAGAATATTTGATCTTTTAACTTCATACTTTAACTTTGATGCTCCAAAAATTCTTCAAACTTTTCTTGTAATTCTCTCTCTTCTTTTTTCTCTTTTTTTTAACATGTAACTCACTTTTTTCACTCCAAACCCTACATGCTTAAGCGGGGGCGCTCAACTTCAACCTTTATTGGTTATAGATAATAGTTTTCCTGGATACATTTCAGGTTTAGGCTGCTAAACATATCGCATCCCTCAAACTAAGTGGGATTATGTTTTTGTTCCATGATTTCACTAAAATAGGGGAGGCCACAAATGCACTATAACGTGTATTGGCTCAACTAAACATTTGAGCTCTTATCGGATCATCCCATATAACACTAACAACTACAGTTCAAATTATTATTACTAGATGTAATTATTAAAAATTTAAAAGTTCCAATTTTTCTAGTAATTTACTTTTTCTACCCCCTACCCCACACTTGTCTCATACAATGCTCTCATTGTATGCAAAACAATAAATCAAAATTAAGAAAAAGGGAGAAAAAGGAACAGACTCCCCTGAGATAGTGGTGTGAGCATCTCCAAAAGCATGGAAAACGTGCATCTCGAACATGGACCTCTCCAAAACCTGAACTTGGTGTTGAACTAGATGAATATGTAAATAAACCACGTACACGACTCGAAACTTCAACTCTTCAAAGTGGGTACAAATATGTAGAAAAATGTGGGAAAGCATACGCCACATTATATGTAGAAAGAAACGAGGCAAAATAGTCTTCATAATGATCCCATGAAGAAACATGACAAGCCTGAAGGTAAAAACACCAAGGATCTTCAGAACGAATAGAAGAACATAAATCACGTCGTGGTGCAGAATACCACGTTGTGACTTTTGATAAAAATGCAAACAGTCTGCATCACAGTTAGCATGCCACGACATGGTGAAAGAAGGCCATGTCGTGGAAACTGGACGTCAGAAAAAAAAATCTTCATCACTTTATTCATCCTAGCAGCTTGACCAGTGTCGTAATGGGTTAAGACTCTTCTATGTAAATATACTTTCCTACTTTAACCTCTCTCCCTCCAACGTATCCCACACTTATCCTTAATTATGGGTTTCGACTCATGACTTTAACCGAACCTTGACTTGACTAGACAAACATGACTCTTGACTCAGCCTTACTTCCTTCTGAAAATTCCAATGCTAATCTGAAAAAGGAACAACCCAAAAGAAATAAAAGAGTAACATAATAGTCTAACAAAGTCTTACATCACAAACCAAATTCAAACATAAAAGAACACTACTTAAAATAAAACAAAAGAAACTAAATAGAAAAGAAAAGAAAATGCAAACCAAGCTCGGGTTGCCTCCCGAGAAGCGCTTCTTTTTGATGGAGTCATGAGCTGGACTCCGTGCTTCCTACGTTGAATCATCTAAAGAGTTCATCACCAGCTGGACCTTTTGTTCCCTAAAACGCCTCTTATAAGCTTGCACACGTCATTTTATATGCCTTTTCGAATTCTCCTTCTTAGCCTTGACTTCATATCCATCAAGCTTGTGTTTAATCCCTTGAGTCTTTAATTTTTCTTCACTCTTAAGCTCCGTACTACTTGTCTCTTCTTTCACCATTTGCCTTGTCACCTTTGAAGTAACCTCTTCTTCATCACTTGTCATCTCATCATCTTCCTTGCTCACCCAAGAAGGTGGACTCTTGTAAGCAATGACTTCAACCAAATAGGGAACAAATGCTCTTGGTTTTGTTCTTTTGACTTGATGAATTGTCTTAATTTCATCTTCCATGAGCTTTTCTAATTCTTCCAGTTCATTGTCTTCATAAATGGTGAACACCTCTTCTTGAGCATGATTCTCTTGAAAGCCATCTTCTATCCCAAAGATTTCCTTCTCATCACCTGTAACGACCGAAAAATACAACCAATTTTTTATTTTTTATTTTTCAAAAACATCTCGATTCCATTAAATCTTTACAAAAAGGTTTTCAATACAAAACATTTAACGTGTTCCCAGAATCACAATACAACAAATCATGAGGAGCGGTACGATCACGCCTTCGCCTTGCCACAGTCTCCTGAAGAACCTGAAAAACATGAAACCACAACTGTAAGCCCGAAAAATTAGTGAGATATCCCCAAAATACCAACCACAAATACCATACATGCATAACATGCCATAACATATCCGATCACAGAACAGCCATGCACTTCGGGTCTACTGTGTGACTAGTCCACCGCACCGGCCTACAGTCCACCTGGTCCACCCTTCGAGTCTATCCACATACATCGAGTCTGCAGTGTGATTGGTCCGCCCGTTCCCGGGCCTTCAATCCACCTGGTCCACTCTCTGAGTCTACAGTATGACTGGTCCGCCCGCACCGAGCCTTCAGTCTCTCTGGTCCACTCTCCGAGCCTTCGGCACGTCTGGTCCGCCCTTTCGGGGCCTACAGCCTATCCGGGCCGCTCGCTGGGCCTTCGGGACAACCGGTCCGCCCTGGGTATCTTGGCCTACCGCACACAGCAGGACCCGCCTCAACCCAACTCCAGTCCAAACAACCATGTGCACATATACATACAATCATATAGCAATCCACAGTCAACAAGCAGATCAAACAGATCACATAGCATATCATCCCCCCTAACCAGGGTACCGACCTAACAGGTCACTAGCATAGCATCACCCTATCTCTCAGGATACCGATCTCAAACAGGTCTCTATATACCATCCTAGCTCTCAGGATGCAAACATAACATAGCAACAACATAACAACAACTACCCGGATCTCAATCCGATAAGGGCCGGCCTTGGTGCCTTAGACCCTGTTGATATAGTGAGGATAACTCACCTCGAAACTGCCGACTGAACAGATAACCCAAACTGCTCCGATCACTGATACGATCTCCACCACTGGACAACCGCCAATGCACTGAACTCAAAACAACAATCAACAATTACCAAAATGCCCCTGGAAACCACTGGTCAACCCTTGGTCAAAGACAAGGTCAAAGTCAACTCCTTACTGGCCCTACTCGCCGAGTGAACCCTATGACTCGCCGAGTTCCCATAATCAAAACTTCCTTCAACCCGCGACCTAACTCGCCGAGTCACCCCGAGACTCGTCGAGTTCAACAACTCTGAGTCCACTCGCACACAACTCACCGAGTCATCCCTTGACTCACCGATTCTCGACTCGACCAGAAAATATTGGGACTCTTCGACAAGACTCGCCGAGTCCAAGAACAGACTCGCCGAGTCTAAGGCTATCTTCAACCTACTCGCCGAGTTGTTCATACAACTCGCCGAGTTACAGGCAATCTTCATCCTACTCGCCGAGTTGTTCATTCAACTCGCCGAGTTCCAGGCCATCTTCAAGCAACTCGTCGAGTCCACCCATGTGACTCGCCGAGTACCACTATTCTGAATCCATACAGCAGCACTCCAGGCCATGCAATTGCTCCAAAACATAGATCTAGCCTCCTACAACTCATCCATCACGTAAAGTGGAAAACTTTACGTGAATCCAAAGAGATCTATGCATTTTGCACATTAGGGATAAGGTTTGGGACAAGATAGCTTCATCCAACACTCAACACAGGGACTTTCATGCCTTCTAACTCTTCTCCATCCCAGATCTGAGGTAGCAACCTCAGATCTAGCCCTAAACTCCAATACATCCAAAGGATATGGTCTCAACACCCCCAAAATGAAGAATCTAGACAATAGCAGCTCAAACAAAGGAAAGATACCTCAAAAGGAAGCTCCAGAAGAAGATTATCCCGAATCCTTGCAAAGCCCTTTGATCCAAGCCTCTTCTTCTTTGGAATCTCTTCAACAACCACCTCTTCAAGCTCCAATTTGCTCAATAATGGTGCTTCTCCACGATTTTAGGGTTTCTGGGACTCAAGGGGGAACAAAGAGGCTGGGAGGAAAACATAATGATGTTTATATAGGGCTCAACCCGGGAATTAGGGTTTTCTCCACTCAGCGCCTACTCGCCGAGTCCATCTCACTGACTCGCCGAGTCGGATACTTAACACGCGACCCAGTCGCAACTCTACTCGCCGAGTCTACCCATGGACTCGCCGAGTCACTCTTTCCCAAATTACTCTTTTAGCCCTTTTACTCTACTCTTGGTATTTCAGGATGTTACAATTCTCCCCCACTTAAATTAGGCTTCGTCCTCGAAGCCTACAGCACTTCAATCTCAAAGATACTCCCACAACGCGCCACCTGGCCTTAACCTGGCCAAGTCCTTCAAGGCATACCCATCGAAACTCAAACACACTTTCTCTTTCCTTACGATGTCCTGACCACCGTCTCGAGCCGGGCACCGGCTGTACCCTCTGATAATCACCCTCAACAACCGAGAATTACCCAAGACGCATCACTGACCCAAATCTCAACATTCACCCGACCCATAAGGGCTTAGAAAGCCATGAACCATCGGATCCCCGATCCGAATCCCACTCTATCCATTCCGCGACAACGGAAAGACCCATTCTCAATCTCAGAGCAACTCCCACGAGTTATCCTCTTGCATTCACATACACATGCTGAACTTCTCCGGCACCCTCAGGTTGGGAAAAACCTGATACATTGATGATATCCTCCAACATCCCCCAGGATGAGCCACTAATACATATCCAATACCCTGATCAGAATCACACTAAGAGCCCAAGACTCTCCCGTCGCATCCCTTCCGAGTCTCTTGGCTCTACACCTGCGGAATTCCCTCCGCGACCTCAGCAGACATCCCAAACCGGATGTGCTTCAATTCCACTGCCGCAAACACGCTGCTCAGAAACCATACTCGAGTTACTCTAATCATAACTCTGCTCTGCTGCTTTCACTTCCGTGAACTTGCACTCCCTCTCGGAGTTACACACCTCTCTCACTTCCTTTTCCAAGGAATCCACTTGGCCATATTGCCACTCCAACAAGTGCCACGTTGCTCGCCCAATGCTACACCACCCTTTCAGCGTATCCGCTATCCATCCAACACATATACTCTGACTCTCATCGCAGGGACTCTCAAGCCCATGCACTATCTCCACTAATCAAGATCACTACCCGGGGCCAGACCTTCTAACGCAATCACACTGCAACGAACACAATCCATATCCTCAAACTGATCCAACAATACCTGCAGAGTCTTCAGCATGACTGGACCGCCTCACCAGGCCTTCAGCCCATCTGGACCACTCTCTCAGAACCTTCAGCCAATCTGGACCGCTCTCAGTGCCTTCAGTTTAACTGGACCGTTCTCCGAGCCTTCGGCCTGACTGGTACGCCTACCGGCCTTCAGTCTATCCGGACCGCTCAACCAGCATTCAACATTCCAGGCTATCCTCCCGGAAAATCTCCCATGCATACCGTTCTAGCCCTCGAGGGGTTCCGAACTCTAACTCCATCATACATACTTGATCCTGGCTTGCTCCCAGGCCCTCCACAATCAATGCTCTAGGTCTGTATCCCGCCCCGCCTGCTCGATACTCACTCCTATCAACCTATACTCTGGGCTGACAGAACACTTGCTGAATCCCCACAACTAAGCACTTTCGATTACTCATCGATCTCCCGGAGAATTCTCCAATTCTCCCCCACTTGGGCACTAACTATCAATCACCGGTCGCCATCACCGACCTCCAAGAACAACTCTTCCACAAAGAAAACACTTACACGCGGACTGCTTCCCACAAGCATAAACAACCTCAACGAGATCTCACATCAACACTGATCGACCTGCTCGAAAGAAACTCAATCTGCATCTAACCGCTCCTCAGAATGCAGATGCTACCCGGCCTGCAACCCAATGCCAGGTTTCCACTGATAATCCTCATGAAAGATAACCAACGAAAGTCCCAAAACACTAACCCATAACCAAGACCACAACCCGCAAAATGACGAATACCACATCGAAAACCACACAAAGATGCCAGCACAAAACAATACACCACAATAATCACAAGATAACAAGATATCAAGAAGGAAACATACCCGCAGCTGCATCCGGCACTGCTCTGACCTCCTCTGCTACAAGCTGAAAAGCACGACCCTGAGCCCTTGGGGGCTCTGCTCCACCCTGACCTCCACCTCTGATCCTCAAAGTGGCCGGTGCTGGAGCTTGCACCGGTCCTGCAACAAGCTGTGGACATTTGACCCTCAAATGCCCAACCTGATGACACTGATAGCAAATCCTCAAATCCCGAACTGGCGCTGACTGCCGACAATCCCTCGCATAGTGCCCCTCCTTTCCGCACTTGCGGCATGCACCACCGGACCTACAAATCCCAGTGTGACCCCTCCCACACTTCCCACAGTGTGACTGCTCAGATCCCCCACTCTAACATCAACGGTCTTGGGCCGTTTCGGCGCCGGCTGCGACTGCACCGGAGCCTGCCTCAGCTCACGCAACTGCAACTCAATCTCTAACTCACGCCGCCTAGCGGCCTCCTGCAACTCCAACAATGTCTCGCACCTCTGAGCAGACACAAACTGTCTGATGTCCCTCTTGAGCATGCTCAGATATCGAGACATCTGAGCCTGCTCCGAAGCGAACTCTGGGCAAAACATCGCCCTCTCAGTGAACATCCTGGTGATCTCAGTCACCGACTCCGAATCCTGCTTCAGCTCAAGGAACTCCTGAGCCAATCTCTCCCTCTCAACCTGTGGAACATAACGAGTGATGAACATCTCTCGGAACTGATCCCATGATACCGCAGCCCTCTGCGCATCCGAATATGACCCCGTGGTCAATCTCCACCAATCCTTCGCCCCAAGCCTCAACAGGTTCAGAGCACACCTCACCCTCTGATCAGCAGGGCATGAACACGTGAAGAAACATCCCTCCACGTCTGATAACCACCTCATAGCAACAATCGGGTCCTGAACTCCATCGAATGTGGGAGGCTTCGTATTAGCGAAGTCCCGATACTGAAATCCCCGACTAGATCCTCCCCCTGCCGCTGCTACAGCCAATGTAGCTGCCGCGGCAGCCGTCTCAGTGAGAGCTGCATAGCGCTCATCAAAATACTCAACCATGGCGGTCTTAATCGACCCAAACAGCTCTGGCAACTCAGCCCGGAACAACTCAGCAATCTCATCACGCAGGATCTCACGAATCCTCGCATCCAACTCGCTCGTTCTCATCTGAACGATAACCTCGGGTGGCACCGATCCGCCCGGAACTCCCTCTCCAGCTCCCGATCCTGATCCGGATCCACTCGCATCATGCCTCGGAATCTCCATACTGAAAAACACCATACCAAATCTCAGACTCTTCCCACAACCTGGGATCCAACTCTCTCTCAACCCAACCCTAGAGATCATGGTTTCCCTGATACGCGTATGGGTCCTGTGCTTTTAGTAGTACGGGCCCATACTACCTTCCACACCTACCCATATTTGTATGAAGTACTACCACAACGCCCTAGAGAAACATGCATAACAACGCTCAACCCTCACCACTAGAGGAACACTGAAAATATCCCATAAGGAACCCTAGGCTACAGGCATCACAAATCAGGCAACATATCATGAAATCCTGAAGATCCCTAGCCTATCACTAGCATGTTGTTCTATCAAAGCTCAAAAACACAATAACATGCATGGTATTTTGGGGTTACTTACTGGCTCCGGCTGGTCGTACCTCCGCGTCCTCCCTTACTCATTTTGAAAACCATTTTAAATACTCTTTTGAAAACTCTCCTCGATTTGAGACTGGAGTCACACGAATGTTCCTCCAATTCACTCAAACCAAGGCTCTGATACCAACTTGTAACGACCGAAAAATACAACCAATTTTTTTATTTTTTATTTTTCAAAAACATCTCGATTCCATTAAATCTTTACAAAAAGGTTTTCAATACAAAACATTTAACGTGTTCCAAGAATCACAATACAACAAATCATGAGGAGCGGTACGATCACGCCTTCGCCTTGCCACAGTCTCCTGAACAACCTGAAAAACATGAAACCACAACTGTAAGCCCGAAAGCTTAGTGAGATATCCCCAAAATACCAACCACAAACACCAAACACGCATAACATGCCATAACATATCCGATCACAGAACAGCCATGCACTTCGGGTCTACTGTGTGACTGGTCCGCCGCACCGGCCTACAGTCCACCTGGTCCACCCTCCGAGTCTATCCACATACATCGAGTCTGCAGTGTGATTGGTCCGCCCGTTCCCGGGCCTTCAATCCACCTGGTCCACTCTCTGAGTCTATAGTATGACTGGTCCGCCCGCACCGGGCCTTCAGTCTCTCTGGTCCACTCTCCGAGCCTTCGGCACGTCTGGTCCGCCCTTTCGGGGCCTACAGCCTATCCGGGCCGCTCGCTGGGCCTTCGGGACAACCGGTCCGCCCTGGGTATCTTGGCCTACCGCACACAGCAGGACCCGCCTCAACCCAACTCCAGTCCAAACAACCATGTGCACATATACATACAATCATATAGCAATCCATAGTCAACAAGCAGATCAAACAGATCACATAGCATATCATCCCCCCTAACCAGGGTACCGACCTAACAGGTCACTAGCATAGCATCACCCTATCTCTCAGGATACCGATCTCAAACAGGTCTCTATATACCATCCTAGCTCTCAGGATGCAAACATAACATAGCAACAACATAACAACAACTACCCGGATCTCAATCCGATAAGGGCCGGCCTTGGTGCCTTAGACCCTGTTGATATAGTGAGGATAACTCACCTCGAAACTGCCGACTGAACAGATAACCCGAACTGCTCCGATCACTGATACGATCTCCACCACTGGACAACCGCCAATGCACTGAACTCAAAACAACAATCAACAATTACCAAAATGCCCCTGGAAACCACTGGTCAACCCTTGGTCAAAGACAAGGTTAAAGTCAACTCCTGACTGACCCTACTCGCCAAGTCAACCCTATGACTCGCCGAGTTCCCATAATCAAAACTTCCTTCAACCCGCGACCTAACTCGTCGAGTCACCTCGAGACTCGTCGAGTTCAACAACTCTGAGTCCACTCGCACACAACTCACCGAGTCATCCCTTGACTCACGGATTCTCGACTCGACCAGAAAATATTGGGACTCTTCGACAAGACTCGTCGAGTCCAAGAACAGACTCGCCGAGTCTAAGGCTATCTTCAACCTACTCGCCGAGTTGTTCATACAACTCGCCGAGTTACAGGCAATCTTCATCCTACTCGCCGAGTTGTTCATTCAACTCGCCGAGTTCCAGGCCATCTTCAAGCAACTCGTCGAGTCCACCCATGTGACTCGCCGAGTACCACCGGTCTGAATCCATACAGAAGCACTCCAGGCCATGCAATTGCTCCAAAACATAGATCTAGCCTCCTACAACTCATCCGTCACGTAAAGTGGCAAACTTTACGTGAATCCAAAGAGATCTATGCATTTTGCACATTAGGGCTAAGGTTTGGGACAAGATAGCTTCATCCAACACTCAACACAGGGACTTTCATGCCTTCTAACTCTTCTCCATCCCAGATCTGAGGTAGCAACCTCAGATCTAGCCCTAAACTCCAATACATCCAAAGGATATGGTCTCAACACCCCCAAAATGAAGAATCTAGACAATAGCAGCTCAAACAAAGGAAAGATACCTCAAAAGGAAGCTCCAAAAGAAGATTATCCCGAATCCTTGCAAAGCCCTTTGATCCAAGCCTCTTCTTCTTTGGAATCTCTTCAACAACCACCTCTTCAAGCTCCAATTTGCTCAACAATGGTGCTTCTCCACGATTTTAGGGTTTCTTGGACTCAAGGGGGAACAAAGAGTCTGGGAGGAAAACATAATGATGTTTATATAGGGCTCAACCGCGGGAATTAGGGTTTTCTCCACTCAGCGCCTAGTCGTCAAGTCCATCTCACTGACTCGCCGAGTCGGATACTTAACACGCGACCTAGTCGCGACTCTACTCGCCGAGTCTACCCATGGACTCGTCGAGTCACTCTTTCCCAAATTACTCTTTTAGCCCTTCTACTCTACTCTTGGTATTTCGGGATGTTACATCACCAACCCTCAAGGTGAGCTTGGACTCGCGAATATCAACAAGAGCTTCAGCAGTGTTAAGTAACGGACGACCAAGGATAATTGGAACATCGGGATCTTCTTTTATATCCAACACTACAAAATCTATTGGAAACACAAATTTTCCAATTTTTACTAAAATATCCTCCACAATGCCTCGGGGTTGCGTCACTGAACGGTTCGCCATGCGAATAGTCATTCTTGTAGCCTTCAACTTCTGGATATCCAACTTCCGATAAAATGAATAAGGCATAAAATTAATGCTAGCCCCAGAATCGGCTAAAGCATCGACCTTCATGTTATTACCAAACTCACACGGAAGAGTGAGGCGTCCAGGATCTCCCATCTTCTTAGGTATCTCTCCCAACACAGCTTTTTAGCTTTGATCACTTATAATCACCTTAGAACATTTCTTTAGTTGTTGCCGAGTGGCTAACAGGTCTTGTAAGAATGTAACACCGAAAATTTCAAAACAAATTTTCATTTAAAAATAATCGTTTAATTCTTAAAAACACTTTGCTTAAAATCTCATTCATAATCGAATTACAAAACATAATTCCATTTTCACTTGCATAGTAAACCAGGATCCTCAAAACATGACTCTTTCTCTGGTGTGTACAATCGAGCCGGTGCCGTCCCGTGATCCTGAGAGAAACCTGAAACACATAACACAAAACACTGTAAGAACGAAGCTTAGTGAGTTCCCCAAAATACCACACATAACACATATTAGCCACTCGAGGCTATAACTCTGTGGGTCCGTGGACCCTACTCTATGAACCCTCTGGTTCTAACTCTGTGAACCTTCCGGTTCTAACTCTGTAAACATGCACAACATAAATCACATAGAAATAATGCAGTACAACACATAGCATACAAATACTCTGTCACATAACTCTGTTTACCTACTCAAGGTAAAGTATAGTGAGAAGACTCACCTCGCGTATCTCGATAACTTGAAATTCCCGGAAATCACTCGCGCTCGATCCTCCGAGCCATAATCCTCCTATAACACAATATATCTCTAATTAACACTTTCACAACTAAGGTTGACTACCCCTATCAAGTCAACACTGGTCAATGGTCAACTTTGACCGGACTCGGCGAGTGCACTAGAGCGACTCGGCGAGTCTATACGCGTTCACTGACTCCCTAGGATCCTCTCTTGACACGTCGAGTACTCCCCTGGCTCGACGAGTTCCACCTGGCATGAATCGCGGGGCCACCACGACTCAACTCGCTGAGTCTCAAGAACAACACGGCGAGTTCCAGCTTGACTCAGTCCACCTGTCAACCCTCTCTGACTATCCCTGACTCACTGAGTCAACCCTTAACTCGGTAAGACCACTCGCTGAGTGGTTATGGACAATCTTCATGCTACTCGCCGAGTCTGTTCTTCGGACTCAGCGAGTCTAAGCCATGCATGAACTCAAACTCACTCCTGAGGTCAGATCCGTTCCGGTAACTCATAGGTCCAGTCCTTCCAAGCACATTTATCACGTAAAGTTACAATCTTGGTGCTCATGCAAAGGTCTAAAGGCCTTTTTTGATGATATGGTCTCTAGAATGCTATTCTAAGCTCATGGCCTCCATTAACACTCATGAAGCTTGAAGAAAAGAGTCTCTGGACCTATTTGGGTCCAGATCTAAAGCATCAACACAAAAAGAGGCCAATTACTCCATGAATCATTCCACAAAGAAGCCCTAACTCTAAGATTTACACCAAGGGTTGAGAAAGGAACGAATGGTTACCTCAAATGAAGTCTCTGGACTCAGGAATCACTGGATTAGCACCTTCTTTGGTCTCATCTTGCCTTGATCCTCTTCTATATGCAAAATCACCCACAAATTGTAATGACCCATCTCCGGTATGATGATCCCATAGTATTTATTTAGAAGTTTGCAAGAGGGACTCGGCGAGTTCATAGCCTGACTCGCCGAGTAGGGACGGGATTTTCGAGCACGTGTTAGTCGGCGACTCGGCGAGTCCATATTCGGGACTCGGCGAGTCTGCCTGCCTGGAAGAAACCCTAAATCCCCAGGTTGCTCACTCTTTAAGCCACCTTATAGCCCCCATTCTCGCCTCCTTCACCCTCAGAAAGCTGTGAGAAAACCCTAATCCATCCTTGAGTGATCTAAGTGTTCTTATGCTAAAATTTTGAAGGATTGAAGAAGGAAAAGAAGAAAGGAGTAAGGAGAAGAGTTGTAGAGCAAAGATTCAAGGGCAAATCAGAGTTCTTTGAGGTATTCTTCGGATTTCCCCCTGTTTTATGCTTTAAACCTCCATTAGAACTCTTCTAGATCTAGTTTGATGCTTTTCTCAAGCCTTATGATTGTATGGATACCCTATTATGTCGAGATATCCTTAGATCTGTTCATTTAGGAGTTGTAGAGCCCAGATCTATTGTCTTTATGGAGCTATTTTGCATGATAACCCTAGATCTACCCTTTTAAGTGCCTTTTTAGCCTTTATCTCCTTTTTCATGTGTTTGTACACGTAAAGTTGGAAACTTTACGTGGTGAATCAGCTTATTGGACTCAGATCTATCATTTGTATGTAATGGATCCAAGCAGAATCGAGTTTTGAGTTGCTGCATGCAAGCGACTCGGCGAGTCGGAAGAACGACTCGGCGAGTCGAGTCGCGAGTCCCCATTTTTCCCCTCTTGAGTGATGACGAGTGGAAGCCTGTGAGTAGTAGAGTGGACTCAGTGAGTTGGAGAGCAGAATCAGTAATGGAGGGACTCGGCGAGTTGTTCATACAACTCGGCGAGTCCAAGGCAATCTTCTTAAGTTCAAGAACAACTCGTCGAGTTGTTCGTATGACTCGGCTAGTCGGATGAAGATTGTCTGAGTTCTTGGATCGAGAGGGTACTCGTCGAGTCGATGCCATACTCGACGAGTAGCCACGAGTAGGGTTGAGAAGTGAGGCTAGCGACTCGGCGAGTTGGCGGCCCAACTCGGCGAGTCAGGTCAACTGTGGGTTGACTTTGACCGAGAGAGTTGACTTTGACCAAGGGTAAAAGAGTCATTTTACCCCAATGCAGTGTTTAGTATTTGATTTAGTGTGTTTATGGACTTGTAGCCGGGGAGATACCGGAGCAACAGCAGTTAGCTTCCAGAGCCATTCACACAGCAGCCAGTTCACGAGGTGAGTTTCCTCTCAGTAGGAACGGGTCTACGGCCACAATGCCGGCCCGTTTAGTTAGCAGTAGTTCCGGACTTTGGTCCGATGCAGTAGTTGGAGTGCTTGATGTCTTTGTGATTCAAGCATGTTTGTGTTATGTGTTTCGGGCTCTGTTCCGATGTAGTATGCAGTATATGTGATTATAATAGTTGATATGTGTTATGCTATGTCATGATCAGCCAGTTCCGGACTTCGGTCCGATGTAGGGGACAAGGTCCCAGTCAGTTCCGGACTTCGGTCCGATGCAGCTAGTTCAGGACTTCGGTCCGATGCAGTCAGTTCCGGACTTCGGTCCGATGCAGTTAGTTCCGGACTCTGGTCCGATGCAGGGGACAAGGTCCCAGTCAGTTCCGGACTTCGGTCCGATGCAGCTAGTTCCAGACTTCGGTCTGATGCAGTGGGCAAGGCCCAGTATGTGCTTTATATGTATTGTATGGTATGTGGTAGTTTGGGGGAGCTCACTAAGCTTCGTGCTTACATTTTCAGTTTTGGTTTCAGGTACTTCCGCAAGCAAAGGGAAGAGCTCGGGATGATGGCATCGCACACACCACAGCTTCAGTCTTGTCCTGGGAGTTGATTTAGTTTTCTTGATATGTTTGGATAACAGTTGTGATACAGTTTTTCCCACAGTGTTTTATTATGATTTTCGAAACACGCAGCACATGGTTTTATTATGTGATAATCAGTCTCGTGGTTTTATTATAATAAAAAAATCGAAATTTTTGGGTGGTATTTTCGGGTTGTTTCACAAATAATCAAGGATCTTCCTCTTTTCTCTCACAAAATGCTCAAGGACTCCTTTAGGGTTCTCTCTGGGGTTGGTGGCCGCAAATGACGGCCATAAGCCCTTTTAAATAGGTCTCATACCCTGAAATTTAGGGTTTCATTAAACAGCGTGGACTCGCCGAGTCCAGACGCGAACCCTTTCCCAAACCGCGATCATACTCGGCGAGTTTGAGCTCCAACTCACCGAGTCTCCTCACAAAACACCAAAATTAAGAAGAATAAATAATACATGGGAACCCGGGCTGTTACAATTCTCCCCTACTAGAACTAGACTTCGCCCTCGAAGTCTCGCTTTGCAAATAACTCCGGATGCTGCTCACGCATCTCAAGCTCCGGCTCCCAAATCATCTCGGACCCCTTACGATGCCGTCACTGACCCAAAACCAAGGGTATCTCCTTGTTCCTCAGAACCTTGATTTTCCGATCTCTGATGGCCACTGGTATCTCAGCATAATTTAGGCTCGCATCCACCTGAATATCCTCCAATGGAACCACTGTCGACTCATCGGCTAAACATTTCCTTAGTTGCGACACATGAAAAGTGTCGTGAATCTGCCCCAACTCTGTTGGCAAATCCAAAAGATAGGCTACCCAGCCTACCCTCGCGATCACTCGGAATGGAACAATATATCGGGGCCCCAACTTGCCCCTCTTCCTGAATCGAATCACTCCTTTCCAAGGAGAGACCTTCAGGAGTACAAAGTCACCGACCAAAAATTCAAGCTCGGACCGGTGCCTGTCCGCATAACTCTTCAGGCGAATCTGAGCGGTCAACAACCTCTGTCTGACTTGTTGTATCTGCTCTAACGTCTGAAGTATGATCTCTGTACTTCCCATCACACGTTGCTCTACCTCTCCCCCGCAAATGGGGTCCGATACCCCCTTCCCTACAACAGCTCAAAGGGTGGCATACTGATGCACTAATGATGGCTGTTGTTGTAGGAAAACTCTGCCAAGGGAAAATACGGGCCACAATTTCCCCCCGAAATCTAATACACATGCCCGAAACATATCCTCGAGCATCTGAATCGTTCGCTCGCTCTGAAGTGTCCGCAGACATCACCATGGTAAACTCTTGCTCATTTCTCGTATTCATCTTCGTTACCGAGCACCAGGTCAGCTTTTGGCCCCACAGCGGAACCCCCAAAGGTCACACATAACATGATCCAAAACATCTCACTAACTTCTTCCCCGTGACCACTGTCACGGCCCAATGACACGCAAGTCACGAAATTCCCTTTTTCCTCCTAAAAAAATACAATCCAATCGAAGATCGACTCAGCTCTAACCTCTGGCGTCTGCTGCACATATTTTACCGCGCGCCTCGCTGACCCTCCCGACAGAGACGGAGACCTCAGTCTCGCCCCGGTTTAACCACTAGGCTCCAAAAACTCAACACTAGGGCTACTCAAGCCTAAAACTCTTCTGCATCATGCACTTATTGGAGAACACTCCATCATCACGCTCTCTTGCCGTCTAGTGGGTACTATAGCTTCCCGCAACATTACGATAGCCTCTGACTAGTAGGTACTACGGCTCCCCGTAGTATCACAACGCCAACTAACTAGTGAGTACTACGGCTCCCCGTAGTACCACGACTCCCTCCCTCTGACTGGTGAGTACTACGGCTCCCCGTAGCATCACAACACCCTCTGACTGGCAAATACTACGGCTCCCCGTAGCATCACGACTCTCTCTCTCTCTAACTTGTGAGTACTACGGCTCCCTGTAGCGTCACAACACCCTCTGACTGGTAAATACTACGACTCCCCGTAGCTTCACCCTATACTCTCATTCTCATTACAACGCCACACTATGTTCACTAACTCATGCACCGAAGACTATCATAGATAGTTACACACACACTTTCCCCGATATGCATTACAGACTCTGGCGGCAACCGCCATAACACAGAACCTACCTCTACGGAGATCCACTTCCTTAAATAATCCCTCTTGATGACAATACACGAAGGGCTCCCACTGGAACCGTGGATACATGATACATCACTAGTCATCTTAAACCCAAGACTCTAAATAACTCTGAAATCGGGACGCTATACGCAGAAACCACAAAACACCCTAACAGAGCATCACAATGTCCTCCCTCTACCATTAATTCCCTTACTCCCAACACCATACACATACAACAATACATTTCCTCTGAATCCCATAATAATTTCTTATATCACTCGATGCGCAACTTCAGTGCATCCAAACACTCAATTGGAATACAAGGAAGGCGCTAACCCTTCAGAACACACTGATGATCTTCCGAAACCCTTTCCACTACTGCTCAAAATCCAAGCGAGAATACACATCCCAGCCCGGGAGTTGGCTACTCGACAATATTCTACCCATATTTCAACCCAGAAGTTCTTAATTGCCCATACCATCATTACGAGTCTTCTACTTGAGACAACTCTGACCTCCACCAGATTCCTGACCATTGACCACCCGTCGTGGAGACACCCATCCTTCTTTCAGACATATACCTCATGCATTATCTTGCCCTACACCTTTCCTTGATCACCAATGACCCTGATCTCATGAATTCAAGCCGCAGGTTTCTGCATCCAACCCCTAACCGCTCTTACACAAATCTCTGGTTCTCTCAATAAACCACCCGGTTCTCCCCCACTTAGGGTTCGAACCATCACTATCTGACACATCAACAACCTCACGAACTATTTTCACCAGCAATAACGCACCTGTCCCTGCAAGGTGCTACGCAATTCCCGATAGTCCTCTTTTAAGGAATTCAATTGATCTCATAACTCTGAACCTCAGATGAAATCCTCAAAAACTTCTCGTCACGACTGCCTCTAGTCGTTCAAAGTCTCGTACCAATCCAATACCAAACAACTCAACTGTCCAATAACATCACTGACTCATAGACTGGACCACGAAATCATCATACTCCCCCACCTCGACTCATCAACCGACGTTCCAACACATGGATCATCCCAAGAACAGGGACCCACTCCCATATTCAATACCCAACGTAGATAGAAAAACCACTGCACTGATTAACTCGACTGGACTCCCCACTGATACCTCTACAATACACCCTACTATACTCAAACAGGTGTAACGTGGTCCTTGACTATCTCAGTCCCAACTGACTATCTGCTGATGGTAAATCACTGTCTCGTAGCACACATGCTACCTGATACTCTGATGGAAAATCATCATCAATGACAACCTGCAGGGTTTTACCCCCAAACCCGAAACTTAAACATTAGGCCTCTCATGTTCCGCACACGAACATAAATAGCACCACTCAGGTCATAGAAGGTGACATCTCCTCTATCGACTGATTGCTCAACTCAGACCGAAATTCTCCCCTCCCTCTAACTCCTTACCAAAATACTCTGATAGGCTCTCGACCTCCCTCTCAAGGGACGCCTCTTCGAACTCAATCATGGCCTACATGCCTAAAACCCATAGCGTCCAATCTCTACCTCATCAATCGTGACCGGATAACCGGAGAACCACAAGCATCATTCACTAAGAACCATGGTACTCTTCCCATGACATCTCTTCTCAATATACTCCGGTGTATGGTACCCGAACCATAGCATCACTCCTCCATCTGCTCCGATGTATGGTACTCGAACCATAACATCATTCCTTCATCCGCTCCGATGTATGGTACTCGAACCATAACATCACTCCTCAATCCGCTCCGATGTATGGTACTCGAACCATAACATCACTCCTCAATCCGCTCCGATGTATGGTACTCGAACCATAACATCACTCCTCAATCCGCTCCGATGTATGGTACTCGAACCATAACATCACTCCTCAATCTGCTCCGATGTATGGTACTCGAACCATAACATCACTCCTCAATCCGCTCCGATGTATGGTACTCGAACCATAACATCACTCCTCAATCTGCTCCAATGTATGGTACTCGAACCATAACATCACTCCTCAATACGCTTCGATGTATGGTACTCGAACCATAACATCACTCCTCCATCCGCTCATTAGAACCGTCAGAATACTCCCTGTTTCAAGTATGGGTCCTCTGTTTTCAGTAGTATGGGCCCATACTACCTGTCACATCTACCCATACTTTCCACATGGACTATCCCGGAGCTCCTAAGTAGCTGCTCGACCTTCCCGTTCACCAATTCCGTCGCGCGCTCGCTTCCCAGCGAAATTCTCTACTCTGCCAGCGCACTCATCTGGCTAAGGTTACTCCCTAGGCTCTTCCTAGATTCCCACACTTCTCTGCCATCAGCTGCTGAAGAGCTCCTAATGATGCCAGCCATCTACCTCCTGAATATCGTCATATTCGCTTGGTAGCTGACTCCCATCATCGAGAGTTCCACAAAGCACGAAGCAAGCAGCATTCGAGCATCGAAGATTATATTGACTCACTTTGGGTGATAACTCCGCTTGCTCTGCTCATCCTCGAAAGTACCACCGAACTCTGCAACTCTTCCCCTCGTGGGTTCTAACTATTCTTTCTCTAAGTACCACGGTACTTATCTAGGTATCTCCCCTAGATTACTCCTCTACTCAAATCCCCTAAAGGATTCCAACTAAATATTCTCACTCATCACATACTCAAAAGCACATCGCATATAACAGCAATTCCTAGGCTAAGTCATCACAAATCAGGCCACTCTAGTCCTATGATATGGAATACCTAGCCTGTCTCTAGCATGCAATAATATCTCATAAAGTGCATCATAAATATCTCATAACACAAAAGTAAGGGTATTTCGGAAATCACCGTTCGGGCTCTGGCTGATTGTACACACTGCTCTTTTTCGCTTTCTCTTTGAACTCTTATTCGCTTTAGAAAATTATTTCTTCGAAAACTTTTCTTACTTCCTCAGTTTGAGTCCAAATTTACCCGAAGGCGCATCCGAATCCCTCAAACCAAGGCTCTGATACCAACTTGTAACACCGAAAATTTCAAAACAATTTTTCATTTAAAAATAATCGTTTAATTCTTAAAAACACTTTGCTTAAAATCTCATTCATAATCGAATTACAAAACATAATTCCATTTTCACTTGCATAGTAAACTAGGATCCTCAAAACATGACTCTTTCTCTAGTGTGTACAATCGAGCCGGTGCCGTCCCGTGATCCTGAGAGAAACCTGAAACACATAACACAAAACACTGAAAGCACGAAGCTTAGTGAGTTCCCCAAAATACCACACATAACACATATTAGCCACTCGAGGCTATAACTCTGTGGGTCCGTGGACCCTACTCTATGAACCCTCTGGTTCTAACTCTGTGAACCTTCTGGTTCTAACTCTGTAAATATGCATAGCATAAATCACATAGAAATAATGCAGTACAACACATAGCATACAAATACTCTGTCACATAACTCTGGTTACCTACTCAAGGTAAAGTATAGTGAGAAGACTCACCTCGCGTATCTCGATAACTCGAAATTCCCGGAAATCACTCGCGCTCGATCCTCCGAGCTATAATCCTCCTACAACACAATATATCTCTAATTAACACTTTCACAACTAAGGTTGACTACCCCTATCAAGTCAACACTGGTCAACTCTGGTCAACGGTCAACGGTCAACTTTGACCGGACTCGGCGAGTGCACTAGAGCGACTCGACGAGTCTATACGCATTCACTGACTCCCTAGGATCCTCTCTTGACACGTCGAGTACTCCCCTGGCTCGACGAGTTCCACCTGGCATGAATCGCGGGGCCACCACGACTCAACTCGCCGAGTCTCAAGAACAACACGGCGAGTTCCAGCTTGACTCAGTCCACCTGTCAACCCTCTTTGACTCTCCCTGACTCACTGAGTCAACCCTTAACTCGGTAAGACCACTCGCTGAGTGGTTATGGACAATCTTCATGCTACTCGCCGAGTCTGTTCTTCGGACTCGGCGAGTCTAAGCCATGCATGAACTCAAACTCACTCCTGAGGTCAGATCCGTTCCAGTAACTCATAGATCCAGTCCTTCCAAGCACATTTATCACGTAAAGTTACAATCTTGGTGCTCATGCAAAGGTCCAAAGGCCTTTTTTGATGATATGGTCTCTAGAATGCTATTCTAAGCTCATGGTCTCCATTAACACTCATAAAGCTTGAGGGAAAAGAGTCTCTGGACCTATTTGGGTCCAGATCTAAAGCATCAACACAAAAAGAGGCCAATTACTCCATGAATCATTCCACAAAGAAGCCCTAACTCTAAGATTTACACCAAGGGCTGAGAAAGGAACGAATGGTTACCTCAAATGAAGTCTCTGGACTCAGGAATCACTGGATTAGCACCTTCTTTGGTCTCCTCTTTCCTTGATCCTCTTCTATATGCAAAATCACCCACAAATAATCAAGGATCTTCCTCTTTTCTCTCACAAAACGCTCAAGGACTCCTTTAGGGTTCTCTCTGGGGTTGGTGGCCGCAAATGACGACCATAAGCCCTTTTAAATAGGTCTCATACCCTGAAATTTAGGGTTTCATTAAACAGCGTGGACTCGCCGAGTCCACCTTTTGGACTCGCCGAGTCCGGACGCGAACCCTTTCCCAAACCGCGATCATACTCGGCGAGTTTGAGCTCCAACTCGCCGAGTCTCCTCACAAAACACCAAAATTAAGAAGAATAAATAATACATGGGAACCCGGGCTGTTACAAAGAACTTCGCGTATTCTGGAATTTTTGAAAGCGACTCAATAAAAGGGGTATTAATCGGAATACCCTTTATTTGTTGAATAAATTCCAGGTGTTTCCTTTCCAGTGGACTGGGATGCGCTCGAGACGGAAATGGTAAAGGAGGTTGATAAACCGGAAAAGGCTCAGGAACTTTTTGTTCAGAAAAGGGCCATGTCGTGGCCAGACAAGTGCCACGTCGTGGTGCAAGTGTTTCAGCAACCTCTTCACTTTCGAACTTTGGCTTCTTTGGTTTTGGATCGGCCTGCTGTGGTTCTTCTTCTAATGCCTCCATGAACTCAGAGATGGCCTCTTCTTCAGTATCTATGGCCATTACGTGAGATTTGGTCTTCATTTCAGGATTTTTCGGGCATAGCTTCTCATGAACCAGAGTGGCTAGTTGACCAAGTTGCACTTCAAGATTATTAATGGAGGCTTGTTGATTTTTTATTAAAGCTTGTTGTTCTACCATTAATGCATGATGATTCTTTACCAAAGTTCTTTGTTCATTAATAGTAGAATCAGTAGCCTCGTGTCTCTTTTCCGAGGCTTCCATAAACTTTATCAACATGGTCTCAAGATCGGGTTTCTTCTCAGCTGGTGGCTGATCCTTTTGGTAGAAGCCTCGGCCTGTTTGCCTATAATTCTCTTCTTTATGCTTCTTATGTTCTTCATATGGCAGCCACTCTTTCTTTGGTTTCCTCCAGTCTTCATCGTACTTGTCCCCACTCGAGTAGCATACTTGAGCCTTTTTATTCCCATATTCATCCAAATTACAGTCCTTGGTTAAGTGTGGACCATTACACCTCTCGCAACTAACTCTTATGGCATGAATTGAGTGGTCCATTTATGTCAACCTCCGCTCCATATTATTTAGCATAGCCATTATGGCTGCTATTTCTTCAGTTTAGGTCCCTCCACCACCTTTGATTCCTTCTTGCCTAGGGTTGTGGTACTCACGAGAGTGCTTCGCGAATTCTTCAATTAGCTCCTTAGCCTCCCTTGGATTTTTCTTTGTTAAAGGTCCTTGTGAATCAAGGAGTTGTCTTGTCATAACGTTGACCCCATCATAGAAAATTGACATCTCTTGTTGCACATTTAGATCATGTTGAGGAAATTTTCTGAGCAAGCCCTTGTATCGCTCCCATGCTTCGTATAATGACTCCCCCGGCTGTTGTTCAAAGTTGGCTATTGCCTTCTTGAGTTTAGATATCTTGGATGGTGGGCAAAATTGGTCAAGAAATTGCTCACGCATTTGAGCCCAAGTGGTGATCGTACCCGGTGGAAGTGATTTTAACCATTCTTTATCAGCTCCCTTGAAGGTAATGGGAAGCATCCTAAGCAAGACGGTGTTTCTGTTGACCTTTGGGACATTAAAGTAATCTACAATGTCATTGACTTCATCGAGATGCTTAAAAGCATCCTCATGATCCCTCCCATAAAATGGGATATCCTTCAATGCAGTCAAGATGTGCCCCTTCAGCTCGAATGTGGCAGTGGCAGGTATTGCGGGTTGGATTAAACCGGGACCCATATCTTCTCAGATCCGCTTCTTGTAAGCTCCCATGGACATCTCCTCAATGTCTGCCATCTCGTTCCTTTGCTCGTTCTCGGGTTCGCTCGTATGTTCTTCAAATTCAGGCTCGGTATCGTATTCAGATTCGGTTTGGACGGGTATTTGATCCAAGTGTTCAAGCTTTCTCTTGTTCTTTGAGGATGAACTTGACTCCCCCGATTTCTTTGAGAACACTGATTTGAACTCTTGCAATGGCGTCTTCTTTGGCGTGTGATCTTCCTTCGTGTTCTTGTTCTTATTCTTGTGAAGAGTAGACTTGGGATCTTCGAGTGGTGGCACCAAAGGTGTGTTAGAGCCTCTGGTCATGAACTACTGTAAACTAAAATGAATAAAAGCATAAAACTGAACTAAAATAGAAAAATAAACTAAGAACTAAAAAAAAACTAAAATTCTCAGAAACCACTTCGTGGCACTTTTCTGGCCACGTCGTGTTCTCTGAAATAAAATAAAAAATTAAATTTTGCTGGAAAGTTAACTTTTTGCGGGTTCTACCCCACAAAAAGGATCGATTAACCTAATGCAAATAAATTAAGAAACTATGTCGTTCCCCGGCAACGGCGCCAAAAACTTGATGTGCACGGAAGTACCCACTAATTTTAATATTTATAACCTAACAAACTTAGACTAACTATGCACTTATAGGCAGTGTACCTAATCAGATTACAGTATAGCTTAGGTAAGTCAAATGTCGATCGCAGGGAACGGTGTTATTAATTACTTTATTAACTACTAAATTAATCTAATTATTAACAAGCTAAGAGGGTTTTTATCTAATTTTTCAAGTTTAGATGAACTTAATTCTTTAACAAAAACTCAATCAATAAACAAAATACTTCTGTTAGTTCGAATCCACTTTCACTCAATGGTTATACATTAGCTATAACTATTACTGTTGGTGACCAATTAAGAATGTATTAGCAATTTAGTTCTAAATCTACTAATTATTAATCAATTCATATAAATCTATTTATGTTCATACAATAGTTAACACATAATCAATTATTAAATAGAATTCGAGCCATGAAGATTAATTAATCAAAACACAATTACAGTCATAATATGAGTTCTCTAACGCAGCTTAGCTTAATTATTCAATTACTAATCTAAGATTGGTTTGATCTTAGCTCCAATAACTAGTGTTCACTATATCATTAGGTATTCAAGTTCATGCAGAATTGTGTTCACTAACTACACAGAACAAGAGTTTAAAGCAATCAAATAACTAGTTCAAGCATGCTACGTAAAATCAATCAACACAAGCATATCACCATCAATTAAAGTTAAGTCTAATGCATTGAAACCATGAGTTCCAGCTTCATCTAGCTAACAGAAGCAGCTAGATTTCGCTGGACATATTAACAGCTAAACAAACGAATATTATAATCCAAAACATGTTAAAGTGTACCAAACTATAAACCAATTTATGAACTCTTTCTTCCTTGGTGCTAGGACCAGCTTCTAGATCTTTTTCTCTTCTGAATTTCGTATTTAGGAACCCCTCTAAGCAGTTAAAAGTCCTCCAAGTCGTAGGGTTCAAGAGTATATATATATATATATATATATATATATATATATATATATATATATATATATATATATTCTGAAAAATCTTGTGCCACGTCGTGGTTATCTCTACCACGTTGTGGTTTTTTAAATATTCCGTATCTGGCAAGGACTCCTTCTTTACGTAATCTTGTCTTCTAGAATACTCATGTCACGTCGTGGTTTACTCTGTCACGTCGTGGTTTTAGCGAATTCCGTGGCTTTCTTTATCTTTTGCACTCCAAACCTCCAATGTTCCATGAATTGTCAAATCTGGCGCCTTTCTTCAAAAATACTTCTAATTGGCTGCAAGTAACAATTTAAACTCATAAGTACCATTATTCTAAACATATTACCAACTTATTAATAAAAATGTCAATAAATATTGCCTAAAAATAGGTATGAATATGGTAATATCATAGCACAACACCTTCCAGCGGCAACAAATTTAGCTTCAATGGTAGAACAAGCCACTAATTTATGCTTCTTGCTTTGCCAACTCACCAAGATATCTCCATGCATTTGAACCCATCATGAAGTACTTTTACGATCAATGTCATATCCACCATGATCAGAATCAGTGTATCCCACCAGATTGAACTCAAAATCATGAGGATAGTATAACCCAATATTTGATGTATGCTTTAAATAACAAAAAATTCTCTTTATAGCGTGAATATGAGATTCCTTAGGACTGGCTTGATAACGAGCACACAATATGGTTGTAAACATAATGTTAGGACGACTTGTAGTAAGATAGAGCAGTGAACCTATCATCCCTTGATACAGATTTGTGTTCATATCAGCGCCAGTTGGATCATCACCAATAAACGTTGATGAAGACATTGGAGTTGTCGGTTTGTAGTTAGAAAAACCATACTTCTTCAGCATATCTGCAAAGTATTTAGTTTCAAAAACAAAAAATACGATCACTTAGTTTTTTAACCTGCATACCTATAAAGAAGGTTTGTTCACCCATCATGCTCATTTCGAACTTCTTAGCCATGATCTCAGCGAATTCAGAACTTAGATTCTCATTAGTGGATCTGAAAATGATATCATCAAAATACACTTGAGCAAGAATGATGTGAGATCCTGAAGGCTTGATGAACAAGGTGTTGTCAATATTTCCTCTTTTTATGCACTTGTAAGAAGATAGCTCGCCAATGTGTCATACCATGCTCTAGGTTCTTGCTTTAAACCATAGACAGCTTTATGAAGACAATATACATGATTTGGAAACTCTTCACTTTCAAACCCTGGAGGTTACTTTAGAAACACTTCTTCTTGAAGATATCCATGTAAGAAGTTAGTCTTAACATCCATTTGATAGACTTTGAAGTTGTTGATCGAAGCAAAAGCAAGAAATAGAAGAATTTATTTAAGTCTAACAACAGGAGAAAATGTTTCATCATAGTCAAACCCTTCCAGCTGACATAAACCCTCAGACAAAAGTATAGCTTTGTTTCTTATGATGATACCATCTTCATCCATCTTGTTTTTAAAACCCAACGAGTTCCAGTGATAGTTTTTCCTTGATCCTTAGAACAAGAGTCCGCACATGTTGACGTTCAAATTCATTCAGCTCATCTTGCATAGTCTTGATCAATTTAGCTCCTTTCAGGGCGTCAACAACATTCTTTGGTACAATCATCGAGACAAATTCACAAAAATGTAGAAGTTGCTGCTGAATCTGCTACGAGTGAGAATCTCACAATTTACATCTCTAATGATTTGAGATTCAAGATGATCTCTAAGAATTCTAGGATTAGGACATTCATTCATGTTGTTTGGAACAAAATCTTATTGAATTGATGGTTTAGCTTCTTTAGAGATGGCAGGCTGATCTTCAGAGATAGGTTGTGAGCTTATATTTTGATCAACATTAGGAACAACAGGCTCAGTGTCATTTCACAAGAATTCATGAACAAGGTTTGAGGGACTGGAAGTAAGTTAATTCATAATTGATGATGGGTGATCAATCTGGTCATGAATGAATGAGTCTTCATTGAAAGGTACATGAGCAGTTTCCTTAACAGTTTGCCTTGAAGATTAAATACGATGCAAGCTTTGGATATACTAGAGTAACCTAAAAACACTCCTTCATCAACTTTAGCTTCAAACTTAGAACGTTGATCTCTTTTATTCAACCTAAAAACACACGAAAGTAAGAGATGTACGGTTTCCTTCCCTTAAGTAGATCATAGGAACATTTCCCATGACGCTTAACAACGATTGACTGGTTTTGGGTATAACACGTTGCGTTGACAGCTTTAACCCAAAATGACAAAGGAAGACCGGCTTCAACAACCATAGTTCTTCCAGCTTCAATGAGTGTTCTATTTCTTCTTTCAGCTATGCCATTTTGTTGGGGAGTTTTAACAGCAGAGAAATTCTGGGAAATTCCTTAGTTTGAGCAAAAGTCTTCCTAAGATGAGTTTCTAAACTCAGTTCCATGATCACTACGTAATTTACTAACTTTGTGTCATAGACAACTTCCCATTGCTTAATGATAGAAATGATTTCATCAGCGACATGACTCTTCTTTATAAAAAATACTACCCAGGTAAATCTTGAAAACTCGTCCACAATAACGAAAGTATACTTCTTCCTAGCACTTGACTTAATTGGGACCGATCCAAAAAGATCCACATGGAGAAGATGAAGTGGTTTGATGATGGAGGAACAAGACTTTGGATTGAAGGATGACTTGGTTTTCTTACCATTTTCACATGTTGAGCATAGCTTATCATTGACAAATTGCATATTAGGAATTCCTCTTAAAATCTAATTCCCTGAAATCTTTGATATGTTCTTGAAATTCAAATGAGATATATGCCACAACCAATTTAGATAAGACTGGCCATGAGAGAAGAAGCAACAACGATGAAAGTTGTTAGTAGAGAACATATCCAAGACATCGATGTCATTCTATCCGTTAACAGTTAGAATAGTGACATTGTTTTGATCAACAACCTTTCATTCTCTCTTGTTATATTGAACTTCATAATCAGCATCACACAGTTGGTTGATTGAAATGACATTGTGCTAAAGACCTTTCACGTAAGATACGTTCTTGAGTACAACAGAATTGCACATGATGGTTCATATCCCTTTGTAGCTCCCTTACCATTATCTCCATATGTAACAGTAGGATCATCCTTCTTTATGAAATCAAGAGACTTGAATCTAGTCACATGTCTTGAGCAACCGCTATCTAGATACCAAATATGTTCTTTACCCTAAAACTAAAATATATAGTTAATATACACTAACCCCTCTTGCAATGGGTCACTTAAGAAAAGATGTTATAACAATCATCAGGGAGACAGTTTGAAGAGTTTCCCTTTTTTATCCACTTTTCATTTCAAATCATGATGTTGTCATTGCGAATGGTTTTCTTTTCAAGAAAACACTCTATGACTTTATGAGAAGCCTCACCACATCGATAACAAACTTTGATTCTAGGATTCTTTCCATTAACATTAGATTTTGATTTCTTTTCAACTGTTGAATCTGAAGAACATTGATTATTTGATTTAAGAAATTTTGTTTTAGTTCTGGAACAAGGATTCTCATCGATGATATGCTTAGACAATACCTTGTCATGAGGCTCATGAGACATTGAAGAGTCATATGAAGTAGAAGACTTTGATTGATCTTTAGGTTCAGAGTTGCTAACTGTACACTAAGGAACGATGCTAAGAATTCCGTTTACGGAATGAAATTCACTATTACATATAAGAAATTTTAGCAAAGCCTTGGTGGAAGGTAGAACATAGTCACGATGAGAAGGTTGGCGGGAAGTATCAAGAGCAAATAATTGAGAAATACATTTGATGTTACCATTAGAATCACCGGAGCAATGAGTATCAATTAAAGTTTGATTTAAAAAAATAAGAACTCACAAATCTATTTTTAAATTCTTTTTCTAAACAATCCACGGTATAGAAGGTTTATTTACACTCAACACCTTTTGTTAAGGAAACATCACCTATATCGTTGTAACACCCACATATTCGGGCTAGTCAATTTCGAGACAATAAACATCAAAAAATGAGTTTTTGATGGAAGATTGGTTAGAAGGCGTAATATTAACGAAGTTATAGTATGTGTTACAAGGGTTTCGTACATATAAAGAACGCCGAAATCCGAGTTATAACGAAGAAGTTATGGCCTGTCGAAGTTTTACGGCAAAACCGGCATGGCACCGGGAAATGTAAATAGTGAATTTACGATAGAGAACTTTTTAGCCTTATCAATATAAACAAAAGTTTTAGTGTATGTTAAACTGAGAGCGTGCATAAAAAAAATGTCCAAATCTGACTTCGTATGAGGAACTTATGATTTTTCTAAGATTTGGCTTAGTAGTGCACAACCCGGAATTCGAATTTTAGATCGAGCGGTTTTTGCCCAATGTGACCAAAATGAGAGTTAAAGGTCTCATTAATAGGAACTCAACGGTAAAAAGACAGACGAAAATGGAGTCCGTATGTAGAAGTTATGAATTTTACGCGGTCATTTAACAGTATAATCTCCTCTTACTGTTAAATTTAAAATCGGTTGAGAATTAGCCAACAGAGTCAAAACAAAAGTTTTATATCTTATTTTTATCTACACGTGGATATAAAGAACGTCGAAAACGGAGATTGTATGCAAAAGTTATGAATTTTTGAAAATCGACTGTTTTACCCCCTATATGCGATGCCACGTGTCAGCACCAGGCTTTGCCTTGGTGTCCAAGCCAGCTCACGACGTGAGCACTACTTCCTCACGACGTGAGTGACCCCAACTCAGCCTATAAATAGATGAATGAAGGCTACCGAGTTCCTCACACCTCCCATCATTTCTCTCTCTCTCTCTCTCTCTCTAGAACCTCTCTCTAGCCTCTAAAACCCCCCTAAAGCCTAGGTAAACCCCCTAGCACCCCGAAGGAAGCCCCGAGGCTCCCGGAGACTCTGAGAGAAGTCTTTTGGCACGGTAGCGCTGCTCCAGCGGAGCTCGGTTTTGAGAAAAAACCGCTGTAAGTGAGCTACGTCTGCCCTATCTTTAAATATAGTTTATATATAAATATAATATCGTTATTATGAACCTATAAATAAGATTTATCAGTGATTCAAAGTCGTTATATTGATTGATCTACTTAAAGGGATGATGTCTAGGCTGTGATTTAGTGAGATGTTTAAAGTGGGATTTCCAAACAGTATACTTCGTATACCAAACGGAACCTACCTCCGATATGATCCTACCAGGTTGTTCCTTACTTGATAGATCATGAAGTAGATTCTGAGTTAATGATGAATCTAGACTAATAATTAATCATGGTAATATTAGACTAAAATTTAGTGATAATAATGCTAGGTTTCGTCGAAGGAAAATAGAATCGTTAGAAGCGAATCGCTGGCTGAGTTTGGAATCATCACTTTAACACGTGAGTGCATAGTTATTTTCATCTTACACATAGATATGAAATATTTTATATAAATTACGTGCTATATGTGCATATTATCTGTATACTTGTTATCTATGTTGGATGAACGATTTTATACAAGTTTTAAATAATTTAAATTGTATATGTATTTTATATCTACAAATATGTTGGATAAAACATGTATAGATGAATGATGAGAGATGAAAAATGATATGAGTGAACATTGGCAGCTATAGACTTAGTGCCTAATAAATAACCTCGGCAACTATGGACTTAGTGTCTATTGGATAAATGCTGGTAGCTATGGACTTAGTACCTGTTAGATAAAGTTGGTAGTTATGGACTTAGTACCTATTAGATAAACACTGGTAGCTATGGATTTAGTACCCGATGAATGAACTTTAGCAGCTATGGAATTAGTGCTTTACGAACGAGCATTGGAGCTATGGACTTAGTGCCTGTCATATAAACCCTGGAAGCAATGGACTTCGGAATGAACGAATGCAGGATAGATGACTCTTAGGGTAGACCCTAAGAGTAAGGAAGATACTGGGGATGGGTAATTGGGTTATTGTTTGATGTTTAAGCATAATAATTAAATTATTGTTGGCTGAAAACCCTATGTACTCACCAGGTTTCCCAACCTGACCCACTCAAGCTTATTTGTATCACAGGTGTCAATATGAAGTTACATTACACTGAGAGATTAAAGAGATGTAGATCACCAGTGTAAATGAATGTAAGTTCTGTTTATGCTTATGTTTCTATATTAATGATGACATCCCAAATGTTTTCAAATGAACAAAAATACATTTCTTTGGAAATACTTTGATAACGTATTTATCATGTTTTTCTGGGAACAAATTTCACAACATTTTTATTAAAAGAGGTACTCTGATTTTTATAAAGCATAAACAAAATCGGTCTTTTCTGGCCGTGAAAATGGGGATGTCACAATCGCCTCCAGAATTTTCTCACACTGATATGGAATCTGAGCATTAATAATTCTTGTGACTTATGGTGAGAAGACGCCCAATTTTTTAAAATAAGTTGAATGCATTTAGCATGATCAACAACTTTTTCTTTTTCAGAATGGAGAAAATTGTTGGTCAATGAGATACATGTGTTTTCCCTTTTTAAGAGAGAAATAGATTTTTCAAGAAAAGAGAGTTTTCCTTTAAGATTTTTTTTACTCAAAGAGAGAAGATATTTCTTTGTTTGAAACAGATAAAACGAAACATAAGTGATCAATCATGTCATCTTTTTCGATGTTATTGATAGAAGAGAAATTAACAAGATTTTTTACCTGATACGTTGAGGTAGCGTCTTATTCTAACATAGGGTCTGTAGCAGCTTGAGAAGGATCAATGTCAAGAGATCCAACGCTGTCATTTGATGTGTCAACATGAGATTCAATGATATGGGCCATGAGACACTTACCTATTGAGACTTTGTCATCTGAAAGATTTTCCTTTTCAAAAGCAGATGATAGTTTGATCATCATCTCTTGAGCAGTCGAGCAGTTTTGAACCAAACGATAGATATAATAAGGGAGTGAGTTTCTAATAGCAACTCTCGCCTTTACATCGAGATTCAACACCCTTTTTTCTTCCTTGTTGAATCCCGAAATAGATTTCCTTTTTAGCTTACTATCAGATGCACCATCATTGGATGATTGATTCGTAATGGTGATGGGTCCTTTGTTGATGACGTCGAGCATGTCAAAGTCCATGATCTCGAGAGCATCCATGGCCTTTGACTTCCAAGAAGTGAAGTTTAGTTCATCAAACTGAGGAATCTTGTTGTAAGCAGTCGATTTTGGATTGTAAGAGGTCGACATAATTACTTGAGTGTATCAAAAACCTATTGTGATACCAACTGAAGTTTTGTATCGATCAGATACACTTCAAGAATAACGAAGAAGAACAAAATTATTAATCAAATAAAGAACAAAAACGTAAATAACACAGAGGATTCACCAAATTGTCTTTCACCAAGAAAGGGGTTGTTTTTACCAAAAAAATGGGTTGTCACAAAGAAGGTCACCAAAACGTTAACGACACCAAGCCGTTCTACATTAGGGTTTTACCTTAATGTTGAATATATACTAATCTATACAAGTATATCCCTTAATTGAAGGAATTGTATCTAAACTATATACTAAGAACTGATCTTCATAACCATGATATCGAATATGCTATCTATTCTATACTTATCCGTATCATTACCTAATATACAAAGGTTACACATAATAACTATCTACACGATGACGCTGATAAACTTGAGATGCTGACGTTGATGTTGATCTTAACGCTGGCGTTGGCAGATAGAGTATAAGTATTTTAACTCATCAGATCATAAGCTGAGACCTTACACATATTAATCAGTCAAAACCAAATACAGATGAGGAAAGAGATTTCATGACCAGGGTTCCATATTTGAGTGTTTTTGGATGTCTCATATATGCTATAGTCTATATTACATGTAACGCCCGCGTTTCCAGGCTAGGCATTTTCGTTGATGTAATAGTCTAGGTTAACCTTTGTAACCCGTTTTGAAATAATAAAAGTGTATTATTTGAGTATTATGTGTTTTGTGCTTAATTGCTTAATTATGTGGTGTGATTAATTAAGAATAAAAATAAGCGTCAAAATTAAAGTTTGAGATAAGCCCGATATCTTTTTCATAAAGTTGTAGTGGTCGAAACAAGGATTCCGGAGATATAAGGAATGCCGAAATCCGAGTTATAACGAAGAAGTTATGACCTGTCGAAGTTTCGTGACAGAACCGGCACGACCCAGCGCGACCCAGCGCGACGTAAATAGTGAATTTAAGGTAGATAGATATCTATCCTTAGTGACCTAAATGAGAATTGAAGATCTCATCGATAGTAGTGCAACGACGGAAAGACGGACGGAATCGGAGTTCAGATGAAGGAGTTATGAATTTCGAACGGAGTTTTCCTGTCCCGGCCTACTAAAGATATTATATAAGTAATATACTTATAATATATTAAAAATAAAGTCAAAATTAGCCAATGGAGTCTAAACGAGAGTTGTATAGCATAATCTCACCTTCGCGGCGATATAAAGAACGTCGAAAACGGAGTTCGTATGCGAAATTATGAATTTCTGAAGTTTGGGGCGCGAAACCCCAAAACTGTCAGAGACTACGACGTGGAAAGCAGTGCCACGACGTGGCAAGTGTCCTGACACCTCCAGGAGGCCCCCAGATGCAAATTGGGATGACGCATGCAGTGACGACCAAGGCCACGACGTGGAAAAAGGTTGCCACGACGTGGCAAGGGCCAAATTTGCCCTATAAATAGATTTGAAGGGCCAGCCGTTTAGGGTTGCTATTTTCTCTCTTCTCTCTCCCATTTTGCATCGATTTGCGTGCCAAAAGTACCCCGAAGCCCCGGTAATATTCCTGAGTCCTGAAGCAAGTCCCGAGATCCTGAAGATCCCGAGAAGTGCGGTTCCCGAGCCGAAGCTTTGCCCGCGAGAAGTCGATTTTTTGTGAAGATCTTTCAGATCTGCTGAGGATTTCTACTTCTGCAAGTCATAGTGTTGTCCGATCATCTTCTGATCAAGTGAGTGTATACTACCTTTCATAAACACGATAATAATACAAGATTGGTTCGAGTGTATTAAGTATATTGTTGTTTATAAGTGTGAGTGTGTAGTTACTTTCTTCTAACGCATAATTATGAAGTATTTTATACGGAATACGTATTATGTGTATAATTTTGTGGTTATGTGTGAATGTGTATTCACTTTCTTCTATCTCATAGATATGATTTATTCTCTATGAAATACGTGTTATGTGTGTGTGCCTCATCTGTTATGTGGAATATGTATTGATTAAAGCATGCTATATAGTTTTTTTTAAACTATGTATAAAATGTATATTTTTATCTACTAATATGTTGGGTAGAACATGGGTAGATAGTTGGTGTGTAATAAACAGATGAGAGGCCTCGTTGTTGTTTGATTTAGTCATCTAGCGGAGTTTAGATGACGACCACTGGCTATTCTAGACAGTCTTGTGGAAACATTAGCAGGTTCGCCACCTGTAGGTGTTAATGAACTTGGGTGTTCATTTGCTGTACTCCATCCCCCTCATGGTTGCCTTATTTGACTTATATTGCTGAGGTACCCCCGAAGCATGTGTTGTCGCCCCGATGAAATATTCTTAGACTAGGTCCCTTGTGTTAGTTGTTTTAGGAACATAAAGTGAGAATAACGGGAATAGGTAATTGGGTTATTGTTGGTTGGTGAAAATTAAATATGATTATTTATTGTGGGTTGAAAACCCTATATGCTCACCAGGCTCCCAAGCCTGACCCACTTAGTTTTATTTGTATTACAGGAAGTGGCGCAAGGGCGTGAGATGGATGAACCATCAGTTGTTTTGTTTACAAGTCTGTATATGTTTATATTTGTTGAATGACTTGTAATGTATTCGTTTATGCTTATTGGTCTGTATCGGAACATGACACCCCGAGTTTTGATTATAATGAAAATACATTTCTTTTATGAAATGCTTTGGTAAACATTGTTTTATCATGTTTTGTTTTTGGGAACAAATTCCGCAACTCTTTCAAATCAAAAGGATTTACTCTGAAATTATTTTAAAAGCATAAATGAAAATCGGTCTTTTCTGGCCGAGATTTTGGGGATGTCACATTACACCTGATATGGCTCATGCTGTTAGTGTGGTAAGCCGGTTTTATGAGTAACCCATGAAAATCTCTCTAGTAAGCAGTCAACTAGATTATATGATACTTGAAGGGAACGATTGAAATTTGTCTGGTTTATGGTGCTATCACACTAAATAGTGACATGGTTGGTCATGCATATTCAGACCATGATGGTGATCTGGTGAAAAGAATATCACTAACATGTTATATATTTACTTTATTCAGATGTGCTATAAGTTGGAAGTCAACATTAAAAGCTATTATAGGCTTGTCTACAATTAAAACATGGCACATGTCAATGCTCGGAGGAATAAAGGGGTGTATATGGTTAAACGGTCTTATTTAAAGTCTTAGATTGAAGGTAGAGAAACATATATTGTTTTGTGACAATTAGAGTGTTGTATGTCTTGCAAAGACAAAACATATTGATGTAAAACTTAATTTCACCAGGGAAGTTTTGGAAGAATAAACGTTCACTATTAAAAAGATATATACCAAGAAGAACCTGATCGACATGTTGACAAAATCGTTGCCTACAGAGAAGTCTAAGCATTGCTTGGACTTGGTAGATGTTCGCAAGTGGTAAGTCCCTTCGGGACAAACAGGCATGAAGGGGATGATTCTTGATCATCCTTGATGGCCGAATAAAATTTAAGTCAAATTGAAGATTGTAAATTTATGAATTAGAATTTTTGTGACCGATTAAATAACTCGACCTGAACGGAGTGAAGAAAACTCGAATGACGATTTTGAAGGGATACGTGTTTGGAGTATGTTGATGACAGTTAGGCTCGAAGTTGTACACATCAAACATTTATCCTATGGGGTGCAGAGGAATGGAGCCCCATGATATGAAATTTTTTAGTTATTCCAAATTTACTTTTATATGATACATCTCTAGGGAAAATGACTTATTAAGGTAATTAACTTTTCGGTATGTTCACAACTGGGTAACTATTTTTTTTTTTTTTTGTATAAATTTAGGTAACAAACTTGTTGGAAGTATTCACATATGACCCTTATGACTTGCTATAGCAGGTTAAATCCTAGATGTGAACGCTTTTAACAAGTTCGTTACCTAGATGTGTACAAAAAAATAGTTACCCAAATATGAACAAAACGAAAAATAAAAGTAAATACACGAATGGTCCCTGTGGTTTGGGAGAACTTGTGTTTTTGATTCCTAACTTATTTTTTTTAACTTGGATGGTCCCTACTGTTTATTTTTGTTACGCGTTTGGTCCCTGTTTTACTTAAAAAAACTATTTTGCCCTTATTAACTTATTTTTTAATTCATTTTCTTATTTATGTATTTATTTTTTATATATTTAAAAAAACTAATAGACCCCACATATCTGTATCTTCTCACCATAAACCTCAAACTATATTTGAGAAATTTAATTCGGATGGTCCCTATTGTTTATTTTTGTTGCACGTTTGGTCCCTATCTTAACTAAAAAAACTATTGTGCCCTTATTAATTTATCTTTTAATTAATTTTCTTATTTATGTATTTATTTTTTATATATTTAAAAAAATTAATAGACCCCACATATTTGTATCTCCTCAACGTAAACCTGAAACCACATTTGAGAAATTTAATTTGGGTCTTACCGATCACCATCACATCTCTCATCCTCCCCAACTTCTATTTCTTTTCCATCTTTAGTAACATCGACATCTTCACCATCCTTCTTTTTTTAGGTATTTCAACTCCGACGAACCAACACCATAACCTACTGTCTCTTCATCTTTAGTAGGTTGTGGTGTTGATTCAACGGAGTTAAATGACCGAAAAAAGAAGGGATGATGAAGACGTAACAAAATTAATAAGTGCACAATAGTCTTTTTAGGTAAGACAAAGACCAAGCTCGTAACAAAATTAAACATTATGGATCATCCGAGTTAAAAAAAAAGAAATTAATTAAAAAATAAACAGTATGGATCATCCGAGGAGATACAAATATGTGGGGTCTATTAATTTTTTTAAATATGTAAAAAATAAATACATAAATAAGAAAATTAATTAAAAAATAAATTAATAAGGGCATAATAGAATTTTTAGGTAATACAGAGACCAAACTCGCAACAAAAATAAACAGTAGGAACCATCCAAGTTAAAAAAATAAGTTAGGGACCAAAAACACAAATTTCCCTAACCCACAAGGACCATTCGTGTAATTTACTTTTATTTTTCGTTTTGTTCATGTTTGGGTAACTATTTTTTTTGTACACATCTAGGTAATGAACTTGTTGAAAGCGTTCACATCTAGGATTTAATCTGCTATAGCAGGTTATAATGGTCATATGTGAACAATTCCAACAAGTTTGTTACCTAGATATGTAAAAAAAAATAATTACCCAGATGTGAACATATCGAAAAGTTAATTACCTTAATAAGTCATTTTCCCTACATCTCTATAGTTGTTAGGGTTTACAATTATAAATTTTCGTAGTTAGAAATTTCAAATGTAATCACTTTGTAACCGTTTTATATAAGAAAAAGTTCTCTTGTTTGTGTCAATGGACATGTGTCATATCAATCTAACCACATTAAATCTTTGTATCTTTCATCTTGTTATTTTGGTTTCTTGCGTGACATCAATAAAAACATATAAACCTCGATACACAAATAAATTACTGACCCAATGCATAGTCAACAAATTATGTACGTCTCTAATGTGAAATAATGAGTTTATGACCAAATAAAAGTCAAAAGGATCCCACCATTTTCCATCATGTTGGGTTAGGTATGAAGATGGACCCCCCCCCCCCCCCCCTCCCCCCACCCTTACCCTTACCCCACCCTCCTCAAAAGCACATTCACTATACTTATTATGAGGGCTTTTCATGCCTACATCCAAGGCCTCACGCTCCATCATTTGAAATTTACTTATGCTTAACGGTTTGAGCTACAAGTTTTCAAGAAAACGAGAGATGCCTAATGAATTGAACGATAGTGATATGTGAATATGACACATCATAAAAAGAATGGGATCAAAATCATGACATTTTTTTTTTCACTTGGTAACCAATGATGAATTTCTTTGCTGATATACAAGTGTAAGTTTTTGTACGACTTCAATGGACATAATGTTTTGACTTGTTCTTTGATATATGGTTTTATAATTACGCGAGAAATATCATCTTCACGAAATTCGATATATATAATCTTTTGAACATCGATCACGTGACGAAAATGATCAAATGAGAGTGGAGACATAGGTGGTTATTTAGGAGTAGAATAGTTAATTTGCCGTTTTAAAAAAAATATAGTTATAAGTCATAATAATAAATAAGATATATTGATAATCGGAATGAATTAGTTGTAGTTATATGCTAAAATCAAATTGTTTAGTTTATTTTAATCATTTACATATACATAAGCTAAAGGGTTTACAGTCCAGTGATATCAAATGTTGTATAGATATCACTTTCTTTTCTATACTTTAAGTCATTTCTGAAATATATGTGAAACTAAAAATTGATTAGATTTTTTTTTCTAAAACTTAAAAAATAAATAAAGAATAAGCATGTATATCAGAAAAAAGATACACTTTACACTCGACCTAATAAAAAATTATAGGGATTACTTAAATGTCTAAAACAATGATGGAAACATAATTTCAAGTAATAATGGTGATGCCAAAAGAAACAAAAAACTTATAAAAAAATGCTAGTATTTTTTTTTAAATAAATCGACAAAAAAATGTTATTTCTTAACCAAAAAAATTAAAATATATTTATTTAAGTCATTTAACTAGATTTTTTAAAATTTTATCTATCTATACATGTATACATTAATCAAGAAAAATGACCAAAATGAATGATGCACCAGAATTTCAAGTTATATAACGAAATGACTGCTAGTTTCACAACATGTCATATTAATGTTGTGATTTTTTTTATTGCCATATGATGTATCACCATGACACCATGTATGTTGTGAAGTACAAGACCATTGCGAAATATTTTTAAAGGAATTTCGATTATGATTTTTTCATTTAGTTTAATTAGGTTTCGTAATAAGTCTGTAAATTTGTAAATGTTCTAAAATCATTGCCAAATTACCCAATTTTGTCCATAGTAGCCATTGAAGCTTTATAACCGACTTACACAAACTCAACTCCCATTACATCTCTTTCAAATATTTTCTTTTTCAATAAATGGCTAGTAGGTCATATAATGGCGACAAATGTAAAGAAGTTATAAGAACCTCAATAATGCCAACAAATACAAATATATTTGTGAAGACAATGATAGTGACTTTTGATTAACCACATATTTCCTATTTTTTCAGCAAAATAGAATTCTACTTTGTCGGTGGGATCTCCTTGGTCAACAGAAAACAATTCGTGAAGGCGAATCTATGTTGTAATTGCATTTTTGGGATTTGTTTCCATGACTCGACCGCAATCAGCTAGAGTTTTGAGCAATAGGTTTTGACAAAATCCTCTCCGATGAACTAGTAGACGTAACATCATGTTTGGATAAAGGAGATTTTTCTGGTTCTGGAGGCTTAAATTTATTCTCACGTGAAAGCAAGTGACAAAAGTCAATACCAATGACGACTAAGTAGAGGTAGCATTTTTTAGATCTGTCGAGCAAGTGATTCAAGTTGGACGATCATAAAACAGATTGACGATGTAGAGTGTAAAATCTCACCGAAAGAGTAGCTCCACCGGTTCCAGTTCTGGTTCAGTTCCAGTTCCAGTTCCCATCGAAGATCCATGAGGTGGGTTCTATACCATCAAATCCACAAACCATAGTAATGAATGGACATGGAGTTCTACACAACTTGCAGCCGATTGTCGAGGCATTTGAAGTTTGATGTTGGTGGACGCTATTTGAGTGAAGCATAAAGAGGAACAAAATTTTGTTGGAGATATCTAAAGTGTTGTTTGATTTTCTGAAGCAAAAATCCATGAAGTCTGCGGACCACCTCTGCAACCCTCTGCAGTAGAAGAGGTGGACCAAACGGCTGCAGACTGTAATAAGAAGCATGTTTATTTTTTTAACATCCGCATACTATTGCAGACATTAAAAAACTTAAAATAAACTAATTTTATAAATCAAAAATAGTTTTTTAATACGGAAAATTTAATAATGTATAACATTTTCGCAAGAATTAATGATATTTTAATAAAAAATAATGATATTTCAACAGTAAAAAATAAAGATATTTAGTAAAAAATAATGATATTTCATCAAGAATCTATCATTATTCAATATAAAAAAGCAAAAAAAAATTCAACAAAAATAAACGAAAAAAAAAAGTGAAATAAAATTTCAACAACATATAATAAAAATTTCAGCAAGAAAAAAAAAAAGAAGAAGAGGTTGCAAGAGGCAGTACAAGTGCTGCACCAAACAGAACACACGCATATGTTTTTTACTCTGAAGACTTCTAACAAAAAAAAAAAGCTGCGAGATGAAAAGTGTTGCGTGTGCTGCGTCGTGTAACAATAAGAGGTCTGAAGATGTTTTTTTTTTCCAAAAAACAAACAACACCTAAGTGAGGGTTTCAATTAATAACCTAGTGAGAAGTAGGGCTGTTCACTGTTCGGATAAAACCGAATTATCCAATTGGACAATTTGGATTGAACTATTTGGTTCGGATATTCAGATTTTTTGATTGGTTTTCAAGAAAACCGAATTATTATTTTGGATTTCGGATTGATTTTGGTTTATAAAATAAGAACCGAATAGTCCAAAAAAACCGAATAAATATTTATTATTTATCTATTTATAATATATATCTATAGTTATTTATTAATTTTGTAATTTATTTTTTCAAACAGGTTCAAAACATTTCACCCGATAAAAAAATATTAATATACATTTTCTCTCAAAAGTTTTCTATCTATAAAATATTTAAATATAATATATCTTCTTATTAGTTGTTTATAAATTTCAAATCCCAACTAAATAATTTGTTTTTGCTTCTTGTATAAAGTTGGGTAATATTATAATTATATGTCGTGTTAAAATGTTTCGGTTTTTGAAAACCGAATTATAAAAACCGATCCAACCGAATTGTAATTGGTTCGGATCGGATTTCAATTTAGTTTGGACTATTCGGATTCATGTTTTGAAAACCGAAATCAATTTGGATTCATGTAACAATGCAAATTTTCAAACAAATTTTTCATTTTAAAAATAAGGTATTTCCATTCAAGACAAGGCATAAATAGTTTAAATATTCTGTCAAGTACAAATAGTCAAAATCCCAAGATCATAAAAGCATTCTTCAGTGTGTATCGATCATGCCGGCGCCTTCCCACGGTCCTCGCTAGTACCTGAAACACATACATAACAACTGTAAGCATAAATGTTTAGTGAGTTCCCCAATATACAACTTACGCACATACGCCTTTCTAGGCCCTGACCTTCCGGTCCATGTGTCTCAGGGGACTTCCGTCCCTGCTAGGTAAACCTTCCGGTCCTACCCACGCCGACCTTCCGGTCCATCACACAACATATCGCCTTCCGGCCCATAATATAATCGCCTTCCGGCCCATGACATACATAGCACACATATAACAAATAACTTACCACATATAGCATACATATCACATATCATATCCGACCTTCCGGTCACATAGTCAAACCCTTCCGGGTACAGTATAGTGAGAAGACTCACCTCGTAAATGCTGAAAGCTAGCAAATCCTGAAGTCACTCGTGCACAATCCGACGAGCTACAACCTCCCTATAACATCACATATCTCTCATTAACACTTATATCTTCTAAGTGTGACTATCCCTAAGAAGTCAAACTTAGGTCAACTCTGGTCAACGGTCAACGGTCAACTCGACCGGACTCGGCGAGTGCCATGGCGACTCGGCGAGTCTAGACGTTCTCCAACTCTCTGAGAGTCCCTATCTACTTGTCGAGTATCCTCCTTGACCCGACGAGTTACTCCTGGAAGAATCGCGGGGCCACCCCGACTCCACTCGCTGAGTCTGAAGAACAGCTCGACGAGTTCCACTCAATCTCCAAGCTACTCGCCGAGTCTGTTCATCGGACTCGGCGAGTCCATGCCATGCAGTCGATCAAACTGCTTCCTGAGATAAGTTTCGTCCCGAAATACACAAGCATGGGACCTACTGGACCTCTAAAGGTCCTAATACAGGGTTATAGTCGTTGGATAACAAGGTACTAATTTATCTAATCACCAAATGGGTTCCATAAACCCTAAATCCATGCACACATCAACATAACAGAAGGAATCCGAAATATTACCTGAAATATGCACTCTCTGTGTCCCCAAACCGCAGAACTCGAATCCCTTGCTGTTCCTTTAGCCCAAAACTCTTCTCCTCCTTGCACAACAATTTCTTCAAAGCCCTAATATCCTTCAGTCTTGCTCTAGATGCCCACAGCCGTTTAGGGTTCTTCTCAGTCGACTAAAGACGGAAAATGACGGCCTATAAGTGCATTATATACGACCCAAACCTGAACGGTTAGGGTTTTCGCTAAACCGCGTAGACTCGTCGAGTCCATATCGGACTCGTCGAGTCCAGTCGCGAACCCGCGACCAAGTCTGCGAACCTACTCGGCTAGTCTTGGCTCCAACTCGCCGAGTCCCCTCTTAACTTACCCCAAAAACATAATTTAACAATACCTGAGATTCCGGGCTGTTACAACTCTCCCCCACTTGGATTAGACTTCGCCCTCGAAGTCTCACTCTGAAAATAGTTCCGGATGCTGCTCCTGCATCTCACGTTCCGGCTCCCAAGTCATTTCCGACCCCTTACGGTGTTGCCACTGGACCAACACCAGAGGTACTTCCTTGTTCCTCAGAACCTTGATCTTCCGATCTCTGATGGCCACTGGTCTCTCGGCATAATTCAGGCTTGCATCCACCTGAATGTCCTCTAATGGAACCACTGCCGACTCATCGGCTATGCACTTTCTCAATTGCGACACATGGAAGGTGTCGTGGATCTGTCCCAACTCCGCTGGCAACTCCAACCGATAGGCTACCCGGCCTATCCTTGCAATCACCCGAAATGGCCCAATATACCGGGGCCCCAACTTGCCCCTCTTCCTGAACCGGATCACTCCTTTCCAAGGAGAAACCTTCAGGAGAACGAAGTTTCCAACTTGAAACTCAAGCTCGGATCGGCGCCTGTCTGCATAACTCTTCTGTCGGCTCTGGGCAGTCAATAACCTCTGCCTAACTTGCTGAATCTGCTCTGTCGTCTGAAGCACGATCTCCGTGCTGCCCATCACTCTCTGTCCTACCTCTCCCCAGCAAATGGGGGTCCGACACCTTCTACCATACAACAGCTCAAAAGGTGGCGTACCAATGCTCGAATGATGGCTGTTGTTGTAGGAAAATTCTGCTAAGGGTAAATATGCATCCCAGCTACCCCCGAAGTCTAACACACACGCCCGAAGCATGTCCTCCAGCGTCTGAATCGTCCGCTCGCTCTGACCGTCTGTCTGGGGATGGTATGCGGTACTAAAATGCAATTTAGTACCCAGCTCCTCATGAAATTTCTTCCAGAACCTGGAAGTGAAACGCACATCACGGTCTGACACAATCGAGATCGGCACTCCATGCCGAGATACCACTTCTCTCACATATATCTCTGCCAACTTCTCCGCTGAAAAACTCTCGCTGATGGCAAGGAAGTGTGCACTCTTCGTCAACCTATCCACAATCACCCAAATTGCATCAACTCCCCTGGCAGTCCTCGGCAATTTGGTGATGAAATCCATAGTGATTTGTTCCCACTTCCACTCGGGGATCTCCAATGGCTGTAACTTGCCATGCGGTCTCTGGTGCTCGGCCTTAACCCTACGGCAGGTCAAGCCCTCTCAACGAACCATGCAACGTCCCTCTTCATACAGGGCCACCAATACTCCTTCCTCAGGTCCAAATACATCTTCGTAGCACCGGGATGGATCGAGAATTTCGATCTATGAGCCTCTTCCATCAAAGTAATACGCGTACCGCCCACAAACGGTACCCAAATCCGACCCTGAAACGTCATAAGCCCTCGCCCATCCTTAACGAACTCTGAAATTAACCCCACGACCCGCTCTTTCTTCTGCATTTCTGGTCGCACAGCTTCGGCCTGCGCCTCACGAATAGCATCCAATACTGGAGTCATCACAGTCAGTCTCAAGCATACATCTCGCAATGGAGTGCTCTCCGCCCTGCGGCTCAACGCGTCGGCTACCACATTAGCCTTACCTGGGTGGTACAGGATCTCACAATCATAATCCTTGACCACATCCAACCACCTCCTCTGACGCATATTTAGGTTGGGCTGATCCATTAAATACTTCAAGCTCTTATGGTCTGTATATATCGTACATCGAACCCATACAGGTAGTGACGCCAAATCTTGAGAGCGAACACTACTGCCCCCAACTCTAAATCATGCGTGGGATATCTCGCCTCATGAGGCTTCAGCTGCCTCGACGCATACGCTATCACATGACCCCTCTGCATCAACACTGCACCCAGTCCCGAAATCGATGCGTCGCAATATACCACAAAATCCTCCATCCCTTCTGGGAGAGCTAATATCGGGGCTTCGCACAACCTCTGGCGAAGTGTCTCAAAGGAGGTCTGCTGCTCGGGCCCCCATGAGAATGCAACACCCTTCCGGGTCAATCTGGTGAGTGGCACTGCAATCTTGGAGAAATCCTTAATGAATCTCCGATAATACCCTGCCAACCCAAGGAAGCTCCTGATTTCAGAAGGTGACTTCGGCACCTCCCAACTCATCACCGCCTCAACCTTGGCCGGATCGACCAATATCCCTTTCTGATTAACAACATGTCCCAGAAATTGGACCTCCCGCAGCCAGAAGTCACATTTGGAGAACTTTGCATAAAGCTTCTCCGACCTCAATACCTCAAGGACCTCCCTCAAATGCTCCTCATGCTGCTCTCTAGATCTCGAATACACCAGAATGTCGTCGATGAATACAATCACTGACCGATCCAACATCGGTCTGCATACCCTGTTCATGAGATCCATGAACACAGCCGGGGCATTGGTGAGTCCGAAAGGCATCACCACAAACTCATAATGCCCATATCGCGTCCTAAACGCTGTCTTCTGGACATCCTCATCACGCACTCTCACCTGATGGTACCCTGACCTCAGATCGATCTTGGAAAACCAAGATGCTCCCTGCAACTGATCGAATAAATCATCGATCCTCGGCAACGGGTAACGGTTCTTGACCGTCAACTTGTTCAACTCCCGGTAGTCAATGCACATCCGGTGTGAACCATCCTTCTTCTTAACAAACAGAATAGGTGCTCCCCATGGCGAGCTGCTCGGCCGAATGAATCCCTTCCCCAGCAGCTCCTGGAGCTGCGAGGACAGCTCTTGCATTTCTGGAGGTGCAAGACGATAAGGCACCTTAGCGATAGGCGCGGCCCCCGGAACCAGATCGATACCAAACTCTACTTGCCTCACAGGAGGTACTCCCGGCAGCTCCTCGGGAAAAACATCTGGAAACTCACGCACCACCGGGACCTCCTCAACTGACTTCGGTCTCTCGGAAACCACCCGTGTATCCATCACATACGCCACAAAACCCTTACAGCCCTGCTGTAGACACTGCCTCACCCTAGCGGCCGAACAAAAAGTTGATCCCGAACGGGTACCCTCGCCGTACACCGAAAGAACTCCCCCACTATGGTCTCGTATGGTCACCAACTGACGCTCACAGTCGATGACAGCGCCGAATCGGCTCAACCAGTCCATGCCTACGATGACACAGACATCACCCATCGCAATAGGAATCAGGTCAATCGGGAATTCAACCCCGAAAATCTCTAGTACACATCCCCGAAGAACCTCCGTGGCACAAATCACTTTCTCGTCAGCTATAGAAACTCTCAAGGGTCGGCTCAACGACTCACGACTAGCGCTGATATGCTGACTAAAGGCTAAGGACACAAAGGACCTACTCGCACCCGAGTCAAATAACACTAAGGCAGGCACAGAGTTCACAAGGAAAGTACCTACGCATACAATAACATAAGCATAACATCTCGACATTAAAATAAATACATGAATTACAACATACCTGCCACGACATCGGGCGCAGCGCGGACCTCCTCCGCAGTCAGCTGAAAGGCTCTTCCCCGAGCCCTCGGGGCCTCGGCCTTCACCGGTCGAGTCGCAGTAGCTCCGGCAGCAGGTGCAGATCCCTGAAGAAGCTGAGGGCACTCGGCCTTCCTATGGCCTGTCTAGTTGCAATGAAAGCAAACCGTAAATCCCTTGGGACACTCCCTAGCAATGTGCCCCTCCTTGCCACACTTGTAGCAAGCACCAGATCGATACGCCCCCTCATGACCCTTGCCGCACTTTCCGCAAGTGCGGCCCTTCGAACCTCCTTTGCTCGCATCGGCGGACTTTATCCGCTTGGCTGCCGGCTGGAACTGAGCCGGTCGCCGGTCCACCCGCTGAGACTCGGCCTCCTCCCTGGCCTGGGTCTCCAACTCGATCTCGCGCTTCCTGGCATTCGCCTGAAGCTCGGCAAAAGTATGGTAAGTGGAGTTTGACACAAACTCCCGGATATCCCTCCTCAACACTCCCAAGTACCGGCTCATCCGAGCCTGACCAGTGGACACCAGCTCGGGGCAGAACATCGCCCTCTCATGAAACTTCCGCGTGATCACCGCGACAGAATCAGTACCCTGCTTGAGGGTTAAGAACTCCTGAACCAATCGTTCCCTCTCCACCGGGGGAACGTACTCATCCCTGAACATGGCAGTAAACCCCTCCCATGTCACCGCTGTAGTCTCTGCCAAAGTGAAGTTTGCCGTCACGAACTTCCACCAGTCCTTCGCTCCCAGACGGAGCTGGTTCAAAGCGAACCGTACCCTCAGGTGCTCCGGGCATGAACAAGTGTAGAAGCACCCCTCTATGTCCGCGATCCACCTCATCGCAGCAATCGGATCCTGCGTCCCATCGAACTCCGGTGGCTTCGTGTTGCTGAACTCTCGGAACAGCAACGAGTCACCCCCCTGTGGCCTAGCAGCGGCCACAGCTGCAGTAGCTGCAGCGGTTGCAGCCTCAGTCAATGCGGCGTACCGCTCATCGAATGTCTCCATCAGAGTGGTCTTAATAGACCCAAACATCTCCGGGATCTCAGCCCGGATCGCTGCCGCCACCTCCTCGTGAATCATCTGACGAATCTCCTCGTCACTCACACCACTCGTACTCGCTCCGTGGCGTGGTCTAACCATGATGTCTCTGAAATACAACATAAAACTATCAGAGACTCCATCGAGTGTAATCGCACTCGATAACGCAACCCTACTCAGTCTCCGATATCCAGGGATTCGTACTTGGGTCTCCCACTGACCCGGTGTCTTCGGTAGTACGGGCCCAATACTACCGACCACACCGCATCAGCATTCATCCCAAGTCCTCCTCCCCAAACCCCGGATAGTGAGTACTCTACTTCTGATATGCACTATCTACCCGCATACTAGCAAAGCATCTCATATCGGCAAACTTCCCTAGACTAAGGCATCACAAATCAGGCCACTCTAGTCCTATCATGGATACCTAGTCTTCTAGCATGCATAACAATTTATATCATATAACATTGTAAGGTATTTTGGGGATCTTTACCGTTCGGGCGCTGACTGATCGTACACACTGCTTCTTTCTTGCTTACCACAAAACCATTTACAAAAGTTTATGCCTTTATTTAAGAAGTCTTCCTCAAATCCTCGGTTTGAGTTCAGTTACTCCCGAAGGTGCACCCGAATCCCTCAAACCAAGGCTCTGATACCAATTGTAACAACGCAAATTTTCAAACAAATTTTTCATTTTAAAAATAAGGTATTTCCATTCAAGACAAGGCATAAATAGTTTAAATATTCTGTCAAGTACAAATAGTCAAAATCCCAAGATCATAAAAGCATTCTTCAGTGTGTATCGATCATGCCGGCGCCTTCCCACGGTCCTCGCTAGTACCTGAAACACATACATAACAACTGTAAGCATAAATGCTTAGTGAGTTCCCCAATATACAACTTACGCACATACGCCTTTCCAGGCCCTGACCTTCCGGTCCATGTGTCTCAGGGGACTTCCGTCCCTGCTGGGTAAACCTTCCGGTCCTACCCACGCCGACCTTCCGGTCCATCACACAACATATCGCCTTTCGGCCCATAATATAATCGCCTTCCGGCCCATGACATACATAGCACACATATAACAAATAACTTACCACATATAGCATACATATCACATATCATATCCGACCTTCCGGTCACACAGTCAAACCCTTCCGGGTACAGTATAGTGAGAAGACTCACCTCGTAAATGCTGAAAGCTAGCAAATCCTGAAGTCACTCGTGCACAATCCGACGAGCTACAACCTCCCTATAACATCACATATCTCTCATTAACACTTATATCTTCTAAGTGTGACTATCCCTAAGAAGTCAGACTTAGGTCAACTCTGGTCAACGGTCAACAGTCAACTCGACCGGACTCGGCGAGTGCCATGGCGACTCGGCGAGTCTAGACGTTCTCCAACTCTCTGAGAGTCCCTATATACTCGTCGAGTATCCTCCTTGACCCGACGAGTTACTCCTGGAAGAATCGCGGGGCCACCCCGACTCCACTCGCCGAGTCTGAAGAACAGCTCGACGAGTTCCACTCAATCTCCAAGCTACTCGCCGAGTCTGTTCATCGGACTCGGCGAGTCCATGCCATGCAGTCGATCAAACTGCTTCCTGAGATAAGTTTCGTCCCGAAATACACAAGCATGGGACCTACTGGACCTCTAAAGGTCCTAATACAGGGTTATAGTCGTTGGATAACAAGGTACTAATTTATCTAATCACCAAATGGGTTCCATAAACCCTAAATCCATGCACACATCAACATAACAGAAGGAATCCGAAATATTACCTGAAATATGCACTCTCTGTGTCCCCAAACCGCAGAACTCGAATCCCTTGCTGTTCCTTTAGCCCAAAACTCTTCTCCTCCTTGCACAACAATTTCTTCAAAGCCCTAATATCCTTCAGTCTTGCTCTAGATGCCCACAGCCGTTTAGGGTTCTTCTCAGTCGACTAAAGACGGAAAATGACGGCCTATAAGTGCATTATATACGACCCAAACCTGAACGGTTAGGGTTTTCGCTAAACCGCGTAGACTCGTCGAGTCCATATCGGACTCGTCGAGTCCAGTCGCGAACCCGCGACCAAATCTGCGAACCTACTCGGCTAGTCTTGGCTCCAACTCGCCGAGTCCCCTCTTAACTTACCCCAAAAACATAATTTAACAATACCTGAGATTCCGGGCTGTTACAATTCACTTGATTGGATCGGATGAAACCGATCTATCCAAACGAACACCCCTAGTAAGAAGGCGGAAGTGACATGGACCTTGTGGCTCCACGTAAGCTATGCCAAATATGTTTAAGCACATAAAAACCGGTTAATAGTTTGGTGATTTCCCTATTTAACAAGTAAAGAGGACTTCATATCTTAAAAGAAAAACACTATGGAAATTTGAAAACAAAAATGAAAACTTTACAAGGCTATACTATAATGATATTATATATTAAAATTTTATGAATTATTAAGTTGACATTTAAGTCTCACAAAAAAAACTTAACGGAAAAGATGAATAATTGTGGATGCTATAAATAATGATAAAGTGCTTTGATTCTTTTATATAATTTGAATAAAAACGGATAGAGTAAAAAGTGAGGGAGATTGGATTCAAATTTAATAAGAGAAAAATTGAATTTTATTTAAATATGGAAAAAGAAGGTGATAGCATCCATGCGCAGAGAGCAAAGGGTGCCCCACTCCCACCCCCTTTCATGGCCTCGGCTCCCATCCCAACAGCCGTCCACCTCAAAAGCTCCCTCAAATATCATTCTCTTCCTCACCGCAATTCAATAAAATAATCGCAGTTTTCCCCTTTTCTCCGATGATTTCCGGGGAACATTACAGTCTGCCACCACCATTATTCAATCTCATCACTTCATCTTCTTCATCGATCAACAACTAACTTCTTACACCACACAAACACTTGTGTAACGGAAAGAGATAGATCAATATGGGCGGGATGACCTCATCCATGGCGGCGAAATTCGCATTTTTCCCGCCCAATCCACCTTCGTATAAGCTAGTTAAAGACGACCTCACTGGTTTACTCCTTCTCAGTCCTTTTCCTCACCGGGAAAACGTCGAAGTTCTTAAACTAACCACTCGTCGAGGATCGGAGATCGCTGCTGTGTACGTGAGACACCCTATGGCTACTTCAACTGTTCTGTATTCTCATGGTAACGCCGCCGATCTAGGTCAGATGTATGAGCTCTTCATCGAACTCAGTATTCGGTTAAGAGTAAATCTCATGGGGTACGCTTTTCTATCTCAAAACCCCTTAATTTTACTCTCTCTACGTTTTCTCCATTTCTCAATTTCCAGATTTGGATACACATTCGTCGCTGTCAAGCACTGTTTTATTCATTACTAAACCCTAATCACTTCGAATTACACATTCAATTTAGTGATTAAGAAGTTATTTGCATTCCTAGATCTCATGGTGATTTGCTTCTTGTGTTCTGTTTATGTCAAAGATATCTGTTTTGATGATTGTCTCCTCTAGTATTCTTTCGATTTTTGATCGGATTATTGTTTGTGTCTTCTAGGGTTCTTTCAATTTGAGATCAAATCATTAAAAAAATGTAAAGTACTAATCCAATTTCTACCTTTCCATTAAATCTTGAGTTATATTCAGTGCATTTCTACTGTAGATTATACTTTTCATTTGATTTAAGTTGTTATCAAGTTACTTTTTTCTAAATCCTTCTTGCAAAAACATACTTTTTTGCAATTCCATTTTATTCTACTTTGTTGTTAATCATAAACTGCACGCTAGAATCATCCTTCAACATTATCTTGTTCACAATCTTAATCACTTGATCAGGAGTAAATGACATCATTAAAAATCGGTTACTAAAACTCACTTATGATTTATGATTCATGATATTGAAAATAGTCAAAATACAATGGAAATATTCACCAAAAAACATTTGTGTGATATTTATCTCATTTTCTACATCTTTCCTAAAATTTCTAGTTTTGATTGAAGCATTTACTAGGTGATCAACATGGAGATACATTAAAAGAATGTAATTTTTGCAGGTATGATTACTCAGGATACGGACAATCTTCGGGGAAGGTGAGTAAATTTGGAAAATTCATAGCCAAAATGTTTTAAAAAAAAAATTAGGAGGTGTTTGGATGCGTGTTTAATCTAATGTTGCAATAATCAATTTTGAGTGTTTGGATAAAAATATTATAGTTAAAACAACCAAAAGAAGTTGATTTGAGAAAATTGTTTATCAAAGATAAATGTAAAATTATTTACCTATTCTTAGCTTTAAATCGAGTAATCATATAATTCTGATTATTCAAATTGCAATAATAATTTTCAAAACATATATCCAAACACCCTTTAGGCTTGTTTGTTATCTAGGACATGACATGATATGACAGACAACCTTGTACTGTATTTGGATTAAAGCAAAGAGACAAAAAATTGCAATCTTTTGTCCCACCCACAAATATAAAACAAGGTGCGACAGAGACTTGCTATTGATCACATATGTGCAAAAGACGTAAATACCATTCTTATCAACAACATCAAAAAGAACGCTAGAAAGCTTGTTCGTCTAGTCATGTTCTGTCTTGTCTTGTCTTTTCCTGTCTAGCAAAATCATGTTCCGTTCTGTTTTGTCTTGTCATGTTCGGTTAAATCATGTGTTATTCTGTTTTGTTTTGTCCTGTGTTGTTTATAAGGCAGTATCTTTTGTGTGGTGCAGCCAAGTGAGAATAACACATATGCGGATATCGAAGCAGTTTATAAGTGTCTCGAAGAGAGCTATGGAACAAAACAAGACGATATCGTCCTTTATGGCCAATCCGTTGGAAGTGGGCCCACATTAGATTTAGCAGTTCGTCTTCCTCGATTAAGAGCAGTCATACTTCATAGTCCGATACTCTCAGGATTACGAGTCATGTACCCCGTTAAACGAACATATTGGTTCGACATTTATAAGGTTGATTACATTTTTTTTCTAAAATTCCATTTTATTCTTTTTAAATAATAAAAATAATCACATTTAAATCACTTTTCTTCCATTTTTTCAGAACATCGACAAAATCCCTATCGTCGATTGCCCCGTTCTCATCATTCATGTAAGTTTGTAAATCCCGAAAAAATAGGTTGTGTTTTTCTGTATTTTGTT